>NC_137459.1:135354966-135955799 GCF_964235325.1 Thermobia domestica | reverse complement strand
TCGTTGTCTTCAATTGCAGCGCCTATTCCTGCTCATCGACTTTAGTGCCTTGACCTTCATAGATCCAAGCGGAGTGAACACTTTAAAGCAAACTACTGAAGATTTGGAGAAGAAGAACGTTGTCTGTTATCTAGCTGGATGTTCAGGTAATGTGTAGTATACAGTTGATTCAGAAATACATCTCTCTTAGTACAACTTCTCATTAAAATCTTCACAATAATATTGATGTTACTATTTGTTGAAATAAATTTCATATCTTTTACAAATAACGGAAAATGTTTATCCAAAACTCCTGTTCAATTTTGAATTTCTGACAGTATACAAGTTAAAAGATTCGTGCTTTTTCTAGCCTTTCATTATGCATATTAGAACTATAGTGGAAGGCCAATGAAATCAGGAGTCTCTTGATTTGTGTACTTTGAAAGAAACTCAAAATTTAATAGACGTTTGATTAAACATTTTCTGTTATTTATAAAGGACAGCTTACTACTTCCGGTTTTCAGTTTTTCGCGATTTCCTCGAAAACAGCTCCAACGATATTTTTTAAATTAGGTATATGAAGTACTTTGTGAAAAAAAAAAAATACAACTTGTTTATTGTAGATTTAAGCATGATACTCTATAGTACAATTCTAAAGGTGGTTTGAAGACCAACAGAGTTTCTTAATTGGATAGTAGGTGATTAGGGATGTCCCAGGGCCCAGTTGCAGCCAAGGGACAGGTTCAGGAGAACCTCAGGGTCCAGTCGCAGCTAAGAGAGTGGCAGAAAATCTCAAGATCCAGACGCACCCAAGAGATTGTGGTAAGGATCATACACTCTCTATCGCCCTCCCTCGCTCTTCCCTCAAAAGTCATTTGCTGTTTAAAAAAATGTCCTTGGTTTAAAAACTTTCTATATCTTCGTAACTACTAACCATATTTCAGAGCGACTTATCAAATATATAAGCTAGGACAGTAAAAGTTTGCGGCGTACCTTGTTGCAGACCCGACTCTGGGGCCCCGACGGGACGCCCAAATTAAAAGAAAGAAATTTCAGGAACTGATGATTTGTTACACATATATGTAGTATCATTCAAAATCTTCTATCATTCTGAAGACACTGACATATGAAGCATGAACCTATGATAATTAGGATACTAGCAAAATCTTATCATATATTTCAAAATGTTGCAGTCTGTTTCGAAAAATATTTCTATATTCTTATCTACGAATTGTATTTCAAGAAAGCTTGCCAAAATATGGTCTATGACATTTAATACTTTCGGGTACATTTGATTCAGGTACCTCATGCTGGGATCCCGCTAGCGTCCAGATTCCTAAAAAACATATTAATTTCCCGGATTTCCCAGAATTAATGGATCGTGAGACATGTATATAATATCATTTGAAATCCTGTTTCATTCCAAAAATGATGTACGAACCATGGATCTAAGGTAATTAGGATAGGAGCAACAGTTTCCTAAGTAAAAGTCTAAAATTTCCTTTTAAAAAATAAAAAGTTATTTTCAAAGGGTTAATATTATTACTGGCAGTATTTCTGAATTGGAGGGTGCACGACCAAAACTAACCTCTTCTTTTCTTTTTAGCAGCTCAAAAACTAAGAAGCACATATTTTCATGCGAAAAGAAATCACTGTGGACCAGTGACATCTACGTAAATATCTTTACAGCGGAATAACAAAAAAGCTGATCAAAGTAGCACTGAAATGTAGGCTTTCATATCCCGTTATAAGATCATTTACTTATTTAAAATATTATATATATATATATAATATTAATATAATATATATAATATATATTAATATATATAATATTAATATATATAATATTAAGATCACAGAACTCAAGTTTGCCAACTTCGCACAAAACTAGTATGCGTGACCAAGGTTGTAGATTTCGTGCAGAAAATACAAGTATCCAGGTTCTGATCCTAGAAGAGGCATAGTTGTAAGCAATGCAGCATTTATGATGTAAGGCGAATGTGTCACCACTTTTTTTTTCAAGAAACGTTAGGTTTAAGTCTTGTACAATCAACAGAAAAAGTGAATACCTCCTCCTACTTATTATTTTATCAATAACTTAGTAACAAATTTGTCATTTCGAATGTGATTTTCAGTAACTTAGAAAGACGTTTCTCCTTCGTAATTCAAATAAATATGTTTCAAAATTATTTTTTGATTCTCCATTTACATTGTGTGCCTCCAATACTTCGGAGTCAGTAACTGCAACTGAAGAGAGTCAGTATTTAGCATAACATGATTTTTTTTAATTACAATAAAACAACGACCATTTTTTACAAAATTTTTCAATAGTGTAAAATACACAATGTTGCAATAATTCAGACATTATAATAAAGTTCTCACTTTATTGTGACGTAGCTCTTTTTTTACAAATCAAGGTCTGTAACATTGAAAATAGATGTGCTTATTGTTTTATAGTATCATTTACTTTAAGCTGAACTGATTACTACGCCAAGATGCTTGGCCGACATGAAATCTTGTAGAAATTAAAGTCCGTTCTTTTCACAATATTGGATCTTGCTGGACTTGACGTCACAATTTCTCCATCTAGATGCCCCAGTTCATTAGCGTCTATCATGTTGGTAACATCACCATTTATAAATAACCAAGAGTATCTTTTACGACCGTTCTGTCAGAGTCCCCTTTCGAGAAAGTATCTTTCAACAGCAGAACAGCTTTACATCCTCTGAAAAGTTAGAGAAAAATTTAGCTCATAACAAGAGTTATTTCACAGTTTCAGGTATTCACTGTATTCTGTGTCCTGTGCAGTGTCAATGTAATAACAAATATGCACCAATGACCAAGCAAAACGTATACACCAGGATACAGGAACTTAAAGAAGACTAGTCCACGGTCAGGACTATCCACCCAGGCATATCATAAGGAACACCGAACATAGTATGCGAGTTGAAGGTTGCAAACAAAGCTAACTTTCTTGTTAAAATGATAAGTCTTATTATTGTTTTGAAAAAGATAAAGGTTGGTTTTGCTTACTTCCTAGCAGGTAGCTTCCGCTTATTCAATACCATATTTAAGCTATTTATTCTTGAAATAAACAAGACAAAAATTAAAGTAAGACCTGATACACTTTCCTTGCACTTTTTTATGCAGGTGATATTGTTCAAAAAACTAGGTGCCACATTAGATTAGAATTCTATAATACCTTCCTTAGTTATGATTCATTTTACTTTTTTCACTTGTTGGGTCAATTATTTTACCTTTTACCTTTTTACTTGTGACAAGATCAGGTTGTGAAAGAAATGGTGTTGACGACTGAAATTGTATGGTTCTTTCATTGCAGTTCGGAAGCTTTTTCTATCTTGATTGTGATAATAATTATACCTGTTTCACTATTATTTTGTTTTTCAGATAATGTTTTACAAACCATGGACAGATGTGAATTCTTCAGTAGCAGAGGAAACATATGCTTTCAAACAATTCACGATGCAGTATGCTATGCATCAACTTTGCTAACTTCCAGTACCCATTTTAGTACAGATCTATAGCTCTCAGCGAAATAAGCATCTATTTTATCAAGTGAACAATAAATTCCGTCCATATATGATTTGAGAAAGACGATATTTAATCATTAATATATTGCTTTAGTTTAAATGTCTTTGTTCTTTTATCGTTACTATAATTTTTACTCCTAGCAAAGATTCGTTAAAAGCAGTGTAAGACGCTTTTGTTTTTGTTTGTTTTACATGTAAATCTTTGAATATGATCTGACTACATATATACCGTATAATGTGTCAAACCATAACTTATCACTTATTAATCTATTGTCCAGTCTACATTGGTTCATATGTTCGAGAAGCGGAGTAAAGTGTTCGGATAACAATACTTTCTAATTGGTTCGTGTTAAATTGTTTACAGTTGATGTAAGAAAAGTACAGATTCACGTGCGTTTTGTTATTCAACCTTGGTAAAGGTTTATCATATTAATGTTATCAAAAGTTTCAATTCAGCGCCGGAAAGTCTTAAATATGCAACTAAGTGTTATAAATTGTTTTTTTTTTTTTGGGGGGGGGGGGGGATAGGTTCCATCAAGTGAAGCAAAATTTTTATGTAGTGTAATTGTTCTCATAAGTAGAAAAATATTTTCTTTGGATAGAAAAGAAATTTAATGTAATAGCAAATGATTACAAAAATGTTTATGGACCTTTTATGTGGAAATTAAATGTTGGTTGCAAGTTCATTGCAAAGTATAATCAAATATTATAAATGCCATTTTCTGTAAGTTTGAATTTCGAGTGAAGTAGGATGGGAAATAACACGTCTCGTAGTTCATAATGTACAATCGAAATTGTATGGGTATCGAGATGCCATTTAGATGTATTCATTTCTAGGCGTTTAGTCTACCAGTAGAGAAATTTCATTTTTTATATATTTATTTTTATATATAATTTTTGGAATAATTTTATGTAGTTTTGCATGTAGCTTGACATGGAGAGAATAATTCTGTGCGGAACAGTATAAAACTGGTGTACTTAAGTATATAGATGATGTTTCTTTCGAAGTATTTAACAAACTTGGCAATTTTTTTTTTTTTTTTTTTTTTTTTTTCAGATTATAAAAGCGCAGAAGTTTATCATGAACTTTGCTGAGAGAGCCCATTGAGAAAACTATTGTCTAAAGAAATTGACAGCCGGGATGAATAACACATTTTTCGACTTAATGCAAGACGTTATTATACAGAAATTTAGCTATTTTAATAATATTGAACAATTTTCTAGTCCTCTATTGAGGAACAGCGATGACTTTCCACCCTTGCTTTCGTAGGTATTCAAGTAAATTTATTACTGTATATTCATGAAGAAGTCCTATTAGAGTTCTCTGGAGAAACTTGAACTTACATTCATTGAATAGCACCAACGCTTTTATTTATTATTATTATTCAGACTTCATACGACCCACTTATGTCTAGTAGTTTCCAAGATGATGCTCTGAATAGTTGTTGTTTGGGATGTTTCTCGACTATAATATCGAAACTAAAATATCTCAGCAAAGTGAAGTATGAACTTTTGTCTTATTATATTTTAAGCAATGTCTACATAGTATTTGAATAAGTCTCAAAGTATACCTATATATTACTTTCATAGTATTGTGAAATTATAGTTTTATATCGTTCAGTTGTTCACATATGTAATCATTATTGCAAAATATAATATTCCGTGATATTTACATGTTTTTGATAATGTAAGACAAGGTTTGACAGTATAGTCTGCTCATAAATGTGTACAGATATGTAAATTATTAAAATATGAACAACTAACAGTATAATAACTTCTTACTCTTTCTCAAATATTATATTTGCCAATTTGTTTTATTAACTTCTAACATAATGATATATATACCCTTCACGAAATTACAATATACGTTTTAACCTAAACAAAGAGGGCTAGTTGTAAATTGTTGCATAGTAAACTAAAAAAGAAAAATCCTTTCTAACACTGGAATATCTTTGCATTAAAAATAAAACTACACTTAAAATTTTGCGATATTTTTTTTTTTTTTTTTTTTTAAGAAAAATTCTGGGGATGAGAGGTAAACTATGCCAAGTCACTTTTTGACCGAAATTTGAGTTATCATATTTTTTCTTACTTACATTAGTACGAAGGACACTAGGAACGTTTTGAGATGTGGACAACTGGAACGCAGGAAGTAAAATATTTTTCCGTCAATAAACAATCTTTGATGTCTTGTACTACTTTATTTCACAGCCTTAGAATTAAGATTGAATTACAAAAAGAGCAAGTCAGCTTGACACTGTAATAACTCAATTCATAGGTAGATTAAAACGCCAGGCCTAAAACCAACATAAGTAAATGATAAGCATGAACAAAATTCTTCACTAGTGCTGGATGAAAAATGAAACACTTTTTTTTTTTTCCTATTTTTGTATGTTTCCGAGGAAAGATAACGAGGACAAATGCTGCAATTACCAAACCATTTTTTAGTTAAATATGACTTAGATACAATTGTCATTCGGCAAGTCATGGCAAATGTGCTAGTCATCGAAAGAAATGGAAATTCATGTGCATTTGAAAGTCACAGGAAGGTGCTTTTCAACGTTACCAACAGATGGCATCTGTAAAGGAGCTAACGGCAGGGAACAGCCGAAAAATACGCATATAGGAATTCATTGCTCAATCAGACTTTAATAGAATGAACACAAAATTACAAAGGTACAGAGAAAGAGTGTGGTACGTATGTAGCAAAAACCAAATACCCTTCAAATGTATCCCCACCGTGATCACAATTCTTTGCCAACAATGGGAAAGGTGTTAAATACCCTAGACTGTATGTGATCGTCAATATGTACAACCTGTCAACGCCTTCTTCATCAAAGAAGTGGGGACGCTGTGGGTACTATTTTTAAGTATTAGCTACACACACACACACTACTTTTCTTTGTACTTCCGTGTTCAAGTATTAAAGCCTGATCAAGCAATGAATTCAACCATTCGTATCTTTCGATTATCTCCTGCCGTAAGCTTCCACACACACACAGACACATTCCATCTGATGGTGGCATTGAAACACATCTTCATATGCGGCTTTCAAACTTATATAGTGGTTCTATATAATGGTTACTGTGGGTTTACATAGTGGTTGCTGTAGGTTTTCTTTTTCGGCTGCTGTAGCACAGTTGATCATGATTTACGAAATTACCCACGTATTAGGTTCTCAAACCTCTTGGCAGTGTAGATTGTTATTTGTGTTAAATCATTACTTTAGCGAAACAAGAAACTGTAAAATATATATAATACGAATCATTCATTAATTTATTACTGTATGGATGAAATAAGATTATATAAGATTTGTCAAATTAGTAATTAATGATTACGTATTGTGAATTATTAAAACACAGAACGGACCTGGAGGAAACCAACAAACTTCGCACACATGTTCCTCACATCAAAATAAGAAAAAAAAAATTATGTTGCACTTTATGAGAAGTGCCTGGTTTCGGAGATGCAGGAAGTTTTAGACAATTTGGTGATACTGACTACACTGTCACCATCAACAAACTCAGTTAACGTATTCCTTACATCAAAACAAGAGAAAAGCTTTTTTACACTTTACTGAGATAAGTGCGCACACTTTCCTTGTTTCTATGCAAAGAACACGTTGACTGAATGTGTTTGTTGATCGTGACAGTAGCCAATTTGGCGTCAAAACTGCCTGCATCTCTGAAACTAGATACTTCTGAGCAAAGTGCAAAACAACCTTATCTCTTGTTTCGATGTAAAGATCACTTTGACTGAGATTGTTGATGGTTGTAATGAAGCCAATGTAGCATCATTATCACAAAATTGCTTGTATCTCTGAATCTAGGCGCTTCTTAGCAAGGTGCAAAATAGACTTTTCTCTTGTTCGATGTAAAGAGCACGTTGATTGAGTTTGTTTGATGGTTCCAATGTAATTTGGTGTCATTATGACTAAATTGACTACAACTACCCGTATCTCCGAAACTAGGCACTTCTCAGTAAAGTACAAAATAAACTTTTTTCTTGTTTTGATGTGATGAACATGTGTGTTGTTCAAGTTTGTTGGTTTCCTCCAGGAACACCCTATATATATATATGCCGTATCATATTTTTTTGTTTTATGCGTTGTGTGATATATAGAATTAAAAATGAAAATATCATAGGATATAGAATATAGTAGGTAATGGTAAATACAGAACATACCAAAGAATGTTTCGAAGAGAAAATACCAAAAGCAGTTGTATTTTATAATTAGAGTGAACATATGACACTTTGATCTAACAGTATGTATTGAGAGACAACCATCATACTTGTATGTCAAACAGAAATTCCTCTGTTCAATAAAACATCTTTTATATAAGAAATTTCTATACTTTGTACAAGTATTTTCTTTCTCAACTTCTGTTTATTGTAAAATTTACCACCGCTTTGTTGACTTATTTGAAACCAGTGTTGGGCAAATTTCCATTGAATTAAATTAATATAGAAGTTTGTTTGCAATTAACATTTGAAATGAGCAATTATCAATTGTTAATTGTAGCTGGCCAACAACCAATGAGAATCAATTGCATTGAACCCGTCAATTGAAGGTAATTGCTGTAAAAAGCAGTTCCAATTAAATTCAGCCATTCAACTGCAGTTTAATGTAGTTTTCGATTAATTGAATTGCACTTAATTTCCACAACAATTACTTTCAATTTAATGCATAATTGCAATTGATTTTCATTGATTAATGCCTAACACTGAAACTGTGTATATTACATCGTACAACTGTTTTCATGTAAGAGCATAAGAGAACACTCGACGTTTAAAGGAAAAAAATGTTGGGAGGGGCTTAGAAAAACAAAACACAGACAAAAGTGCCAGAGTTACGTTACCTCTGTTTAGTTAGAGGGAGAGTGGAAAATGATAATCGCAGGACGGGAGGAGCTTGTTGAGACAGAATTAGGTGGTCAAAGTACTAATTAAAAACAAAGGTATCACGTCAAATCATCGACAGCAGAACCTCCACTGTACATTTCATCGACAGTCAAATCACAGAGAACCAATTCATCGACACCTAAAACATGGAGAGCAGCAAATCCAAAAATAAAAATTTCCCTCTCTAAGAATAGTTACAGGGCATGTTGAAAATTACATATTGTTTGATAACGATTCAAAACCTACAAAGTACTTCCTGTAGAAATGGAAACTTGAAATTTGGCACAATTGTAGGATTTCTGACATAAATGAAGGGGAAAATCCGAAAATTGGAAATTTCTCCCTCCAAGGAGAAAAAAATTAGGGCACATGGGAAAAATTAGATATTTATCACGTCACTTATGACAACGATTCGAAAGCTATAAGATACTTCCTTTAAACATGGGAAATTGAAATGTGGCACAAGTGTATGATTTGTAGTAGAGATAAAAAGTCTGAAAACTTGAAATTTCCCCCTCCATGGAGGTAACGTAGGGGGAAAGACAAATCTATATATTGTCACATCGCTTAAGAGAACGATTGAAAATCTAGTACTTCCTGTAGACATGCTAATTTTACATTTGGCAGAAATGTAAAGTTTGTGGTACAAGTAAAGGAGTGTGTCCGGAAATTATAATTGTCTTCCTCTATGGAAGAAATTTAAGGACAAAAATGAAAAATTATATTTTGTTACTGTTGTCACTTCTGGAACGATAGAAAACCGACAGGATAGTTCTTGCAAACATGCAAACTTGAAGTTTAGCAGAAATGAAAGACATAAACTGCAAGTGAAATGAAAAATCTAAAAACTCCGAATTTTTTTCTTCCAAAGTGAGGGATTAAAAGGTAAGAGCAACATCACACAAATCACTTGTGAAGACTATTATAAACTTATAGCATCCTCTCTAAACGTCAAAACTTCCATACTTGAGTCACTCAGAAATACTACAGGATAATTTCCCTAAACAAAGAATTTGAAATTCCACACAAAAGTAAGTATTTAGTGTAAGTAAATATAAAACTTGTAAAATTGTTAACTTTACCAATTAAGGGAGAATAATAACGTAGGACGTATACTGGGTTGCTGAGTTGCTGTCAGTGAAAACTAATGAAAACTTATAAAGTACTTCCTTTAAAACGAAAAATTCTTGAAGTTGGCAAGGAGAAACAAGGATTGAATATTCATAACTATCATTATTTAATACACTAACTAATGGTTTATTTGGTGCTTTAGATACTAGGCACATTATTGTAAATGCTTTTCAAAAAAGAAGTGATATCACCAAAAATATAAATGTGGAAAATACTCAAATTCTTGTACATTAATCACTTTTTGGGCCAGAAATAGAGATCTGAAACGAAGCTAAGTTCTACTGAAACTCGGAAATCAGAAGGAATATAAAATTTTCAGCTTTAGTGCTGAGAAAACTTACCAGGCGAAAGCCTCTCGAGGCGATACTGTATAGAACTTGTTTCCAGTACTAAGGTTGCAAATTGAATTTTCGGGTTTCCATAGAATTTTTCAAGGTTTCAAAATACTTACACAGACGCTTTAACTTTTTTCAAAGATAATACAACGAATATTTTAAACTACGATGAATTTCAAATTGAGTTTGTAAATATGAAAGAAAAAAATCCGAAACGGCGCAAAATTCATTTTAAAAAATCACTTTATTCTATTTTCAGATTTATTTATTTATTTATTTTTGAATGAATGATCCATACTATATCAACAATTGAACTATTTGTATACAAATGGGAACTTTTACTAAATTAGAAAGTATATGCATTGAAATAATTTCTGTGTTTCTGGTAATGCTTGTAGTATCACGAGAATTTTGCCAAATTAAACAAATCAAAATTTGTAGGACTCAATTCATGCTAGCAGACGTGGTAAAGTAGAATAAATTCTTTCTCAACTCCAGCTGCCAACTACCGGAAAATATTATTTCGAGATTATCTTTAGAGCAAATGTAGAATGTAATAATTTCCTACAGAAGGCTGTACCACTTGAAGCAGTAGTTGGCAATATTTCCCGTTCACTAATTACATGTAAGGTAAAATAAAGATTTTTTTCGCGTAATAAACATTTTCGTTATATTTAAAAACTAAATGTTTGTTATTTAATTTGAACAATTTTCGGTTTGAGTAGAGGGTTAACAGAGGAGATGATTCATATTCTTGGGACGCTGAATCCATTGCAAAATATCGCATCTCGATGTCTCTTACCGTTTTTGCTGTATGAAAATCAGTATTGAAACCGGAAGTAATAGTAAATTTCAACCACTTCTGGTTTCGTCAGTGTGTTGCGGGATGCTCTCTATGCAGTGCTTGAATGGGGATAGTTTGGTACTATCCACGACACTCACTATTTACACAAAAAATGATCATTGAATTCTGAGACATTCCAAATGCTTTTCCAGTAACAAAATAAACACGACGAATATGGCAATTTATCACTTCATATAAACCCAGTTAACCGGTTCGAAGAATTATAGTGGCTACTTACAAAATACCTAGTGTAAGATTTTATTTTTATTTTAAATTCTGTAAGCTGAGGAGTAGACCTGTCATTTAAAATAACTTTACATTATCATAAAATCCAGTGAACCAAAAAGACACAGTTTCACTTGATCTATCATACGTTAGATGGCTCATTTCTGTGCAAAACGAAATTTTCGAATTCGTGAACCTAGAACAGTTAAGCCTACTATTTATCTGTTCCGTTGTGTCTTATTTGAACAAGTTTAACTAGCAGTATGAAAACTTAAGCCTTGCCGATATTTGGCAAGAAAGTGATACAGTATCACATACAATGTTATGCAAAAGAATGAACAAATTCCTTTATTCCTTACCAAATTAAAATTACATGAACAAACTGAAATCCATAATGCACTAAATTCCACTGTGCCCAATACACTAGTAGGAACAGGTGAGACGCACAGCTTCCGTACTTCATCCTATACTCGTGTTTGTTCGGTTTCATTCGGAAGGAACGATCCCTCTCACCAGCGACAGCAACAGAGCAGACGACATTCAGCTTGCTTACAATAAGGCAGCGAATGGACTTTTTCTCCATAGAAAATGCAATAATAATATAATTTAATCGGCGCTGGTACAGACAGTCCTCAACTTACGTAAATACATAGTTTCAGTACGACCTGAGCAAGTCAAAATTTACGTAAGTCGAAATTTTACCACAATCAAAGATTTGTCACAAACACATATGGAAAAAGTACGAAAAAATTCAAAATATATTGTATAATAATACTACAGTGCAAAACTGTACATAATATGCTTATAAATAGGGCACAGAATCTTATATTCTTACAACAGTGAATGATAATAATAATAGTTCAACAATACATTTCAACCATAATTCTTGTCTGAATTTTCTTACGTAAGACTAAATTTGCATATGTTAAATTTGTGTGTCTTGGGCATTGTAGGAAATTAAAAAGAGTAAATTGTGGAATATCTTTATTATTTTCCAGAATTTTAAAAGCAGTTCTTCCTTTCCAACATAATCTCATTAATAATAAAAATAGAAAATAACGCTGCACGAAATTAATTCAGAAGTTATTCATAATGAAAATCTAACCCAATTTCTTAGACTAAAATTTTTGCTGATCCATCAAAACCAGCAACCCAATGTACAGTACGCAGCAAAAAACCTGCAACATGAACATGTAAGTTTATTGTGAAACTACCCCTAATAGCCCAGCGAATCAACATAACGTCTAAGTGACACGAATCACGCCAGGGGAAGCCTCGGCGTCCTCCCCTGCACACTTATTTTGGAGCAAAAGACTCAGTCTGTACATTATTTCAAAATATTCTAACTCCTCTTTTACCATCTCGTCTCGCTACATGTGTTGTCAGTAAATTAACCCTCGAGAAGACGCGCTGAAAAAGTAACGCGAGTAGTCGCGCGCGGTCAAAAGGACCGCACGAACATAATGTGTCGCAAATATTGTTTTAAAATTTTTCTTGTATTAGAAACGTAATTTTGTATATTTTCTGATTAAGACGGAATAACATTTGTATTATCATAATAAGTTTACAGTACAGTACAGTACAGTAATAACTATTAGAGGAACCTACAATTAGACATGTACTGTTTGTTTTATTTCTTATTTGGAATATTTTTTTTCGTTACATATTTCTTTAGATAGATAGCTACGCACTGGTTTTATTGAAAATTCTAAATCTGATGACGATCTTTGGTTATTGTCAACTCTTTGGTTCGTCTAAAATTAGAAATGCAATAGCAAATTAGTAAAATAAATACTATATAAACATAACACTAAACCAAAGCTTCACAGCGCATTTTACATTCAATTAGAGCTCACTCGTAGCTAAGCGGTTAGCATACACGCCTTTGGCGTGGGGCTTCCTTGTTCGATTCCCGGTGAGGGCTCATGTGGTTCGGATCCCACGTTAAGCAGTAGGTCCACGTCTTACATAGCCTTGATGCTGAAAGAGGCGCTAAATTGAAATCAAATCAAATTTACATTGAATTATTTTACGGTCCTGTTATTATGAAACTTCACCTATACAGCACTACATTGAATTAGGATATCTTCAAATTTACACTTTTCTACACTTCGTCGTCGCTTATTTCGTCCTCTCCTGCTCTGACTACATTCGGGGAATCGCTGGTCATTTCTAGGTTTAAGATCTGCAGACTCGCTCGCAGACTCCTCACTTCACCTTTCGTGTTCACTCACTTTTCCTTAGACAAAGCTTCCACGAGATCATCTCGGCTGATTTATCCAAATAGTCCATTCCTAACATTTCCCTCCGTTCTTTTAAGCTGTTCATTTCTAATTTCCTCTTTTTTCACACTTGGTATCAGTTTGTTAACTCTGTCGACCTTTCTTCCGTCCATTAAAATAATATTTATCTTTATAAAGCTTGAAACATCTCCAAAGATAAGGTCAGGTGCAGACCGAGACACTGAGGAGAAAACATTACACGGTTAGTCGCGCGCGGTGGAAAGCACCCCAGAATCACTAAACAATCACTAGTAGTTAAACTAAACAATGGAAAACGGAGTGATTGAGCAGGAATGTTCGGGAAGGTGAGGGGGAATATTAGCTAGACGGAGGAGTCTGACGGACAAACAGAATGGGCACACGATCAAAAATAATTTCCCTGCGGTGCTTTTGACCGCGGCGCGACTACTCGAAGGTTAAACACCGATATGGCGTTACGTTCTGAAACAGACTTACAACAATTGATATTTCACATCGAGACGCAGAAAATACACTCAATCTCGAGTAACCTCGCGATTCTGTTATTTAACTGTGCCTATCTCACAAAACAGACCTTTGTCACGATGAGTCTTGCACTAACTATTACAGAGGATGACCTCTGTGTATCGCGTCTTAACATCAACTAACTCACTCCTTCCCTGTCAAACCGTTTTCTTTCAGAGGAAGGAACATGGTTTTTCATAGGCTCGCTCCTGACCTACCCAAAATTCAATGTATAACCCCTTTTCGCGGACCCTAATGGTTTTGTCGCCAAAATGTCTGGGTAGAATACTTTCACGTAATCTTTCGTCTATTCTTAGATTATTATTGCTTGTCATCTGTATTGAGTTTGACCACCAAATAGAGGAAATACTAAGCTTTAAAACGGTGTATCATACACTTTGTTATCCAATTGTTAAATACTTGCTTTCGTATTGTTTTCCCCGGGCGTCACTACCCATTTTCTTTGTAAACAACCTTCCTTGCCAAACCCAGTCCATGTGCTTTTGTTTATCTCGCCAGAGTACTCTAGTGGTGATCTCTCGCAACCTCCGCACACACGCTTCTCTTGGTTTTTCACTTTTTTACACAATAATTATCATGAATCAACATTATATTATATATTACATTATACCAAATATTCCTTTGATTATATTTACATCGGATTCCAGCAGTGACATTCAATTTAGAATTAATAATCAGTAAATATACACATGTCGACTGCTATGACATTCACGGTACTGCGTTTCGCTGTTGTCTCAATTACACCAATGTCAAAAACAAGCAAAGTAAAGTAATAAGCTTTTGTTTTAAAGTTAAGATAACAATGGAAACTTCTTCTCTGACCAAAATTACATCTTACATTACATTTCTACAATTCTAAATATGTAATAATGCTAGGATATGACTGCATTCATTATTTTCAATGGGGGGAAATCCGCTCGCAGGAAGAGCAGCAGCTTTCCCTGTCGAAACCGCGCTTTGAAGAAAAAAAATATAGGCTGGATTTGCTGGCGGGATCTAACCCAAGCTATCGAAGTTTCTGGTGTGATAACTGGTCACTTGAAGAAAATCTAAAACCTTATTGTTCCCAAGCATTCTAACCCACTTGCTAAAATATCTGAGCAGAAATACACAAAGGTTTAGGAATAGAATATGTGTCGCCAGAGCTCTATCTGCAGTAACGTTAGCAACTCTGCTCACTTCTACCTATGTTCAAAGTATGATTTAAATATATGACCTAGATAAAAATTTCTCTCATACCACAATTCTTCTTAGCTGTAGATAGCAATCCTGTGTGCACGTACGCAGCTCTCAACTGCTACGGAACATTTTTTTAAACAAAATACTCAGTGGTGCTTTTCCAAGTTCAGTTTTCTTCCCTACATATAGATTCTTATATTCCAAATGAAAACATTTAATTCACCTATCTTATATACTAATTAACCTAACATTATATATATGCAGTCATCCCTCACGTTATAAAACTAATCCTATGCATAATTCCGGGAATAAGTGAAAAGAAAATACTCCTATCCTAAACTAACATATATTCTTAATCAATATATAGATATGTAAATTAATCTAATATTATGCAAAAATTTCGAGTGAAATGAACATAAAAAAATTAAATAAAACATAGCTATATGTGTGCCTTCTAAAAGGAGCGCTCCCACATAGCTTGTTTCAGTGAAAATTGCAACGCCGGGAGATAGTTCATTATACTGGTAATATGATAGACTACAACTAGTGATGACAGAAAAACTTTTCATAGGGTCGGATATAAACCTAAACCAGACCTTTGAAATGCGGTCAGGTATAAACCGAACAACCTTCTGCATTGCTTACAATACTTTCCATCACTGGCGTCTCTGGAGTGTAAAATTTGGGGGGGGGGGGACATCAAAGAAAGTGATTTAAATTGTAGTACCTAGCCCAATCTATTTACTATCTTCCATTCCACTTGTTACTTTTCTGCTTAACTTCACGGAACCCATGAGACATATCAAGAGCGCTGTTATACACAGACTGAATATTAAATTCCAAATAAATATAATTATTATTATTTATATGTTATTCTGTCGTTAGTAAATAAATTTAATTAGAATGCAATATTGAATATTTTTTAATCTCATATTTTCGTTAGCATTCTTTATATAGGCTATATAATGTGGGTCTATATTTTGAATCAATTCCAGCATTGCATTAAAATTTGAAACGAAGAAAGAGTGATTCTAATCAAATAATCTAACAAGTTTAATCCGTTGAGTAAACCAATTTCGTAGGCCATAACCATATATAAGAAGTTTTAAGAATATTTCCTATTATCAACAGTTAATCCGCTTTTCCTTCAATAGTTTGACGAATAGTTTGAATAGTTAGGCCTGCACTTGCCTTGTGAAACTCTAAAGGCCTTATGCAGAGTCGTTTTGACGTATGATTAGCGTCATACTAAAGGCCTGGCTACTGCAGGAAACATATGTTAGTCGAACTCTTTAGTTTGGCACTAATCACACAATACAACGACTTTGCGTAAGGCCTTGCATAAGCTTCCAATGTTTAAGCTTAACTTACGAAAGATATGTATGTCTATTATAAATCATTTCTAAGCAAATTCAAAAGTTATCCTTTAACCATCTGACAAGGACGCCTTTCTCCTTCCTCCTTCTAGAGACGCGGGGTAATAGTTCCGCCACTGTTGGCCAATTATTATAATTTGTCTAGTGAGTATTAAACTTTCTAACCATAACAAACAAGTATGACAAAAAAAAGAACATCATTCGTACTACTATAAAGGCTTTTGACATGTCTGTTCCGTTTCGTTTATAAGAACTGAGAAATGCTTAATGACGTAATTGGTGAAGACCACTTAAATTAATATAGGGGTTCTTTAATGAACCAAGTTTCAACAAGCAGTTAGTTCATGTAGTCTTTTGACTGAATTCGACTGACAGTAACATTCAGCTTGCCAAGGAAAAGGTGTCTTCTTAAATAAAAGGTGAGTACTGTAATTATAGTAACAAGTGTAACAAATTTATTATTGATTTACTATATCTGCATGTGGACTTGGTTTGATGATTGAATAAGACAAACAGAACGTTTTTCGTAGCCATAGGAGATCGACTTAAAAGCATGAAAGCGCAATGTGGGGCCAATGGAAAATAATCCGTTGTAATACCAAATTGCACAGCTTATATATAATATGCTATAAATAAACCATGGCATGGTAGTTCAGTGTGTAGAGAGCTTACCTATGGTGCAGGGGTCCCTGGTTTGATCCCCGTTCAAGTAAGCTTGAAGAAGACAATATCGTGTCCTTGAGCTTTCTCGGGATACTCCAACTTCCTCCCACCTTCTCATTCCACCATTCCACCATCAGCATGCACGTGCTTTAATCATTGCCTCTCTCAGCCTAAAAGACATAATCACGGGATTTAGTGTTGCCACGGGACGAGAGGAGACTTCAGGCTGTCTCGTCTTGTCTCGTGCAAAGCATGTCACGTCTCGTCTCGTTTGTCTCGTCTTGTCTCGTAAAATATTGCAGCATATCATGCGAACGAAAGTGCAATAAAATGTAGCAGACTGCACCATACTGATCAAGATACAACAAAGTTATTGCCCAGGACACACAAGACAAGAAATGGCATTGTAGCTATCACGGCACCGACTACCTACCACACGCACCAGAGGTGAATGTTTCACGGTAGCTGCACTGTGAAGCATTCATCTCTGTTGCGTGTGGTAGTCGGTTCGATCTCGGTTAGTGTCATTGAGTGTGAAAAAATAACGAGTGGTGAAAAAACAACGAGTGTGTGTTTTTTTCTAGGAGTTGCCTCATAGCCTACCACTTTCTTCATTCTACTAATTTTCCCATTATCATCCATTCGGCGTGAGCCAAAGTTGCCTAAAAGTCTTAAAAATAAATTCAAATAAGCTCACAAGGCAAGGACAAATAGTTTACAAGATAATATTTCTCTGCTGTTAGTTGTCTGAGGCTCCTCGACCCTGACTTGTTCTTCATTTAAAAAAAAATAAAAAAATCTGAAACATTGAAATTTATTTCACCAGTTTAAATACATGGATATACAGTAAATTGCTCATAGGTACGTTGAAGACGAAGACATCAATGCCAAGTAATATTTACACGACAAGCAAAGTTCGATGTAGCTGCATTGGCCACAGTGTCACAGCTAGGTGTCACCATCCCCGACACTACCGTATACTATCAGCCCACTTGCTCTATAATGTATATATATATATATATATATATATATATATATATATATATACAGGCGAGGATCCAAGGGGGCTATATGGGCTATAGCCCCCTTGACGCTTAGGTATACACTAGGTAAAATGAGCTTCAATCCTGCTTTACACTGGATAAAGCAGCAAACTGTGCTTTAGCCCCTCCCTTGATCATATCCTGGATCCGCCACTGTAATATATGAAATCTACACTTTGATTTCATATAGTCCAACCTTTAGGTTTTACAGTGTTAACCCAGACCAATCCAAAAACTACTTTCCATTTTAGCATGTTTAGATTTGTTGCAATTATTTAACAACAAAAAAAAAAGCATGAAACAAAATAATTTTATTGAGTAATGGGAAGTATTTGATTGAAACTTTATACACCGAAAAATGTTTGATCAGATTGAACAAAAAAACTGGTGCTGATGACCAAATCGTTTGGTCAATATAGCGCCAACCAAACGTTTAATCACCAGCACGAAGTCATTTGGTTAGGATTTGTTTGGTTGCAACAATCTATAATCTAATTCACGTAACCTGATAGGAAAAAAAAAGTTTTTTCCCCCCACCACTCTCTCCTACAGGTGAATGTTGGTGTTCTGTCTTCCACCATCTGCCCGCGCACACGGAAGTATAGAGTGTATCTAAATATATCTAAATAACAAATTACTTTTATAATAGCTTTCATAATAATAACTTTCATAATAATAAACTTCGTAATAACACTAGGTATTTTAAAACACTTAATTACATAGTCCTGTATAGGTGAGGTAAGTAACACGTGTTATTATAATTGAAATTTTATTGAACAGTTGTATTGTTTATTTTCCTTCTTGGCAGTCGGGCTTGAGACATAATGTTGGAATAGCAAGAGCTGGCAGGGTGGTAATTGAATGGGTGTTTACTTATTAATACAATAATTTCATCGAAAACCGAAAATGAAATCTTCATAAGTTTTATATCCCACGCTTATGCTGGCTAGGCTAAAGGAGGCGGTGATGATGAGAAATGAATGAAATGGTGGAATGAAGAAAGTGGGAGGAAACGGAAGAACCCGAGAAAAACCACGCACACGGTGTAAAATCGAAAACCAAGTACAATATGTATGGGTAAATTATCAGAGCGTTAAGATGATAACAATAGAACCTGACATGCTGAAAAAAAAAACATTTATCGTTTCCTCTCTTATTAACAGATGTTCTTAAATTAAAAAGAACACCTACCTAATAATAGTGTTCTAATAATAATTTTGTTTGCTGAGCGTCTGTTGCAGAAGAGGGGAAAATGCCATTTTATTGTCTTAGAAATATTATCGGTCTCCATTAATAGGAATTATCATTTGCAATAATTAAGTTGCAAGAGAGAGGTGTGCAGAATATAAAATGAAATGAAATCTTTGAGTCTTATATCCCACAGTTATGCCGGCTAGGCTAAAGAAGACAGTGATCATGAGAAATGAAAGAAATGGTGGAAAGAAGAAAGTGGGAGGAAACGGGAGATCTCCGAGGAAACCCACGCACGCGATGTTTGTCCACCACAAAATTCACTTGGTGCGAGCTGGAATCGAACCAGAGACCCCACGCATCACAGGCAAAAACTACCACTGAGCCACAGAGGCCTCAAGCGTGCAGGATAGTCTAATGTTGTAAGAAGAGTTGATTATTGTATAAGAAAAAAAGAGTAACGATGAATACGAATTTGTTCAATTATATAAAAATAACGAACGCTTTGGCTTAGGGCTCAAAGACTCATCGTAGCAGAAACAAACATTTCCATTAGATTTTAACCTGCGAAAAGTCAATGTACCATGTTTGTTATCAACCATCCTTCAAAGATCCTCTTTGCATTGTCCGGAAGCCGAAAACCCACCTAATAGTCTCTTTCTCCTAGACTTTTTGAATAGGACTTGGAGACTTAGTGCTTATTTTCAATACAAGCAACGTGTCATGTTTATCTTATACATATTAAGTTTATTATTTCTATTCGGTGACCTGTAGTTGTGAAACAAATACTTGCATAGCGTTTTAATTCCCCTGAATGTATGACTGTTTTGCTCCAAATATTTTTTTTATCAACATTTTATTTTCAAAAGCCGGCAATTCCCGTTTTTGTATTCGTGTTAGGGATCAACTTCCATATTCATACAGAATTGGGCAGATTGAGGTTTTATTGATTTTAATGTTTTCGATATTTGTTAAGACAATAAAATGTTTTACAAGTAGGGTGAACTTTAGTAATAAATAATATGCAATACCTTTCTTAAAGACAAAAATTAAAATCAGTAGTTGATTGTTACTCGGGGTTGACAGCTAAAACGAAGAGCAGTGCTTTTTCAACATCAGATGCGAGCGAATTGACGTACGAATTTAGAGTTTACACGATTATGTTTATTAGAAAAGCTTCCCTCCATGTGAAGGTCAGCGACTTGATTTCCCCTTCTGCAGTGGTAAGTGGTGGGATGTAGGGGAGTTTCCTATCAGGTTGTCTGGAACAGATTTTAGTAATTCGTTACCAACATTAAATATGCATTTGGTACTTCTGACTAAATATTTAGAATTTGGTTGGGAATACCAAAATATGTGGTTAAAATGATCCAAGTTTGGTTCTTGGAAATAAATAATTTTGTTTTAAATATTAAACCTGCTATTAGTTAATTCAACCGAATGTCCTGTACCAAACTTGATTTACCAAGTACTTTGGTTACACGTACTAAACTGAAGATAATACGAGGTTATCGTAAAGGTCATGGGAACTTTTTCTTCTATCAAAAATGTAACAAAGCAAGAAATTCTTAAATATGCAAATGGAAAATTAGTACTTATGGAAATATTAGGCCTACGTGTAGATTGAATGAAAATACATATCCAATAATACGTACAATTATTTTTACTCGTTTTCTTGTGCAAATTTACGGCCACTAAAATAAGCAATACACATTACCTAACAGTAAAATAATATATACGAAAAAGAAGCTTGCTTGCAAACGGGTCGATTAGCTGCAGTAATTCCCATCTTCTTAATATGTTGATTACATTCCCCGCAGCCAAACAGATAGTCGCTTTTCTTATGTATCATAGTTATCTTGTTTCTTCGAATTCTTCTACGCATACAAAACAATATCAGGTTTACGCACTAACCGCTAGGTCCAGCTGCCACTTGGTTCTCGTGGTTACCCAGAAGTCAAGTAGATATACGTGACCTTGCAACTAAATATTTTGGTCAGAAAAAGCAAATAACTTAAGATTTGGTTGGCATAACAAAATTAATCAACCAAATGTTCTGACCCAAAAATAATGTGTTAGTGACCAAACACGTTTGGTATAAATGACCAAATTTTGATTAATCTAAACAAGTAAAGTGAGCAAATGCCCTGACCAAACAAATTTGGTATTGCTGACGAAGTCATTTTTTTTTTTTTTTTTTTTTGCTGTTGGTTACTGCCCAATAAGCTCTACTTAAAGTACCATAGTACTGGAAGCTGAACGACACATCGGAGGAAAGAGTGCTTGGGGACAGTCTACACCCCCATGTTACAAATCTGTCCCCATACCCGCGGGGTATTGCCCCTATATGGTGTTTGCCTCGTTCGTGTAACAAACTCATCACGGTACACCCAGATTAGCTAGTGGTGTAAAAAATTGATTTTTAGGTGGCCATTTTGGATTAAAGATGGTGACTTTTTAAAAAAACATTTTCTTATATTGTCGTGATCTATTCGTGATCGTACAACCTTCATACCAAGGCGAGCGGTCTACGACGATAGACCATCGCTCGAAGATCCCGGAAGGTTTATATGTATGGATTTTATCAGCACTTGTCTTCATATCAGTGTCAGCGGGCGAAATCGTGCGAGATAAGAGGATTTCAGTTTGAAAGATTTGGAGAGAATATCTCCCCAAGTTTCTTTCATGGGGGTAAGGAATTAGTAAAAATATAGGCTATAAATTTTATAGCAGGATTAAAAATATGGTTTGGGTATCCTATTTCTTTTCTGTTAATTATGTTGTTCAATGTTCGAATTTTGCCCATTCACTAGGAAAGAGAAGTATTCCCCTCCTCTCAACATGGAAGCAGAGGGCAATTTCGCACTGTGGTCAGATCCAGCATTTCCGCGACACAAAACAAAGACCCCCCTTTAAAATCTCTTCACATCCAGTGTTATTGTTAGTATCATAAACTTACTGAATGCAAACAACAATATGACGGGTCTGTCGACAATATCTTGGCTTTCTTTATCCTTCGCCCGGCGTCCAAAGGAAGAGGTGAATTTTACAACATGAATGCTGTATATTGCAGACGCCCTTACACCGTGGCTATTCATAGCGTTCGCAAAGCGTTTTTATTGCTCATGCGTACGCTTGGAATACGCTGACCATGTATTTAAATGTGGATGGCTAATCACAATGCTCTGCAAACGCGAAAACAATAAAAACGCGGAGAAAACGCCAGCTGGAGTGTATTTGGTGCGTTTTGGAACAATAGACTGCCTGCTGTTTAAAAGATGTCTAAAGGAAGGAAAAACGGGAAAGACGTGTTGCCAGACAAGGGGACATAGGGGACTCTGAGAAAAAAACTTTTGTAATAGTCTAATAGTCTGAAAAGAAAGAGTTAAAGATTGATGTTTGTATGAATCAATTTTGCGAGGTTTTAAGTTAAACTTGTGCTAGATGAGATGAATCGTAATAAATTCGCGAAGTAAGGGGCGTGGTTTTCTCGCTTCCTACTTATCGTTTTCCTTAGCCAGTGTCGCCTCGCTGACTTATCGTGTATCTACCTAACCGAGAAGGTGTTCTGTCTGCCGTTCCTTGTTTGGTGTCTGTCTCAGTTGATGGAAGTTGTTCTTTCGTTCTTTGCGTACTAGTGGCTTTGTGTGTGGTCTAAGTGGTACATATGGAGCAACACAGAAATCAGCTTAGTTTATAGTGCTCGTTTATTCTTGTTGATTCTTATAAGGATTAAAGTTTAGTGAATTCTTTTTGCGTGAAGGAAGTGGTGAAATACATAATGCAGGATTGGAACCCTGCTTAAATATAGAGTTATTGGTTGAATACTGGAGTTCTCAGTTTTTTCCACTTTCCAAGTTTTTAAAATCATTAAGGATTAATTGTAGATAAAACTGAAATGTGATTTCAATACTGCTCCATGAAACCGAAGTCTGGACAAGGAGATTCACCCGTTCAACAACCAAAAATTTAAGGTAACCGGATTGAGAATGTTATTGAGGTGAGTGAAACCAATTTTAATATAGGGTTGTTGTGGTTTCGTTTAGATGTATTTTTTGTATGGGTTGTGATTTTGAAATCCACTTGGTCGCATTATTCCAATTTACGCAGAATTCATACGTCAATACAATTTAGAGAAAGCTAAAATTTTTGAACTATCGTGGAACCTTTAGTTTTTTATGTGTAAATATGACATCTCGAATTTTGGTCCAATATTTTTTCTTGTATTTTCTTTTCCTTTAGTATATATTTTTTGGATATGTTGTTTGAAAATTATTCGATACTTTGGCGGATTGCATTAAATAAGGCGTGATATTATTAACTTCTATCATCTAGCATAAAGTTTGAAGTTTATCTAAAGTTTAATTTGAATTGATTCTGAGTTTATTACCTTTCTTGATAAATTTTATTATTTTTAAATTAAAAGGAAATATCATTAGAAAATTGTGTCTAACTTATATTTGGCTTCTATTAAAATTCAATTGTCTGGCTTGATATATTTGGAGGAAATATTTTGTGAAGAAAGTAAATTCTGTGCAGTTAGAATTCTTTAATACTTACTTTTTCTTGCATTACAGTAATTTCAATAAGGAATTTAACATTTTTCTTATTCTCGTTAATTGAGACTTTCAGAATTATAAATACATCGAAAATTTTTGCTGAAATATATATTAAATATTCATATAATTTTCTAGCTCGTCGTGTTATTGTTAGCTCAGTCTGTAAGCAAAGGTGTATATGTGTTATGCTAAAGTCATAGTTTATATTCACCACGATAGTTTTGTTGAATAAAATATTGTTAAAATTTACGTTTGGTATTTGATTTATTAATTTTTGGTTATAGTGCTATTTATAATTTGTAAAATATTGGACCAAAAGAGTACTGAGACGCGCTTTCTTTTGACGGTGGCAGAATAACTTTTTCGGGAAGTTCCTTCTGCTAGGTGAAGCCTCTTCCTGAGTGGAATTATTATTATTATTTATATTTATTATTATTATTTGAATTTTTTTCTCGTGAGGAGATGAAACCAGGCGCAGAAGAGCGTTACAAGAATACACGATAAGTCCGCTAACAAAAATATTTTTTTTGTTTTAAGAAGTTTATTATTCGTTGTTTTATTTGTGAATTGGTCTTTATCGAGTCTAGTCTAGATATAATAGTTGATATTGATCCTCTTGATGAATAGTTTGATTATATTTGAATTGAGTTGATAATCATTAAAAATATTTTTCCATTTGATTTAAATTTTGGAAGATGTTGTTTGTGTAAAGAATTTTTTTCGATTACTAGGAAGTAGTTTTCTCTTACATTCCTCCAACATTTTCATTACAAGTTTTTCCTGCAACATAGTAAATCCAATTTTTCTCCTCCAACATTTTCATTACAAACTTTTTCGTTCAACATAGTCATTCCAAAATATTTTTCCTCCAACATTTTCATTCCAAAAATTCTCTAACATAGTCATTCCAAAATATTTGCTCCAACATTTTCATTCCAGAATTTTTTCCTCCAACTTAGCCATTCCAAAATAATTTTTAACATGGTCATTATAAAAAACATTTTTCTCCACCTTTTGAGTGAAAAGATTGCTTATTCGAATCCTTTTTCAGAAGAATTGTTTGAATCGGTTGGATCTATTTCTCAATTTTAATTTGGTAGTTATATTGATTTTGAAATTTTCTATGTTTTGCTATTCCTATACGTATTGTTTATTCTTTGGTTTATGCTTATTACCTTGTTTGTATAATATGGATCCTACCCGGGAATTTATTAGCATTGATATGCCTACATGGGACTTTGTAACTATAGATGCAACCGGAATTTGTAATAATATGGGAGATTCCAGTATTGATCTCGTCCAATGTCAATGACTCTATTTGTTGGTGAATTTAATATTTTTTTAATGTCTTCTCCGATAGTTAATCCGATGAATAAGAATTTTGAGAATTCTCCAGGAACTCATAATTATAGTAGAATTGCTAACCCTCCAAGTCTTAGTTCAACTAGATATAATAATCACGTTACATTTAATGAACCTTTGAATCATGTTATTAATCAGAAGTGAACTTCTAGTTTGAATCGTAATGTGGATAGGCAATACCATAATAGATATCTTGAATTGGGGAATTATTATAGTAGGGTATCTAATATTTTGAGTTCAACACCACGTTTGTCACGTCCCAACATAGGTTTAGTAAATGTTCATCCCGAAATTAGGAATCATAATTTACGAAATCGTGATAGGAATTTTCAGTTTCCAACTTTGCATAATAATGGTAATTCAACGGATGTTAACTTAGAGCATAGGCTCATGTTGAAATATACTCATATGAAGTCATTAACTTGCTTGGAGAATAACTTGATTACTATAAAAATGTAAATGTAAATGAAGGCATTGTAATATATGATATGTTAGCAATAACTAAAGAAATATTGTTAGACACTAGCTATTTATTTAGTATGATTCTTTCAGTGTTGACTCCAAAATGTGAGGGAGCTGTTTTAAAATTAGTAACGTCATCTTTAAGCAATAATTCCAGTTGGGAAGATTTTAGATTTAATATATTATCAAGATTTATTATCCCTACAGTAATGCATTCTCTGATAAGCGTTCTCAGAATTCGTAAACGATTATGAAAGATCTATTATAATTGCCATGAATGTTTTGAGTTTTAATTATAATGAGGGAGAGTTAGTTAGGATCATTTTAAATGGAATGAATCCATCCCAGAGAATTAGAATGATTAATTTTTACCTTCCAGCGTGTTGGAAGTATCGGAACAATTTGTTCATAATTCAAGAGAACAAATTGAATATAATAAGGCTATGGGTATTAATAAAGGGAAGCATAGAGTTGGGATGACAAATAATAGTTTGAATGTAGTTTCTGATAATAAGTCTAGATATGCCAATAATGCTTTTAAGAAAGGATTATATTTTTATCAATTGAATGATTGTTCTGGAAATTCGACTACGCCGGGTTTTCAAATTAATTATAGGGATCGTTATAAGCTAAATTGTGTTTCTTCGGACATGCCTGGTTTGGTGGCAACTTTCGTTTACGGAAAAATAATTAATATTTTAACTAAGATCTGTGTTGATGGAGGCTCAAGTTTCAACTTGATTACTCGATCGTTTGTTAAACGATGTCGCACTGAACAAAATATTAAGCAAGTGGAAAAAAGATTAGTGAATGCTCCATCTGGGTTGAAATTCTCGACTAGTGAAGAAATAACTTAGGTTATTAACATATCAGGACATTTCCAAAAAGTAATTTTCTGTGTGGTGGAAAATCTTCTGTGTGATTGTTTATTGAGGATTTCATTTTTGCGTGTGACATCTCCCGTAATAGACTACAATAATATCATGCTGTTATTTGGTGGTAAAAAAGACTTCGGATTAGCTATTGCCGAGAATTCAGCAGTGAACTACAAAGGAATGTCAAACCAGGAAATCGTGATGGCCAAAGGAACAATGGAAAGGATCATAATGCCTTGGGATTAGCATCTATATTCCTGAGAGACGATTCATATTTGATTCGATTGTGTGAGCGTGGTGTCCAGTGCGAACTTGATTTACAACAATTAGAACGTGAAGTGCTAACAATAAGTGCACCGAATTCTTCACAGCTTCTTGCTTTACGTAATTTATTAGAATGCGATTTGAAGAAGGATGGTATGGTTAATGGACCCATTTCTCAGGCTAATAATTGGAATTCTTCGGTCATTTCCTGTGTGGAAGATGGTGTTGGAAATGTGGATGAGACCAATGGAATTTATGTGAATCCAGACTTTAAGGTTGATATGGCCACGGTGTCGACAAATGATGGTCATGGCGATCAATTGTTGTATCAGGAGAATAGCATGAGACCAGAGACAGTGTTGCCAAGTTCAGAATCTATACCAGCTGAAGTAGGAAGTAAGTCGGAATCTACTTTCAAAGGAAAAGGAAACAAAGAAAGAATAAAGAAAAATCTATCAGTTAAAAGGGAGATGAATAATGCAGATAGTTATGTTTTGAAACAGAAAATAAATGTGAACTTGGAATCTGATTCGAAGTCTTACCAATCTTTGGATACCAAGTATAACAGTGGATCAGAAGCATCTGAGGTAGACGTGGAACAGTCAGAAAATTTCCATGCTTTATTAAGGAACAATAAAAAGTACATTGTCGAGAATATTGCTCGTTTCAATAACGATCCCCACAGGTGATCCCCGGCAGAACATGCAGGATGAAAAACCAATTAATATTAATTCTTGGGGTATTCGAGATTCTAGATTTTTTGCATTCATTGATTCGATTAAACAAGATTATTCTGATGTTATAACAGAAAGAGTTGGTTGTATGAAAGGGTTTGTAGGGAGAATTTATCTATCTGAAAATAAACCGTTTAAGCTGAACCCATTCCCGATACCAAAGTATAAAGAAGCGATTTTCTAGGAACAGATTCAAGAGCTTGTAAGTCAAGGCATAATTAAGGAGGTAGACGATCCTAATTATACGAGTAGTTACTTCCTCGTTAAAAATAAAAACAATACGTTTAGAATTGTTGGAAACTATGTAAAAGCAATCGAATTAATTGTGAATGATCCTTTTCCTTCACCAAATATTGAGGTATGCTTAGCCGGATTGTCTGGAAAACGAATTTATAGTAAAATTGATTTACGGAAAACGTACAACCAAATTATGCTTGATGAAAACTCACGTGACATAACTACAATTTTTACTCCTAAAGGGTTATGTCAATATTTGAGGGTACCAGTTGGGATAAAAACTGGTAGTAATATTCTTTCACGAGTTATGCACAAAATGTTAGGTGACTTAGAAAAAGAGGGAGTAAAATCATATTTTGATGATGTGTTATTTTTCTCGGATACAACAGAAGAACATATGACTACCATTAGAAAGGTAATGGATAGGTTTAAGGAGTTTAATGTAACAATATCTCCTGACAAATATTTACTTTTTCAATCAAAGATAAATTACCTTGGTTATATTATTTCAAATGACTAAATGGAGATAGACCCAACTCCAGTATCTGCGATCAAGAATATTTTACCCCCGCGAAATCGGAGAGGTTTAATGAAGATATTGGGTCTATTTAGTTATTATGCTAAATTTGCTCCTGAGTTCCAAGAATTGATGGGTCCACTTTGTGAGCTAAAATCCACCAAGGAAAAATTTGTGTGGACCGAAGACCATCAAAAGATCTTAGAAAAATTGAAAGGTATATTAATCAAAAATGTGGTTCTCAAAACTCCAGAATAAGCGATTCATTGTGAATGTTGACGTATCTGGCAAAAGTATTGTGGGCTATCTGTCTCAAGAAAATAGTCAAGGCGAGGTTCAACCAGTTGCCTATTTTAGTAAAAATTATCTGAGGCAGAGAGACACCGTAGTATATACGAGATTGAATTTATTAGTTTAGTAGAAATTATGGCCAGATTTCGGTATTATCTTGTCAAGGAATTCGATGTTTTAACAAATAACAAGGCCCTAACTTGGATTCTTAATAACTCGAAAAGGTTAATGTAATATAGACCTTTAGTAGAAACCCTTTGTCAATTTTCATTTCGAATAAATCACGTGCGATGAACAGATAACAAACTGCATATAATTGACGAGGGTCTACGACCTATTAGAGTTTAATATTATAGATAGTCTCATGGGGTTGGCCGTCTTCAATAATAACTTAAGATTAGTTCATTTGTGGGGACTACGTCTAATTGACGAGTCTATTGACGAGATTCAGAAAAAAAGATCCCGAATTAAATCCTATTATTGAGAAGTTGAAATGTTTAGTTTCTCTTCCTGGATATATGTTACATAAAATAGTTTATTAAAGAGAAAAAATTCGGCGAACAACCCTTATAAAATAGTAATACCCAAGGATTTGTGAAAGGTTATGATGGAATATTTCCATAACGATAAATTGGTTGGAGGACATTCTGGCACTTACAAAACTCTCAAAAACATCATGATCAAAGAGGAAAAGATCAAAGAGGATGTTTTACTTGGGAAAAGATCAAAGAGGATGTTTCCGAATTTGTAAGATGCTGTCAGCGATGTCAGCTGACAAAGGAAGACAATCAAAAAAGATGGATCTTCTTGTGTCCGAATATAGCAAAAGAATAGCTTCCCATTGGATGTTTGATATAATCGGGGTTGTTCCTAATTCTAGAAGTTATAAATATATTCTTATTGGCGTAGACAATGCGAGTCGGTTCGTTGTCTTAGAGAAATTAAGAACTTTGTCTTCAACATTAATTATTGAAAAAAATATATATTTAGTCGATTAAGATTCCAAGAATCCGTTTCTACGGATAATTCTTCAGTTTTCATTTCCGAGCAATTTAAGATTTTTTGTATTCCCTGGGAATAAAACATATTAAATTAAGCCCGTACCATCCAGAAGCAAAGATTGCGGAAAGATATATAAAAACTTTAAAATCTTTGATTAGGGCTTATTTTGCCGACTAACAAAATTTGTGGTCTACCTTGATTCCCGATCTTCAATATATTTTAAATATTAGTTAACATTCTGGTCTGGAGACTTGTCCAGTAGGGTTGTTTTTTGGACGTCCCTTTTCCACCCCTTTAGAAAATAGCTGGAACATTTCAGATCAGGATTTGCAAGGAAAATCTGTTCAGGAAGTCTGCCTTATAGCCATGAGAAATATGGAAAAGGCGTGGAATGTAAGGAGGAAACTTATGATGCAAAAAGGAGAAATGTATCTTTTAATATTGGAGACCAAGTTTTTGTTAGGACACATATTAAGTCTTCTTTAAAAGATAAAGTTTCGAGATCATTAACTGATAAATGAAATTGCCCATTTTTTGTAAAGAAATTCTGTTTTGCTCCTAATACTATTTTGCTTGGAGATCAGAATGATAGCGCAAATTCAATGAGACGAAGTCATGTTTCAGAACTAAAAATTTATCGAACACCCAGAAATTAATGTTAAACTTCTTCTGAAATGGTGAGAATATCATTTTTGGGCTAAGAAAATTGTGTGTTTTGTGTGTATGAAATGGAAGATAATTAATTATAAGTATATATTGTATTTATTATCTAAATCCTAGAAATATTTGATCTTATGGCCATAAGATCAAAGAAAATTCTCTAAAAATTCTCTAAAAAAATTTGGAATTTGAAATTTGTAATTGCGTATATTTGTATTGTTGTTGTTTAGTGTAATTATTTATTAAATTATTGAATTAAAATACATTGTAAATTTGAAAGATTTAATTGGGTTATTATAATAAAAGATTATAGTTATTAATTATTGGGAAGTATTTATACTTACCATGAAGTAATAAAAAAATTATATTTATCTTTGCTCATATACACTAAAATGACTTTTTTTATATTTTTAGTAAGACCACCTCAACTGATTTGGTTCCAAAAATTTTTGTAATAGAATTTCTTCCAAAGGAGGGGAGGTTGTAGCGATCCAACCTTTCCTGGACTTCCAGTTGGAGTGAAAAACTCTGGATTCGGCCAAATATATATATATATATATAAGAAAACTTTAGAAAAAATCTTTCTGTATTTTAAGTTGACTATTTTAAGTTGGTTAAATTTTCAACCTTATTTCAAAAACTTTTCAACTAATTCTCAACCATGTTGTTATATTAATTTTTTTTATTTTTTCTAAGAATTAAAATTTTGTAACAGTTTAATAGTCTGAAAAGAAAGAATTAAAGATTGATGATTGTACGAATCAATTTTGCAAGGTTTTAAGTTAAACTTGAGTTAGATGACGATTCGTCATAACTTCGCGAAGGGGCGTGGTTTTCTCGCTTTCCACTTATCGTTTTCGATAGCCAGCGTCGCCCCGCTGACTTATCGTGTATCCATCTAACCAAGAAGGTGTTCTGTTTGCCGTTCCTTGTTTGGTGTCTTTCTCAGTTGATGGAAGTTGTTCTTTCGTTCTTTGCGTACTAGTGGCTTTGTGTGTGGTCTAAGTGGTACATATGGAGCAACACAGAAATCAGCTTAATTTATTGAAACATTATGTATTATTTAATGTCTTAGTATAGTGCTCGTTTATTCTTGTTGATTCTAATAAGGAATACTATTTTTTGGCGAGAATTACGATATTTTTGTGTTTTTTGGTTTAAATTTTCAGTGATTTTTCATGGTCGACGAAGGGACTTCCAGTGGACATTTTTTTTATAATTATCGATATATTAGTGTCTTTAATTCAGTTTGAATTGCTATTAATTCTTCAGAGAATTGGCATTTCAGATTTAGTAAACGGATTAAAGTCTAGTGAATTCTTTTTGTGTGAAGGAAGTGGTGAAATACAAAATGCAGGATTGGAACCCTGCTTGAATATAGAGTTATTAGTTGAATACTGGAGTTCCCAGTTCGTTTCCACTTTCCAAGTTATTAAAATCATTAAGGATTAATTGTAGATAAAACTGAAATTTGATTTCAGTATTGCTCCATGAAACCGAAATCTGGACAAGGAGATTCACCAATTCAACAACCAAAAATTTAAGATAACCCGATTGAGAATGTTATTGAGGTGAGTGAAACCAATTTTAATACAGGGTTGTTGTGGTTTCGTTTAGATGTATTTTTGTATGGGTTGTGATTTTGAAATCCACTTGTATTATTCCAATTTACGCAGAATTCATAATTCAATACAATTTAGAGAAAGCTAAAATTTTTGAACTATCGTGGAACCTTTAGTTTTTTATGTGTAAATATGACATCTCGAATTGTGGTCCAATATTTTTCTTGTATTTTCCTTTCCTTTAAAATATATATTTTTGGATATATTGTTTGAAAATTATTTGACCCTTTGGCGGATTGCACTAAGTAAGGCGTGATATTATTAACTTCTATCATCTAGCATAAAGTTTGAAGTTTATCTAAAGTTTAATTTGAATTGATTCTGAGTTAATTACCTTTCTTGATAAATTTTATTATTGTTAAATTAAAAGGAAATATCATTAGAAAATTGTGTCTTTAACTTATAATTGGCTTCTATTAAAATTCAATTGTCTGGCTTGATATATTTGGAGGAAATATTTTGTGAAGAAAGTAAATTCTGTGCAGTTAGAATTTTTTAATACTTACTTTTTCTTGCATTACAGTAATTTCAATAAGGAATTTAACATTTTTCTTATTCTCGTTAATTGAGACTTTCAGAATTATAAATATATCGAAAATTTTTGCTGAAATATATATTAAATATTCATATAATTTTCTAGCTCGTCGTGTTATTGTTAGCTCAGTCTGCAAGCAAAAATGTATATGTGTTATGCTAACGTCATAGTTCATATTCACCACGATAGTTTTGTTTAATAAAATATTGTTAAAAATTTATATTTGGTATTTGATTTATTAATTTTTGGTTACAGTGTTATTTATAATTTGTAAAATATTGGACCAAAAGAGTACTGAGACGCACTTTCTTTTGACGGTGGCAGAATAACTTTTTCGGGAAGCTCCTTCTGCTTTGTAAAGCCGCTTCCTGAGTGGAATTATTATTAATATTATTATTATTTTTATTATTATTTATTATTATTTTATTTTTTTCTTGGGAGGAGATGAAACCAGGCGGAGAGGGGTGTTACAAACTATGGGATCCTTATTTCATTAAAATGATCTTAAATAGTAATTGCATTCAGTGTTTGGAGTGGCCTTGTCGTATGTATATGCGGTCACTGATCGAGCTTATCAGTATATTGACCTGAAATGCATTAAGTAGGAATGAACATTCGAGAACTATGTACTGTGACGAGTAGGCGTGTTAAATTGTGATCGAAAATTGCCCGCAAGATTCTCATTTGTATTCCAGTTTGTGACGGGTGCGAAATCAGTGAGTATAGTCTTGTGCATACCGATATGAGCTAAATAAATGACGCGTCTCTTTTTTTGAATTTTTTTGGTTTTGTTCGGTTTTGTTTCTATGTTGAAAATTTCGGAAGGTTTCCCCAGCAGGAAAGTTAATAACAAACCCGTTTTTAATATTTGTGTTAGATGCTAGCTTAAAATAAATAAATTAGAAGCAAAAAACTTTTAATATACAGGAATCACAAAAATCACCAAATCTGCTAAAGTGGGAAATTTTCAAGAACGCGAGAGAATTCCGCAGTTCAACACTAAGCAGCGACATCTATGTCATTGAGAGAAATGTGGATTACATCTGCAAACGAAACTTAAACGAAACATTTCTAGTATGTCTTATCACGTGCATTATCTGCTAACTCCAAATATATGAATCTATGCCAAGTATTAACATATAGATGGAGCAAATAGTGAAAATTGTTAGAGAACGATGAGATTATATACAATAAGAGATCAGCAGGGGGTCTAATTAACTGGTACTCTGTATATTTTCTTGTTAGTAGGCCAGGTATCCCTGGGCAGGTCCCTTGGAGTGGGAGGATGTATTACCCGAGTGTTAGAAGAGGAAGAGGTGTACCCTGGAATGTTGAAAGGCCTCTTTGCTGTGTGAAGCATAATTCTACATGCTTCCTTAATCGAAATTTTAAAAAGAAATCTCTCTTAATAAATTACTCGAACACTTTGTACGAGTGTACTAAAATTATGATATAACATAAAATATGTCTTAGCCCGCCAGAACTTTGCTATAAGCTGATCTCTGGCTCTCACAAGTTTTCTCCCTTAATTTAATCGATGAAGAATTTTTAATTGTGATCGTACTAAAAAGCTCGTAATGATTATCGGAACACTCTTATTTGACTTGTATTATCAACAGATTTGCGTGCCGTAGGAACCTCTGAACAATCGTAGATTGCGAACTTTAAAAAATACCTATTAAAGTGGAATGGAAATATGTTAAAATTGTTCTGAAAATATTTTAAAAATGTATGAACACGAATAAGATGTGCAGGAAAGGAAGGGAAGAATGAAGGAATAAATATTTATTTATTTATTTTCAATTATTATTCGCTGTGATGCGAACACATTGATACGAGGCTTCTCCATCTTCTAGCTCTGCTCTTTCTGAACTGTGAGACGTCGGGTTAAAGCAAGTATCTTATCTGATTGGTAACGCATGCTCGGTTTAGCCACACCCCACCATCACCTGATACTCAGGTGTTCTGCTTGAACCATGGTGATGGACAGCTTGGCAGTTGTCAATCACTTCCTTTAGTTGTGAGTTAACGGAAGGTTCCATTTTCCCTACCCTTTGCCCCTCAATGGTCACAGTTTTCATGTTATGTACAAGAAAACGCTACTTTCTCTCCTTTCCCGCAATGATTGATCAGCTCCATCGCTCCATCTCTCTTTCTTGTAATTATCCAGGCAGTTGGTGAGGGACACGCCCTCCCCTACCTCTCCTCTGCATTGAACACACTTGAAAAGGTTTCCCCCTGCTTTTTTCCTTGTAAGCTGTCTGGCAACCAGTCTTTGTTTGAGTTGAATTTTTTGTGTCCCCCAATGCCAATGACCCGATGGATGCTTGGCCTCTCAGCACCCACCTCTCGGGCGAGCAATTGTCACTCGTGAAAAAGTATGTGGGAACGCTTTATTGGTTTTTGTGTATTGAGAGACAGAAGTGGTTGCTCTTTTCTTTTTTCGGCAAGAATACAAGATGATCTATTTCCTTACAATAAATTTAAATCAGTATAAAAACTGACAACGGGTTCTATTTTCCATTGATGCATGGTTTATTAAAATTTACTAGCAATAAAGGCTTTGACGGGTATCGGAACATTGGGGACAATACTTTTCGTCTATTGTTTTCAGTTTGAATGTTTCCTGGGGGCGACAAGTGTCATTAAACTCGACAAATGTCTCGTGTTGATAGCCTAGCTCGCCACGATTTTAAACAGTAGCAATAAAAATTGGCGACTAGAGTTTTACGCACAGTATGAAACTCATAACTGATTATTATTTTGAAGAAATTTACATTTAATGACCATCTACCTCCATAAGTATTCTGGCAAAGCCTCTGTGAAACTAGCGGATAAGAAAGAAAATTGACAAATTGTTTTGATTTTGGGAGTTCACGTTGGTTATCTTTGAATGAATTATGTCATATTATTGGTCACTATAGATCCTATAGGATGTCTGATGTTTTTGTATGAAAACGGGATATCCCGGCCTTTTTCTCAAGTAAAATGGCATTTACTACTATCTAATCGGCTTTACAAACGAAAATTCATGTACGCTGTATCGCCGTATAACCTCATTAAATAAATAAGCTATATAAATCCACTGCACCTACATTTTGTAAAAGTTACTTTACTGTCACGCCGTTGTTAGCTTTCGTGGTGTAAGACGTGTTTTTAACGTGTTTTTGCGTCCATCTTGTGTTCTTCTTCATGTGACGCCATCAATTCCAAGTAAGTTTTTACATTATTATAATAATAATCGCTATAATATATTTGTAATGAGAGGAAACGGGGAACCCTTAGGAAATCCACAGACATAATGCTTGTCCACCACAAGCGTATTTACAGAGAATCGAACTGTGGAACCCATGCACCAGAGATATGTTTTAGTACTGAGCTACCGTGTTTCCCAAACCGGAAAGACTAGCACTGAGCCACCCTGTTCCCACGAACGAGAGATATTTGCTTTTTGAAAAGATTGGTCCAGGGTGCTAGTGGGCCAGCGCTACCCGCGAATTTTGTGAAAATTTTATTTTTTCAAGAATTGAAATAATATACTAAGACAATATAAATTTTGTAAGTGATTAAGTAGTGTAAATGGAAAGGAAATTATGAATTGTTTCACGCCTAACCAAACTTGTTTGAAGAGGTCTTGTTTGCTTCGTTTCCTGCGCAACTTAAGCAGCAAACTGTTGTTTGAAGTGTACATGTTTGCTTCGTCTCGTCTCACAGGCAAGCCTAACATTAAAGATCGAAACACGAAACTATTATTATTATTATTATTATTATTATTATTATTATTATTATTATTATTATTATTATTACTGATGTACACAGTTTCTATCTGTCTGTATCTAGACATCTGAAAGAATGGGGGTGGGGAGGGGGATAGTGATCTGTGGTATTATTACTAAGGATATGTGGGGATCCAAACTACATCAACATGCACGGCAGGGCATGTCAGCCAAGTTCCGCGAAGAAAATGAAAATTGGCTTGCACTGCCGTAAGCATATTATACACGAACAAGAGTTTTGGGTAAAATCGCCGATTTCGAGGCTTTGTAAAAACGAATCTGTTAAGGGTAGAAACATCAAATTTAGAATGTAAGGAGATATCCCACAGATGTACTCATATGTCAAATCTTACATTCCTACCTTCAACCATAATCGAGTACTGGATCCCCAAAATATGCAGTTTTCAGGCTCACTGACTCCCTGACTCACTCATCAAATTGATTAGGTACTTCCCAATCAGATAGAAACGTGAACCTTTGCATAAAGGTACCCTATAACAACTTGAGTATGGAAAAGGTCCGAAATCTGAGGAATGTCCTATGGGAAATTTTATATGAGCAAAAAACTGTCCTTAGCCAGGAAAAAAATTGTTTCACTCACTCACCCATCAAATTGATTAGGTACTTCCCAATGAGACAGAGACGTAAAACTCTGCACAAAGGTATCTTATAATGACTTGAGTATGGGAAAGGTCCGAAATTTGAGGAATGTCCTATGGGAAAGTTTCTATAAGCAAAAAACTGTCCTTAGCCAAGCAAGAAATCGATATACTCACTCACTCATCAAATTGATTAGGTACTTACCAATAAGATAGAAACGTGAAACTTTGGATAAAGGTACCCTATAACGACCTGAGTATGGAAAAAGTCCGAAATCTGAGGAATGTCCTATGGTAAATCTTTTATGGGCAAAAAAATGTCCTTAGCCAGAAAAAAAATCGTTTCACTCACTCATTCATCAAATTGATTAGGTACTTTCCAATGAGATAGAAACTTGAATCTTTGCAAAAAGGTACTCTGCAATAAGTTGAGTATGGAAAAAGTCCGAAATTTAAGGAATGTATTTTACAATGGGAAAGTTTCTATAGGCAAAAAAACTGTCCTTAACCAAGCAAGAAATCGATTCACTTACTCACTCAACAAATTGATTAAGTACTTCCTAATGAGACAGAGACGTGAAACTCTGTAAAGTGGTACCTTATAATGACTTGAGTATGGAAAAAGCCCTAAATTTAAGGAATGTACAATGCGAAAGTTTTTGTAGGCAAAAGACTGTCCTTAGCCAAGCAAGAAATCGATTAACTCACTCACTCATCAAATTGACTAGGTACTTCCTAATGATACAGAGACGTGAAACTCTGCACAAAGGTACCTTATGATGACTTGAGTGTGGAAAAAGTCCGAAATTTCAAGAATGTCCTATGGGAAAGTTTCTATAAGCAAAAAACTGTCCTTAGCCAAGCAAGAAATCGATTCACTCACTCACTCAACAAATTGAATAGGTACTTCCCAATGAGACGGAAACCTGAAATTTTGCATAAAGATAACCTATAACGACCTGAGTATGGAAAAAGTCCGAAATCTGAGGAATGTGCTATGGTAAATCTTTTATGGGCAAAAGACTGTCCTTAGCCAAGCAAGAAATCGATTCACTCACTCACCCAACAAATTGAATAGGTACTTCCCAATGAGACGGAAACCTGAAATTTTGCATAAAGATAACCTATAACGACCTGAGTATGGAAAAAGTCCGAAATCTGAGGAATGTGCTATGATAAATCTTTTATGGGCAAAAAAATGTCCTTAACCAGCAAAAAATCGTTTCACTCACTCACTCACTCATCCAATTGATTAGGTACTTCCTAATGAGATAGAAACTTGAACCATTGCATAAAGTTAATCTACACTAAGTTGAGTATGGAAAAAGTCCGAAATTTAAGGAATGTATAATGGGAAATTTTTTATGGGCAAAAAACTGTCTTTAGCCAGGAAAAAAATCCTTTTACTCAGTCACTCATCAAATTGATTAGGTTTTTCCTAATGAGACAGAGACGTGAAACTGCACAAAGGTACCTTATAATGACTTCAGTATGGAAAACGTCCGAAATTTGAAGAATGTCCTATGGAAAAGTTTCTATAGGCAAAAAACTGTCCTTAGCCAAGCAAGAAATCGATTCACTCACTCAACAAATTGAATAGGTACTTCCCAATGAGACGGAAACCTGAAATTTTGCATAAAGGTACCCTATAACGACCTGAGTATGGAAACATTCCGAAATTTGAGGAATGTACAACGGGAAAGTTTTTATAGCCAAAGACTGTCCTTAGCCAAGCAAGAAATGGATTCACTAACTCACTCATCAAATTGATTAGGTACTTTCCATTGGGATAGAGACTTGTTAAAGGTATCCTATAACAACTTGAGTATGGAAAAAGTCCGAAATCTGAGGAATGTACTATGGGAAATTTTTTATGGTCAAAAAATGTCCTTAGCCAGGAAAAAAATCGTTTCACTGACTCACTCATCAAATTGATTAGGTACTTCCTAATGAGATAGAGACGTGAAACTCTGCGCAATGGTACCTTATAATGACTTGAGTATGGAAAAAGTCCGAAATGTAAGGAATGTACAATGGGAAAGTTTTTATAGGCAAAAAAAGTGTCCTTAGCCAAGTAAGAAATCGTTTCACTCATCAAGTTAATTAGTACTTTCCAATGGGATAGAGACTTGAAACTCTGCATATAGCTACATTATAATGACTTGAATATGGAAAAAGTCCGAAATGTGAGGAATGTGCTATGGGAGTTATTTATGGGCGAAAAACTGTCCTTAGTCAAGCACAAACCGGTTCATTCTCTCCCTCATCAAATTGATTAGATACTTCCCAATGAGATAGAAACGTGAAACTTTGCATTGAGGTACCCTATAATGACTTGAGCATAGAAAAATTCCGAAATGTGTGGCATGTGTTATGAGAAATTTTTTATTGGCGAAAAACTGTTTATAGCCAAGTAGAAATCGTTTCATTCTCTCAATCATCAAATTGATTAGGTACTTCCCAATGATGTATAGACATGAAACTTTGCATAGAAGCACCCTATAATGACTAGAGTACAGAAAAAGTCCGAAATGTGATTAATGTGCTATGGGGATTTTTTTTGGGCGAGAAAGTGTCCTTAGCCAAAGATAAATATGTTCGTTCTGTCACTCATCAAACTGATTAGGTACTTCCCAATGAGATATAAACGTGAAATTCTTCATAAAGGTACCTTATAATGGCTTAAGTGTAAAAAAAATCCGAAATGTGAGAAATGTGCTACTGGAAATTTTTCACGGAAAAAAAACTGTCCTTAGCAAAGCACGGTTCATTCAGTCACTCATCACATTGATTTATTAGATTCCAATAAGATAACGACGTGAAGCTGTGCATAAAGGTACCTGATAATGACTTGAGTGTGAAAAAGGACCTAATGTGAGGAATGTGCTCTGGGAAATTTTTCATGGACGTAAACTGTCCTTAGCAAAGTAAAAATCGGTTCATTCATTCACTCATCACATTGATTTGCTAGTTTCCAATGAGATAGAGACGTGAAACTCTGCATAAAGGTACCTTATAATGACTTGAGTGTGAAAAAAGTCTTAAATGTGAGGAATGTGCTATGGGATTTCTTTTTATGGGTGAGAAACTATTTTTAGCCAAGCAGATATGGGTTCATTCATTCACTCGTCACATTGATTAAGTACTTGTTTATGAAATATTGACGTAAAAGTCTGTATATTGGTACCGTATAATGACTTGAGTATGGAAAAGGTCTGAAATTTAAGTAATGTACTAAAGGAAACTTTTTATGGGTGAAAACTGTCCTTAGCCAAGCAGAAATCGGTTCACTCACTGATTGACTCATTCATAGCATTAATTACTTACTTCCCAATGAGGTAGAATGATGATTCTCTGCATAAAGGTACCTTATAATAATTTGAGTATGGAAGATGTCCGAAATTTAAGGAAGAGCTATGGAAAAATTTTATGGGTGACAACTGTCCTTAGTCAAGCAGAAATCGGTTCACTCACTCGCTCATCACATTGATTTTGTATTTTCAATGAGATAAGTCGTGAAACTCTGCATAAAAGTATCTTATAATGACCTGAGTATGGAAAAAGTCCGAAATGTGACGAATGTGCTATGGAAAATGTTTATAGACGAAAAATTGTCCGTAGCCATTAGGTACTTCCCAATGAGATGAAGATGTGAATGTCTACACAAAGGTAGCTTATGATGGCTTGAATATGAAAAATATCCGAAATTTAAGAAATGTGCTATGGAATTTTCTATGGGCGAAAAATTGTCCTTACTCAAAAAGAGATCGGTTCATTTACTCACTCCTCATTGATTAGGTGCTTCCAAATGAGATAGAGAATTGAAACTCTGCATAATGGTACCTACCTTATGTAATGACCTGTGTAAGTAAAGGTTCCAAATTTAAGGAATGTACTATGGGAATTTTTATGGGCGAAAAACTGTCCATAGCCATTAGGTATATCTTAATGAGACAAAGATGCGAAACTCTCCATAAAGGTACACTATAACGGCTTGAAAATGAAATTTGAGGAATTTGCTATGGAAATTTTTTCATTGGCAAAAAAAAAAAAAAAACTGTCCGTATAATCAGAAATCGGGAACGATTCCGTTATTGAACACATCATCTGCATAGTGATAATGTTGTCAATCGTTTGGGGGTTGAGTTGGTGCCCTCCTCATTGGTCTATTGGCTACCACGTGCGCCTTTGGTGTATGGGTCCTGGGTTCGATTCCCGGTGGAAAAGCCTTTGGAATCTTAACTCTCCTCGATGTTTCTGTGTTCGTGTCCCTGTCGTTCTAGGTTAATAGAAAAATGAGCTAAGGTCACTGAGAAAAATCCGTTATTCGGATAGCAGTATAGTGCTCAAATATACGGGATCCTTATGTTTACTACAGAAATCAATACTTAACATACGTTATCCATATGCTACATACGTACTGCCCTCTTTCCCGCTTGGATGTTACACAATGTCGTTGCAGGATGTCTGACATCTAACAGTCTTCCGTACATTACGTACGTCAGCTATAAATTACATACGGTCATCTGTATGTGAGATCCTGACCGCCTACATACAGTCTTTTCGCTCGTGTGGAAAGTACGTTTATTCGGAACACTTATACGGAAAGTACGTTCAAATATACTTTTTCAGTTATACGTTTAGTGTACGTTAAGTTCAACAACTACATGATTTACACATGTAACAAACGTTTTTACGCCACATACAGTTTTTCTCAGTGTGTGAGTAAAATAAGTGAAAGCTAGTAATAAGCAGTTAAGCAAGTTAATGAGGCGCGTTCTGTGAGTCAGTTAACTTTTAAAACCGTGGGCTAAGACACGTACATACTGTCGTAAATTTCGTGGTTGGAAACCCAGACAAGGAAAGTCAATATTTTGTCTTTTTTCGGTGAATATTTTTCCTTTATTGCAGTCATTGGTATTAAATAGATATTGAAATTAATTTGATAAGTAAGATAATGTAGAGGTAAGAATGTTTAAAATTAATGAAGTTTTCGAAGAAATGAGAAATCCAATTGTTCGAATTTATGTGAGACTAGCAACAAAATGTAACCGATTTCGTAAATATATTGGTACCAGAGTTATATTATAGTTAGCACAGTCGTTTTGTAAAAATGTTCTTGATACTTCGTGTCTCTATCTGTGAACAGTGCGAGAATCTCTTACGTATCAGCCTTTTCATCAACAGTGAATTTCGTGCCTTTGCTCTTCATATCTCCTGAATTTGCCCTCCGGGGGTTCGCCCCCACACCCTCGCCTTTGCTCGGCCTACTTCCTTACACCTCTTAAGCTTACAATTCCCAAATTTCAAGTTTCTTTTCCTATTTCAACTATCTAAAAGATAAGATTTTGTATTCCAGGAAAACGCCTATTTAAAGAACATGGTGATTTCTTAATCTCCCTTTAGACTCCTTAAAAATTAAAAATATTCAATTTTAGCAATTTTCCTGTTGGTTAGTCCCGGGAGGCTACAATCGTGCCAAATTTCATCATTCTAACCCTGCCGGAAGTGCCTAAACATTTTGGGGTGTAGAAGACGTCCAATATAAATAACATGGAAAAGGTTTTTCTGTTCCCCATAAAACCACTCTAAATTTGGAAATTTCCATTTTTACTGACTTACTTAGGTAATACTAACGAAAACGTTGAAGCATACCGAATTTCACATTTGTATTCCAATTTCAAATACCTAAATTATGAGATGATAAGTCCAAAAACAGGTCTATTTAAATAGCATGGGGAATTTCTTCATCTCCCCTTTAGACTCCCTAAAAATTAAAAATATTCACTTTTGGCAATTTTTCTGTCGGTTAGTTCCGAAAAATCTAAAATCATGTCAAATTTAATCATTGTAGCCCTACAGGAAGTGCGGTATAATTTTGGGGTGTAAAAGGTGTCCCATATAAATACGTACCATGGGAAAGATTTTTCAGGTCCCCATAAAACCACTCTATAGTTGGAATTGTTTATTTTTACTGATTTACTTAGGTAATACTAATAAAAGCGTACAAGCGTACCGAATTTCAATTTTTTATTCCAATTCCAAGTTCCTAAAATATGAGAGTATATATTAAAAAAAAAGACCCACTTAAATAACATAGGAAAATTTTTCATCCCCCTTCATCATTTCAACTTTCCACGTCAACCGGAAACACCCCTTTAATTTATGTCAGTTCATGTAGTTTTATATACAGTTAGGATATGTTGGTGGCAAATATTATTAAGTTTACAAGCTATTTGAAAGGTATATATCATTGGAAGGAAAACTCGAGGCAGTATGAAGTTGCGCGTCATGTAATGAACTCCGTAATTTCGCAATGTGGAAAGGTAGAGAACAACTAAGTATATTGAAACACCAGTCATGTCTAGTGATGTAGCAGCGAGGATTCAGCATCAAGGGTTTTGGGCCCTGTTGATACTCTTCGTATTTAGGTAATGAAAAATGAGATGTTAGCGATCGTGATTTGGTAGTTCGGGTAAATGAATTGGAATCTCGTTTGGACATAACGCTCTGACAGATATTTAATAGAATAAATCCTCCCCGCAGTTCTAGTGGCTAGCATGTGCGCCTTTCTTGTACAGAGTCTTGGTTTCGATTCCCGGTGGGAGAGCCCTTGGGAACTAATGTTGTATGTGAAACATTATGACTCCTTTAAAAATGTACAATTTTAAATTTAAATCTAGCAATATGCCACAATTGAGAATCCCAATATACGATCCTGACATGGTGAGCTACAAAAAAAAGTGAAATATGAACAAAAACACCAGAGGTGCAAAAAGTGCAGCCAAGTTCGTCAGCCTCAAAAAGTGTTGAGATGAGGATGGATGAGCCAAGTTCCTTGGCCACTGCATCTGAAAGGAACATTGGAACTTGGCGCGAGGTGTCAAGGAATATGATGTTAAGGAACCTTAGGGATAGTGGTGGTGGGCGTGGTGGGTTTGGGACCACCATCAACCTTAGGAATATCAACTTTGCTAAGGTGCTAAGGCACATATACAGTATACTGCAGTAAGATTGGTGGTTCGAAACTCAGACAAGGAAAACATAGTCCTCCACGAAGTGTCAAAGTAAATGATGTTTACGAGCCTTAGGGATTATGTTTGTGAGCGTGGTGGTTTTGGGGGTCACCTCTAGCCTTAGGGCTGAAATGTCCCGGGCATGAAACTAGGAACAGACATCTTAATGTATTCGAATATGTTACACCTCGCGCCAAGTTCCAGTGTTCCTTTCAGATGCAGTGGCCAAGGAACTTGGCTCATCCATCCTCATCTCAACACTTTTTGAGGCTGACGAACTTGGCTGCACTTTTTGCACCTCTGGTGGTTTTGTTCATATATGATACTTCTTGAACATGTTATCGTCTTATTTACACGGAAATATGTGACTAGTTATAGAAAAGTTAAACGGTTTTAGAAATGATTCGTGACGTCCCTCAGAGCCACCACTGAAGGAAAAGTGATTAAGTGGAGTTCATTGTTCATAGTTTAGTGCAGAACCAATTGTGCAATTTGCTAAAATCTTTATAACTGCAGGCTTTTACGTAATCCTGAAAGCGGGTTTAGAGAATTGCGTACAGACCAACACTTTTGATTGTTTGTAGGTATTGTGTTGACTAAATACAATGTAGAGATATATGAATACATTGTTTGAGCTATTTGTTGAGAATCTGTGATCATATTTGGAAGTGTTTCCGGAAACTGAGCACTTTACACATAAAGAACACTTTAAAACAGATACATAACCGATATATTTCCCAACGACATCTGTAGTAAATAATGTTTTATTTACTGTAGTGTAAAATAATTAAGTTTAACAGAAATATTGACTTTTGCCTTGTTTTGCATAACAAGAATGAATAGAAAGAAAATTGTAATAGAGATATATTACGTGGTATATGAAAAATCAACGTATAATGAGGCAAACAGATATGAGTGAAAATAAACAAATAAGAAAGAGGTTTCAGCTTGCGGCGGACAGTTTACCGAAATAGATTTGTATGTCGCAGGAATTTCGTTCGATTATTTTCTGTACGTAGATGGGTAGGGATTCCTGTAAATTTGTGGGACTTTTCTACAGACTTAAAGAAACAGGCTAGTTTATTTTGATCGAGAAAGAGGAGGCATGGTCCCTCTGGACTTACGGGAAATATCCCACTGCAATACCAATTGCAAGTTTTGCAATACATAATGAACGGTGGCCTAACTCTTAGACTTGAAAGAAAGAAAGACGTTTCTTTATTTTTGATCATGAAATCTGAGGCTTGGTCTGTTTGGACTTGTGGCGGAACAGTATTGCCATTGCATCTTTTGCGACACGTAATGAACGGGGACCTGTTTCATGACGCAAGAAATATCGGTCCGTATTTTGCAATTAAACATTACCAAAACGAACACTTCTTTCCTTGCTGAGACATGGGCTATGCCCGTATCTGTTGTTAGGTAGCCTTCCCTAGACTTTCGCCTTACCGAAGACCATTCACTCCGTCTTTTTCGTAATAGTGTGGCGAACCAAAGTTTGAATGAAATCACCACAATATTTTTTGTTTTTCCTTTGTTTATTTATTGTTTTGTTATATATTGTTATTTATTAGCTTGTTATACGAGTATGTTATTCATTTAAAATATTTCGCAATGGTACTATATGACTAGTTTGCGTCATACGTCATTAAGTAGTGCATGTCCGAGCATATGTATATGCAGGCCAAGTTAGTTGTAAATTTTAATATTTATAGAAATATTTCTATAGTCAGATAATTCAGTCTATTTCTAACTTATATTTCAATCAGCAAAAGTCTATGATTTTTTAAAACAAATTAAGTAGACTCGACCATGATACCAAAACCATTTTTAATATACACCCCGAACTCCGATGTATAGTAAAGCAAAAGTGAGGTTAGTTGGTTTCGAGAGTTTGTACAAAATGGAAATTTTAAAAAGGTCGGATCAATATAATTTACGCAGCAACAAATTATGTAATTTTTGAAGTTTTAAGCTGCCTTTGAAATCGATAATTACTTGAAAGATTAAACAAAGTGGCTTTAGTTTAAACTGAAAGGTACTCAAGTGAAATTCGTCTGGAAATAGTTAGTTAAACATGAATATATTGGCTGTGGTCTGGTTAAAAGAATATTGGATCAGGATTTAAGCTGACGTATATTTTCCCAGTGGTTGTTGTGAATAAGGTAAACTAGATTTAACCATTCAAGTGAAATTTTAATTTGTCTTTAGTGGTGGCCTTCAATATGATCAGGGCATAAGAAAGTTCAGCTCGCCTCTCTCGATAGGGGATGGCTGATACCTAGATTCACTACACACATGTCTTAGCTACAACAAAATTTTAAAGTTCAAAATTGTTGACTAACGTATACAAATTAATATACGTAAATTAACATGTCTTGGCCATTGTAGAATATCATTTATAATCAAAATTATTTTCTGGGTTGAAATATAGTAAATCTGAACCTGCTCTATACTAAATCTATTCTAATTCTTCTTTAATTAAGTTTTGTAAATGGATTGCGTATATGATCTCATGATGCTTTAAAATTACAGTGCGATCGTTCAAGTTTGTTCAATATAGTACAGTAAAATGTAGAAATTCCGATCACAGGTTAGATTAGATTATCTTCCAGGTCTTGTCTTAGTAATATTTCTTCAGTAAATGAATGTACAAAGATCTGAAGATTTGTATCGCATTTCTTTGACAATGCATGTACAAGTACCTGTATAATGTGAATTGGTTAAGATAAATTTGTACTAATAATGAATGTGTAGAAAATACGTACTAGAATAACGGTAATACAATTAGTAACGCATTTGTGTAATGCATGAATTAATAGAATACTCACATCATGTTTTCTCTCGTATTTGGTAATTGAGATCTGTAAATTTGTATTTGTGAACAAATGCATGCTGATTGTTTAATATTAATTACAGGAAATTAAATGTATTAAACACTCTATTATATTGATGAAAAGGAAGATATAGAATTATTTTATCTAACATAATCGCTGTTTTTACTCATATGCAAATTATGAAACAAAAGTTGGAAAGCTAATTCATAAGAATTCAAAATTAATTCCATACTTTGTATATAAGAAATAGCATTTGTGTCCGAATGTCCGAATTGCATTCTAATATTTAGCAATGACTGATCAATAGTGATACCAATAACAATTGAAAAGGAATACCGGGTTCAATTCCTGCCGGAAGCTCATGTGGTTCGGGTTTCACATTAAGCTATAGGTGCACGTCTCATATAGTCTTGCTGCTGAGCGGAACGCTACACCGAAATGAAATCAAATAACAATGAAAAAGGAAGAGGAAGCAAAAAACGCTGAGGATCTACATTAATAGTACTTGTCCAGCATTTTCCTAGTGGAAAACAGAAAAAGACTTGAAAAATCTTACTTGTGAATTAAGACTGTAGGCCACCGAACGTAAACGTGGCTTATGAAACAAAAACGTCCTTATGCTCGTTAGCGTTTCTCCGTAATGTGTGCAATTAAAAAAGTCTAAATTGCCTCTTCTAACGAATATATTGATCCCTTTGCAATAGGTAGATTAAAACCCCCACATAAACGCTTCTTAAGAACAGAAACTTAGATATAACAGTCGCTAGCAACAGGATGTGATAAAGAGGGATCATTATAGGAAATAGGTTGAGAATCACTGATATAAATTAATAACGAGGACCTAATGAAAAATAAACAATAAAGGTCAATGCCATAAAATTGAAGAATATTTAGTAAGGATGGTTTTGTTTATTTTTATTTACTAAAGAGTTGCTGATACAACCTGTATGTCCGAATTGCATTGTTTTCTTTTATATGATGAAAAATGTTGACGCATCAGAAATTAGCAATTTGTCCATCGAAATGGGTGTGCCTGATTGGATTAGGCAGTATGACTCAGTGCACCGAGGTCTACCTGTTAGGATATACGTCCTAGTAGTAGACCACGGTCGAGATGTTGGCCATCCCTGATGAAAGTAAAGGACATTGACAATGTCATATTAAGCATCCTGCACCATTTGCTTCATTCTCCAGCATTTTAAAAATAATTTTCATGACATCTAAGTATGCAAAATTAATCACCTAACTTTCACGATATTTTCGTTTCTTTCTTTACTAAAAGATTTACGAAATTAAATACAGTTATTCAAGCAAGCATTTTGATCTCAGACCATAGATCTATATTAACATCATGCACACATTATTTTTTCTACATTTCTGTACACAATGAAAAAGACGAAAAGGGGCGAGTTTCAGTTTTCATTAATTTAAAATAGATAAAATATATTTTGTTCGCACTTTTAGGTTCAATACATTCCTTTCAAATAAAAGGGATTAAAAATGTTATTCACAAACTAATATCTACTTTCAGTTAAAAATAATCTTAATTACTCAGGCCAGAGATTCTACAGCATTCTATTCTCTTGTTCTTATAGGTAACAATACCCAAATGCTGTACGATATTTCCTGTTGAAATTTGACAGGTGACGATACTAGAGATCAAATAAGTAAACCTGTGCTTTTCTGTATCTGTCTCTGTGAAACCAGAAGTTCCTAAAATCTTGTGATACACTTGGGAATAGGCAAGGGGGAGAGACCTGAAATTTTCCTTGTGAACATGAAATGTAGAACAAAGACAGTGATATTTTACAGTTTGTTAATTGGCGTTATTGTTTACTATATCACTTGAATTTACCCTTGTATTACTGGAGATAGTTTCGGCATAATTATAGGCCTACAATGGATGTTTTGTTTTATTTAAAACGTTTATTTCTAATTTAATACAGAGCTAGTTTAGTGCAGAATATAATCATTACATTTTCAGGCTTTAATATAGCAGGATGAAATACCTTAACACATTGTTCCCATACATATCATTGTTACATTCACAAACTAGATTTTTTCCTTTATACACTTTCAATAATTTTTACACCACTAATATTACTTAGAAATATATAGTGAGAGGAAAACTTATTATAGGTTATTATTATTATTATTATTATTATTATTATTATTATTATTATTATTATTATTATTATTATTATTATTATTATTATTATTATTACTCGTTATTCTTATTGATGTGATAATGTAATATGTTAAAATTAATTTAATTGAAGCGACTGTAAAGTAGTTTATATTAAAGTATTATCATTATGATAATAATATTTGAGTTGGAAATACAGCATCGTTTTAGTAGTCATTCCGTTTATAAACAGGTTGCTTCTGATACTTAAAACACTGGAAATATGTTGGAAATGTCCAAGTCAACTTCTGGAGACCCTGGTAACTTCCGTTACTATTATTTACTATCAGCTAGATTTAATTTTAGTGGCGTTACAAGACGGGGGTTAAGGGGGCTTTGCATCCTTCCTTAAATTCTGGTAGAAGATATTGGGGACTCCGAAGAAGTTTAAAGTTTTTTCTGCCTAATTTTATAAGCGACTCAAGAGTGAATCGCCTGTTAACGAAATCAATGCTGTGTATATACTGTCTTGTTTCTGACAAAATATAAAGTGCTTTGTAATCTTTAGACACTTTTCCTATTCTTTTAGTCACCCTTGGTTGTGTAGGGCACCCTCGAACAAATAAAAAAGCGGTAATATTACAGGCAAGGGGCGCTATAAATATATTAGGTATTTCTTTTGTTACCTAACTATAACCGCCTAGGGTCATCTTCGGTAGAATAAAAAATGCTACGTGATATTCCATTCACGAACGAGGAAAGGATGCTCTAAATATATTTCTTATTCATTTTGTCTGCCCTGCTTGTCAGAAATTATATATTTTCGGTTGGGGGAGTGCTGAAGAGAGAAGGCAAAATAAAACGTCGTGCCCCTGTCACAGGGATTTTTTAGCCCAGGAAACTTTTACACCCTGGAAAGTTTTACCACCTGGAAATCTTTACCCCCTTGTCGGTTTCTGGTAATTTCAAAGGAAAAGTCAGAAGTTACATTAAAAATTCATATCATTGAATATGATCTCTCAGTGTATGCACTCACTTGGGGCAGGATGGCTTTAAATCAGAAGATTTGGTAGGGGTAAAAATTTCCTAGGAAATTATTACCCAATGTCGGTTACTGGTAACTTGAAAGAAAAACTCAAATGTTTCATTATAAATTGAAACCACTCTGTAGTATCTCTTAACAAATACAGTCAGTTTCGGGAAGATGGCTTTAAATCCGAAAAATTGGTAGGGGGGTAATAATTTCCTATTAAATATTTACCCCTCTGTAGGTTATTTCTTGGTCAAAGTCAAGCTCAAATGTTGCATTATAAATTGATAGCACTCCGTATTATCTCTTAAGAGACACAGCCACTTTGGGCAAGATCGCTTTAAATCCGAAGATTTGATTGGTGGGTAATAATTTCCTAGGAAATTATTACCCCCCTGTCGGTTACTGGTTACTTGAAAGAAAAACTCAAATGTTACATTAGAAATTGCTATCATTCCATTTTATCTGTAAACGGAGCCACTCACTTTGGTCAAGATGACTTAATATCCGAAGATTTGATAGAAGGGCAATATATCCCTAGGAAATTTATATTGCCTGTTGGTTTTTGGTTACTTCAAGACCAATTGAAATTTAACATTATAAATTTATATTATTTAGTGTTATGCCTTAACAGATGCAGTGACTTTCGCCAAGATTTCATTGTATCCGAAAATTTTGAGAGGGGGTAATATTTTCTTAGGGAATTTATACCCCCTTGTCCTTCTTGGTTATTTCAAAGACAAAATCTGTTGTTACTTTATAAATTGATATTATACCCTGTTATCTCTTAACAGACGCACTGACTGTCGGTAAGATGTCTTTATATCATAAATGTTATAGGGATGGCTTTTCCCTAAGGAATTTACACTCTTGTATTGGTTCTGTGCTACTTCAAGGATAAGGTCAAATTATTACATTATAAATTGATGTTATACCGTTTTATGTCTTAACTGACGCACTCACCTTTTGGAGGATGAAGGATGATTTTACATTCGGAAATTTTGTAATGAGATAATATATATATATATATATATATATATATATATATATATATATATATATATATATATATATATATATATATATATATATGTGGTGATCAGAAAAATGGAAACACCTGTAGTTGGCAACACGTCAGATGTATGGGTTAGCAGTGGTATCGTGCCGCCCGCAGCGACGGTGTAACGGGATAGACGTACCTCCCGTAAAACATACCCCCCGGTAAAAAAGTACTAGGACAGATATATCCCCCGGTAAATCTATCCTAGGATAGATATACCCCCCGGTAAAACTATCCTAGGACAGATATACCCCCCGGTAAAACATCGCCAAAAGAGACAACAATCAAATTTTTCGATGAATCTCATTCACCAAAGGAAAAATTGTTCACTCACAATAGGGGGTAAATCTATCCTAGGATATTCTTACCCCCCTGTCGGTTTTCCTTAAACTCAAAGAAAATGAAGACAAAAGATATAATATTAATACCATATTGAAGTGTACATCTACATCAGTGAACATATACCGGGGGGTAAATCTATCCTAGGATATTCTTACCCCCCTGTCGGTTTTCCTTAAACTCAAAAAAAATGAAGACAAAAGATATAATATTAATACCATATTGAAGTGTACATCTACATCAGTGAACATATACCGGGGGGTAAATCTATCCTAGGATATTCTTACCCCCCTGTCGGTTTTCCTTAAACTCAAAGAAAATGAAGACAAATAATATAATATTAATACCATATTGAAGTGTACATCTACATCACTGAACATATACCGGGGGTAAATCTATCCTAGGATATTCTTACCCCCCTGTCGGTTTTTCTTAAACTCAAAGAAAATGAAGACAAAAGATATAATATTAATAGCATATTGAAGTGTACATCTACATCAGTGAACATATACCGGGGGGTAAATCTATCCTAGGATATTCTTAGCCCCCTGTCGTTTTTCCTTAAACTCAAAGAAAATGAAGACAAAAGATATAATATTAATACCATATTGAAGTGTACATCTACATCAGTGAACATATACCGGGGGGTAAATTTATCCTAGGATATTCTAACCCCCCTGTCGGTTTTCCTTAAACTCAAAGAAAATGAAGACAAAAGATATAATATTAATACCATATTGAAGTGTACATCTACATCAGTAAACATATACCGGGGGGTAAATTTATCCTAGGATATTCTAACCCCCCTGTCGGTTTTCCTTAAACTCAAAGAAAACGAAGACAAAAGATATAATATTAATACCATATTGAAGTGTACATCTACATCAGTGAACATATACCGGGGGGTAAATCTATCCTAGGATATTCTTAGCCCCCTGTCGTTTTTCCTTAAACTCAAAGAAAATGAAGACAAAAGATATAATATTAATACCATATTGAAGTGTACATCTACATCAGTAAACATATACCGGGGGGTAAATTTATCCTAGGATATTCTTACCCCCCTGTCGGTTTTCCTTAGACTCAAAGAAAATGAGGACAAAAGATATAATATTAATACCATATTGAAGTGTACATCTACATCAGTGAACATATACCGGGGGGTAAATCTATCCTAGGATATTCTTACCCCCCTGTCAGTTTTTCTTCAGCTCAAAGAAAATGAAGACAAAACATAAAATATTAATAGCATAGTAAGGTGTACCAGCCCAATTGGAAATATTTATTACCATTTAATTTTACGGCTAAAAAACGTTGTTCGAATAAATAGATAATTTTTGTATGAATCGTTAAATATTGATCACTTTTAATAAATTTAAATTTAAAATAATAGAGCGTGATATTTGTACTCTACGAACTCGGTTTGTTTTCCCTGCACTTTACACACACACGCACAAACACACTCACACACACATACACAGAGGGAGAGAGAGAGAGGAAGATGAGAGAGAGAGAGAGAGAAAATGAGAAACACTATGTAAATTTTTCCTTCCCAACTTGAAATTTTAGAACATGTTCCGGTTCCCGAAATCTTATTGGAGAATTATAATTTCTTGCTAACTAACTTTACTGTACAAAAATTCAAATTTCTAGCTGAATGTGCAGTTAAATATAGTGGAAAATTTTCTACCTAACATCACTGTACAAAATGTCCAAAATTGTCCGGCTTGTGAAGAGTTTTTTCAGTTGCTTGTATATCAGAATTAAAATTTTCCGATCTATGAAAATTCCTTTCACTTGTTACTTCAAAGCAATAAAACTTTTCGATTTACTTTTTGCTTCAAAATGATGACAATTTTCCGACTCATAAAAGGTTTTACAATTTTTTCATACAGGCTACTAATTTTTCTATTCATGAAAAATTGTTTCACTTGTTCCTACATAGTACTGAATATTCTCTCAGCCATGAAAATTTTCAGATTCTTTAAACGATCTTTCACTTTTTACCATTTCTACTCATGAATTCTATCAATTTTATGATTACTGAGGAATCGTTACTTGATCACTGCTACTTTTTAGAACGGAAAATTTTCCGGAAAAATATGGAAGAAAGCTTTCCAGCTCACATCACGGCTAAACAACTATGTAGGAATAAGTGCAGTATGTTTTTTATGAATCGGAAAATTTTAATCACTGTTCACAACATTAAAACTTTAGATGTCATATTAGCACTTATTGCAGCAACATACTTCACACTCCAACCTTTTCCTCATTTCTGTTGTTCGGACATTTGTTCTCAGGCGTTTACGTTTTTGTGAATATCTCAGATTATATTTGTTCTATCGAAATGAAAATTGCGGAATAAATCTCTATTTCAAATTTCCTTTAGAAATAAGAAGCTACTGAGTCATAATGTTATAGGCATCACTTTTTTACTTTTCTAATAGAAAGAAACCCCAGACCCCCAAGCGTTACCGGACCAAATGTCCTTTGGACGAAATGTGCTTTGAACTAAACATCTCTGGACGAAATGTCCCTTGGACCAATTATCTTTTGGACGAGAAATATCCTTTGGAGCAAATGTTTTTGGACGAATTGGCCTTTGGAGCAATTACCAATTGTCCTTTGGACGAAATGTTCTTTGGACCAATTGCCTTTTGGGCGAAATGTCATTTGGACCAATTGCCTTTTGGAGCAAATGTCATTTGGACCAAATGTCCTTTGGACCAATTGTCTTTGGGCGAAATATTCTTTGGACGAATTGTCTTTTGGACGAAATGTCATTTGGACCAAATGTCTTTGGACGAAATGTCCTTTGGACCAATTGTCCTTTGGATAAAATGTCCTTTGGTCCAATTGTCTTTTAGACGAAATGTCCTTTGGACCAATTGTCTTTTCGACGAAATGTCCTTTGGACCAATTGTCTTTTGTACGAAATATCCTTTGTACCAATTGTCTTTTGGACAACTCTAAGCGGCAAAATACTTGTTATATCTCGAATTTGTCTTTAAATCTTGATATATATATATATATATATATATATATATATATATATATATATATATATATATATATCTTCTACATCTGAATGCCCCCCCAAATTTACAGAGAAATCGGCGCTTTTTTATGGGGGGCTGAGCCCCCCTAGGATATCAATACACGTGCATTGAATTATTTGCTTTCTCTGTTTATTTTTCGGAAATAAAAGTCTTAAGAGCAAAGATTTTTGATTTTCGAAGAAAATTTGTTTTTTTTTCATTTGCTCAACCTAATTGTTCTAATTAATAAACCGCGTTCTCGTGATATTTTTGTGGCATAATTATTAATGACGTATTTTCTCTCCATATCGTACCCATTCTTTCCTTATTCTGTGATTTTATTTTCGTATATATAGCAGGAAGAGAGAAAGGAGCGCTGGGATTGGTATAAAATGTTGATATAAAAAGGTTGGGAGGTGAAGCACTATAGTAAGGACTTGGTAAACAAAATAAAAGAGCCCCGAATAAGATTCAAATCAGCCGTCATCCTCTTGACTCATTCTTCACATAGTGTCTTATTAATAATGTTATGTACAGGGAAAGTCAAAATGATGGATTTTGTTTCAGAAATTTATCATGTATTTATATATATATATATATATATATATATATATATATATATATATATATATATATATATATATATTAGGTTCATAAATAACCATATAGCATATATTCAAAGTCCCCAACATGGCGATATTTATCGCTGAAAAAGAAAGACTAGATATACCTGTATAAAGGGCCTCATTACTTTCAACAGCTTAGGGCCCCATGAATCCTAAATCCGGCACTGAGCACACTTGAGATTAGTTTTTATTTCTAAACGGTTGAAGTGGTTTAATTTTATTGTGAACAGATTTGGACCATTTCCACGGAAAGGGAGATAGCACAGGTATTTTGAGTGAGCCATACCAGTTGGTCAGAGGGGGTGTATTGCGCCATTCATAGACATTTGCTGCTATAGACATCTCATATTATGTCTGCAACTACTTTTGATTTTACTAGTAGTAACTATAGCATAAGAACTCTTCCATCCGTACGTAGATATAAAAGAGGACAATTGAATGACCCATTATCGTCCAGGCAAAATTACTATAAGTACAGTAGAATTTACCACTCTTTATTCAGATAATGTAAACTGTAAGGATTCGTGTGGTCCCGCGTAGCGTAGTTACTAACTCTCTCGCCTTTGGTGCGAACGTCACGGGTTTGATGTTCATAGGGTTGGTTTATAACAGCTTTGTCGGACCAGCCATCATGATGGACGTTTTTCCTGGTTTTTCCTCATTTACACAAGGCAAATAGCTGGATAATACCTAACATTCAGGTCCCTGGCTGCTTCCTTCCTTTTTCAATCCTTTCTTCCTTTCCCCCGGATATTGCGCTCGCCTAGAGGCGTCCTCTCTCATACTTGACGGGCTTAAGGCCGTAGATGAGAGTAATGCTCATAAATATGTATAAATAAATAAATAATGTAAGGATTCATTTAAGTTGGAGATGTGAAATTAGGCATTTACTGTCTTACCTAAAATTATAGTTTCAACATTTTTTAAGGTGTCGCACCTAAAATTATAAAGCATATATTTTGTTGAATATTAAAATTAGCCACTATTTATTCAGAAAACATCAAACGTAAGGATTCGTGAAAATTGTGGGTGAAAAAGTTCGCATTTAATCTCTTAACTGAAAATAATGAAATCCGTGTTTCAGCGTTTTAAAAAGTTTCGCTCCTAAAAGAAGGGGCAATTTCTTGAATATTAAAGTTTCTCATTATTTAATCAGAAAATACCAAATGTGAGAATTCGTTTAATTTGGAAGTATTAAATTTGGTATTTGAACTATCTAAAAATTGTGGCATACGTGTTTAAGCATTTATGGAAATTTCGAGCCTATGGGAAGAAAGGGAATATTTTTTTGAATATTAAAATTACCCACTATGTATTCAAAAAATATCAAGTAATAGCATTCATTAAAGTTGGACATGTGAATGTTTGCATTTAAGCTCAGTAAAAATAACATATTACGTGTTTCAGAAAGTTACGTTCCTAAGTAGTGAAAGAGAGTATCTTCATGGATATTCAAGTTACCCTCTATCCGCTCAGAAAATAACAAATATAAGGATTTACTTAAGCTGGAGGTGTGTAATTCGTTTGAACTCTTACCAAAAAGAAAAAAATGGAATACGTGTGCAGCGTTTTCGAAATTCCACTCCTAAGGGGAAAAGGTGTACAATTCCTATCATATTAACTCTAGGAGGACCAAGGTGGGTCAAATTTGCCCGCACTTCCTATTTCTCTTTGCTCTGAACAAATCAATTTTTGAACATGTTTGATTATTTTTTGTGTTTTCTTCTGTTAGTCCTAACTTAAATTTAGTTGTACGTACTAGAATGTATACTATCATGGTAATTTACGAAAAAAAATGTAGCGCGGGTGATTGGTCAATACATTTGTAAGCAACATAGAATTGATTAGAGAACTACGGTATTACTCCAGTAATATCTTTGTAATCTTGTATGTTCATTAAATTCATGATTAAGCTAATAAAATCTACTTTCAGATATTGATCAAACATAACACTGGCAGATTTAGTATTGTAATTTGTCCACAAATGATAATGTATTTAATAGCACTTCATATCTGCTAAACAAATGTCTGTAGCCTGTACTAAGATATATATTTGAAATATTTCGTATTAAAATAAAACTTCAGAAGATTCAATATAATTTTAAAACTCATACTTATTAGTAGGTCATTAAACAACTTGAATATATATTAGTAATGGTTAAAATGGTTTTTACAACCTCGGGCAAAAAATTGACCCTCTTGGTCTTCCATGTGTCAGATTACACCTCGGTCTTTCTATGGTAACGTTCCCATTATGTATCGAGAAAAATGTAAAAATGTAAAAATTTCCTTAAAGCGTAAGTGCGAAACTTGGCAACTAAAAAGTTAGCTAAAAAAATGTAATATATATTTTGGCATTTTTGATACTTCGGCTCGTAAGTGGAGGAAAGTGAGCAGTATTTATAATATTAAAATTTCCCTGTATTTATTCACAGAATAACAAATATATGGATTTGCTTAAAAACTATTTTCTAAATATTGGTTAACTCATTCGAAGTATTCGGTAATTATGTTTCGAAAGGGGAAAACTGGACAATTTCTAATATATTCTCATTTTATACATACGAAATGGCTAAAGCGAGGAAGTGATTTAACCGTTTAAAATAAAGTTTTGACCAAAGTACTTGGGCCGACCTGGGATTTTTTCGGCTCTTTTTGACTGAAATGTGTATCCTAAGCGAGAAAGACAGAACAATTTTTTTCAAGGAATATTAGCTGCACCGGTTGTTACATTTGTATCATATGGGTCAATTAATAAGGTTGATTTTTTTTTTTTTTTTTTTTTTACATTTCACCTGGATTCAAATACTGGGAGAAAAGTTTTCATAATACCTTCCAAATATTTTTCTGTAAACGTATTCTTCCCGTGTGAGGAACGGTATTTTACATACTTTGCATGTTTGAAATAAAGATACTTGAAAGAAAAGTGCTATTTCGTTTTGATGCTCGATTAAGAACGCACTAAAGCTTCTAATACATTTGTAACTTCAGATCAGTTAATCTTTCTCGCGCGGCATAACCGTGGGATGTAAAACTCAAAGATTTCATTTCATTTTTTCTCGCGCCTTGAAAAGTTATTATCAACAGATTCACGAGATACGCGAATTATTTTGTTTTAGTACAGAAAAATAGTTTAAATATATCAGGAAAATTTATTCATTTGGTTTTCATTATTAAACATTTTTCGTGGGAAATGGGTACCATAAAGTGGAAAACGAAAAGGGCATTTGCCCGGTTGCCCGGCGGACAAGTCCACCTCTGATGCAGGACATTGAAAATCATCATTCACGGAGATAAGTTTACAAGAACTGAATAAGTATCACGTAGCTGCATTACACAGAAGAACATTTAAATGTATTATAATTGTAATATGCACTGCTCGTCATTACAAACGTTACATTAAGAAGAAGACAAGATAGCAGCCCAAACTTAGAAGACAGATAAATTAAGGTTTCATTAAAATATTACAGTATCCGCTTAGTATAATTAGTACAAGATAACCACAGTGAAGCAGAATTGCTAAAAGTTAATAACGTGTGAGCAAAGCATTTGCTTTCAGAAAACCTGCAACACGACGAATGCGTAGAGGAGGCAATCAACTGACAAGCAACGCATCTCATAAGCAATAACTATAGGAGTTCACTAGCGTGAGAGGAAACATAAGATAATATATTAGACTTGTTCAAACGGCGAGAGAACTGTTGAAGGAATTGTCCAAACAATCGGATACGTTACACTAGCTGGACAGTGTACGTATGACCCTGCTGGAATGACGTCCACTTGACGATGCACCTGAACTAAAGAAACCAAAATCACGAAAAAAACACCTAGTTGGATGTCAAATTTTCCAGTGTATAGGAAATACAAACGTCCAAGGAATTAAACAACACCACATGATACTGAAAGAAAAAATGAGATTTGTTTTATTTTCTTTGAGTTCAAGAAAAACCGACAGGGCGGTAAGAATATCTTAGGACAGATTTCCCCCAGGTATATGTTCACTGACGTAGATATACACTTCAATATGGTATTAATATTATATATTTTGTCCTTATTTTCTTTGAGTTTAAGGAAAACCGACAGGGGAGTAAGAATATCCTAGGATAAATTTACCCCCCGGTATATGTTCATTGATGTACATATGTACCGTGTCCTGTGAAAACGAACTAAGCGCCACTTTCATACTTTTGAGAAAATTACGTTTAAAGGTTGATGTCCAGCATTAGTGTAGCCGTAATCAAAAGTTAAATTATGTTTCTTTTTTTGGAAAGGTGATGATTTTCCTCTCTTTTGAATTGTGTAAAACGTTCTAATGCTTATCAAGAACCAATCGTCGCATTTACGTGGATTTTCAAAATTTGGCGCTTAGTTCACATTTGCATAACACGGTACATATACACTTCAATATGGTATTAATATTATATCTTTTGTATTCATTTTCTTTGAGTTTAAGGAAAACCGACCGGGGGTAAGAATATCCTAGGATAGGTTTACCCCCCGTATATGTTCATTGATGTACATATACACTTCAATATGGTATTAATATTATATCTTTTGTATTCACTTTCTTTGAGTTTAAGGAAAACCGACCGGGGGTAAGAATATCCTAGGATAGGTTTACCCCCCGTATATGTTCATTGAGATAGATGTTCACTTCAATATGGTAATAATATTATATCTTTTGTCTTCATTTTCTTTGAGATTAAGGAAAACCGACAGGGGGGTAAGAATATCCTAGGATAGATTTACCCCCCGGTATATGTTCACTGATGTAGATGTACACTTCAATATGGTATTAATATTATATCTTTTGTCTTTATTTTCTTTGAGTTTAAGAAAAACCGACAGGGGGGTAAAAATATCCTAGGATAGATTTACCCCCCGGTATATGTTCACTGATGTAGATGTACACTTCAATATGGTATTAATATTATATCTTTTGTCCTCATTTTCTTTGAGTTTAAAGAAAACCGACAGGGGGGTAAGAATATCCTAGGATAGATTTACCCCCCGGTATATGTTCACTGATGTAGATGTACACTTCAATATGGTATTAATATTATATGTTCTGTCTTCATTTTCTTTGAGTTTAAGGAAAACCGACAGGGGGGTAAGAATATCCCAGGATAGATTTACCCCCCGGTATATGTTCACTGATGTAGATGTACACTTCAATATGGTATTAATATTATATCTTTAGTCTTCATATTCTTTGAGTTTAAGGAAAACCGACAGGGGGGTTAGAATATCCTAGGATAGATTTACCCCCCGGTATATGTTCACTGATGTAGATGTACATTTCAATATGGTATTAATATTATATCTTTTGTCTTCATTTTCTTTGAGTTTAAGGAAAACCGACAGGGGGGTAAGAATATCCTAGGATAGATTTACCCCGGTATAAGTTCACTGATGTAGATGTACACTTCAATATGGTATTAATATTATATATTTTGTCTTCATTTTCTTTGAGTTTAAGGAAAACCGACAGGGGGGTAAGAATATCCTAGGATAGATTTACCCCGGTATAAGTTCACTGATGTAGATGTACACTTCAATATGGTATTAATATTATATATTTTGTCTTCATATTCTTTGAGTTTAAGGAAAACCGACAGGGGGGTTAGGATATCCTAGGATAGATTTACCCCCCGGTATATGTTCACTGATGTAGATGTACATTTCAATATGGTATTAATATTATATCTTTTGTCTTCATTTTCTTTGAGTTTAAGGAAAACCGACAGGGGGGTAAGAATATCCTAGGATAGATTTACCCCCCGGTATATGTTCACTGATGTAGATGTACACTTCAATATGGTATTAATATTATATCTTTTGTCCTCATTTTCTTTGAGTTTCAAGAAAACCGACAGGGGTTGTAAGAATATCCTAGGATAGATTTACCCCCCGGTATATGTTCACTGATGTAGATGTACACTTCAATATGGTATTAATATTATATCTTTAGTCTTCATATTCTTTGAGTTTAAGGAAAACCGACAGGGGGGTTAGAATATCCTAGGATAGATTTACCCCCCGGTATATGTTCACTGATGTAGATGTACATTTCAATATGGTATTAATATTATATCTTTTGTATTCATTTTCTTTGAGTTTAAGGAAAACCGACCGGGGGTAAGAATATCCTAGGATAGGTTTACCCCCCGTATATGTTCATTGATGTACATATACACTTCAATATGGTATTAATATTATATCTTTTGTATTCATTTTCTTTGAGTTTAAGGAAAACCGACCGGGGGTAAGAATATCCTAGGATAGGTTTACCCCCCGTATATGTTCATTGAGATAGATGTTCACTTCAATATGGTAATAATATTATATCTTTTGTCTTTATTTTCTTTGAGATTAAGGAAAACCGACAGGGGGTAAGAATATCCTAGGATAGATTTACCCCCCGGTATATGTTCACTGATGTATATGTACACTTCAATATGGTATTAGTATTTAAATTTTGTACATTTTAAATTTTGTTACGTGGTTGCTCAAATTATTACTAAAGAAAGCACTTTAAACTAAGATGTCTAAGGTTACTATATTATGTAAGGGTGGCATATTCAGGATTATTATTATTATTATTATTATTATTATTATTATTATTATTATTATTATTATTATTATTATTATTATTATTATTATTATTATTAAATATGAATGTCTTTGGAGAGCCGAAATTATGTGACACGAAGCATTGCATGTAGAGGTTTAAGATGAGTGGTCATAGGGGAGGAAGAACAGGATTTTTCTCTCTGATTCTCTACCGTAAAGATTATGTGCTGAAGTTAAGAAGCATCATCATTCTACAATAGGTTGCTTTTACGTAGAATATCAATTACTTGAGTTCTCCTCCTTCGAACTACTTACTCATGTGGTAAATTCAAAGCAATTTCAATTTAAAACAAATACATTTAAAACTTATTCGTAATTAAATATATAAAGGGAAAATTAAACATTTAATAGGGAAATCTGTTATCAAAGTGTCCAAACAAGTAGATAGAAGACTATCTAGTAATAAACATTGTGAAACTTGAAATTAGAACTCCAAATTAGAATTAACATTTACTGGAAAACATTCCTTATGCACCAGTGAGCATGTAGTGAGGAGTGAGCACAGGGAAAATAATTACGAAACTGTTTGCAAACAAAAATTAGGGGCACTAATGCAAGTGCGACAACGACATTTTTTGTATCGTTATAAGTTTTACACATATGTTACAATTTGATCCCTTCCCATATATAAAGAAAAAGTAAAATAACCATAGTAATCAAAATGAAAATTGCACTTCTGAGGGGCTCGAACCAACTACCTCCGGCATACAGACTTTTTACTTTAACTAATTGAGCTATTTACTTTCTTACGTGAAATGAACCTGCTCTATGGTAAACATGATTTTCATTATGTTCGTGTTACCAATTCGTCCTTTTCGATAGGCAATTTCAACTGCTAACTCTATCTGTTCGTTAATACTTACATAGATTCATATATTTGGAGTTCGCAGATAATGCACAGGTAATAAGACATATTAGAAATGTTTCGTTAAACTTTTCGTTTGTAGATTTTAATCTACATTTCTCTCAATGACATAGATGTTGCTGCTTCGTGTTGAACTGTAGAATTCCCTCGTGTTCTTGAAAATTTCCCACTTTAGCAGAGTTGGTAATTTTTGTGATTTTGGTCGATTTAATGCTTTTTGCTTTTAATTTCTTTATTTTAAGTTAATGTCTAACACAAATATTAAAAACTGGTTTGTTATTAACCTTCCCTGCTTGGGAAACCTTCCGAAATTTCGAACATATAAAGAAAATGGAATTATTTTCGAAAAAACTTCAGAATAAAGAGACGCGTCATTTATTTCCTCACAGTTGTACAATGTGAGGTATGTTAAGCATTGTAATGCTTAATATAGGGTAAGGTTGTTTTAGTATAAGTAGTAGTAGTAGCAGCAGCAGTAGTAGTAGTAATAGTAGTAGGAACGGGTTAGAAGCCCCACAGGTTGGTTGGGTTCTGTTCTCAACGTAAGTATAAGTATTAGTAGTAGTACTAGCAGTAGTAGTAGTAGTAATAGCAGTAGTAGTAGTAGTAGTAGTAGTAGTAGTAGTAGTAATAGTAGTAATAGTATGATGTGTGTATGGAGATTCCACATCGTTGTGTTATTTGTATTCTAGTTCTTTATTTTGTGGGAGGCGGTAACTTGGTACATTGTTGATAGCGAACATGTCATGTTACCACTTTTTCATAATAAGGTACCGATAATACATATACCACAACGATATGGGATCTCCACATATGGTAGAATAGCCACACCAGCATTGTAAAGAATTACCAATCTAAGCGTCGTTCGGGGCATGCTCATTTAAAATTTAAAATATCATCCAAAAATGAATTTTGTATGCTTTTTAATTTGAGAAAGTAATTTTGAATGCTTTGTGAATTATCTACTGGAAGACCTGATCCAAGAATGCCTTTCAGTTATTGTAGAAAGAGAACTAAGGAAGGTATATTATTGTCATTCGCAACATTCAAGCATTATTAATTTGCAAGAAATAAAGTTACTGCTTTCAATGGTTATTCACATATGTCTTGTACGGAAACCGACGTTTTCTAGTAGACTGTTACTTTTTGTTTCATTTTTGAAAGTTTCAAACATTTATAGTGAAAACTTAAGAAGATATGATTTTTTTTTAATTAGCCCTTATTTTCTCCAGGACACAAGACTTTGTCAATTTAAATACCCCTAGGATCGAAACTGTTAATGAGAAGAAGTAGTTATCAAATATTTGGTGCGATGAGAATGTGAGAGGAAAAAAGGAACACTCAGAGAAAATACGCAGACGTTGTAGTAAATCACAAACATATGGTCTTGGGTTAAACAAGTAGCATTTAGATTCACAGGTGAGCGCTCCATTATTCAGTTACTTTGTCCCCCAAGTTGGGCCTAGGAAGAACCTTTGAATGAAAGCGTTTCCGTTGAACTCCAGAATGGAAATAAATACTTTTCTAAATAAATAAACATGAAGAAAGAAATATAGAAAGAAAAAGGAACCCCAATTGAGTGAAGAAGACTTTAAATTATAAAAGTAACAAAGAACGTCCTCTCGCTTTTTCACCCACCAACTTCGAACATCGATATGTCATCTAAGACGTACCTGGAAGATCAAAAGTAGTCCCCATCAGCATCGACGACCATCTGTCAACCTTCTGGAAGATCATGGATTCCATCGCGGTAGAACTTGGTAGGCCGTGAAGCGAAGAAGTTATGAAGTGCATTTTGCACCTCTACTAGGGATTTGAACTGGCATCCTCTAAGGTGATTGTCCAAGGAATAGAACAGGTGATAATCGGACGGTGCTATGTCCGAGGAATATGTCGGATTCAATAGTGTTTCCCATCCAAGGAGTAAAATGGTGTCCTGCAGTGGCGTAACTAAAGCCTGGGGGCCACCCTGCAGATAACGTGGAGTGGGCCCCTTCTCTATGTCCTACTTCACGATTTGAGGTCCCCTACAATGCGGGGTCTGCATGGCCCTTATTCACGCCCCTGGTGTCCTGGGTCTTTCTAGCCACGTGGGGTTAGCGTTGTCTTGTAACAGGAAGACCCCTTTGTGATTCAGGAATGCTGGCTCCAGAGTTTTGAGTTTTTCTTGAACACGACTCAACTGCTGATAGTACACAGTTGCATTTATGCTGTGACCAGTTGGTAGCAGTACCCGATGCACGATGCCACGACCAGTCCATCAAACACAAAAGAGGACGTTCTTCTTGTACAGTGCTGGTTTCGGCTGTTTTGGAACCGGTTCATGGAATGGTAACCAATGATGACGGCGCCGTGGAGCTTCGTACAGAACCCAGTTTTCATCACATGTAAACACTTTGTCCACAAATAGCTCCTTCATCAGATGAGACAGCAAAGAAACACATGTGTCTGCTCGCGTTGTCTTCTGGCCCGGAGAAAAATTATGTGGAACCCATCCACTCAACTTGTAGTGCTTACCAAGTTTATGGTGGTGCTGCCCAATGGTTTTTCCACTCAGATTGTATTGTTGTCCCACTTCCTCACATGTCTGGCTACTGTTTGCCTCAATTGCTGCCTGAAGATCTTCACTGTGCTCATGTCTTTGTCTTCCGGAATGTGGTGCGTCTTCGAGTGTTTCGTCATAGTCCTTAAACTTGTTAAACTACAGCTGCATTGTCCGCGTAGTCACGACACCCTCATCAAAGACCTGGCATACCTTCCGCCCCGCTGCAGCGGCATTTGACCTCAGTTTGAACTTGTAGAGCATACACGTCCTTATGACGCCCTGTGGAGGTCCCAAGTTCACTCTGCCCTTACGCAAGTTCACGGCGTAACTGAACTGCCACAATCAGGTAGTATGTTGAACATACCAACACCAACAACTGACCTTCGCCTTATCTCCATTCCCATTTAACTCACCGTGTGAGGGCCAATTGAACACAGACCTCTACAAAAAGCGAAAGAACTTTCTTTGTTACCTTTATATTATCTGACTAGCAAATAGGCTGGGCGTAAGAAATTGATTGTCTTTAATGTTCTCTGATTCTAGGCAACGGGTAAGGAGAGATTAAGTGAAATCAAGCATCTTAGAGCAAATAAAAGGGGTTAAAAATTCTCTCGATCTGGGAATGGAGGAACACGGCGGTTCGGTAGTAGAGCGCTCACTTCTGGAACGAAGAGACCCCGGTTTGTTCCCCGGTCATGCGAAATGAAATCTTTAAGTTTTACGCCTCACTGTTATGCCGGTTAGGATCACGCAGACGGTGATGAGAAATGAATGAAATGCTGCAATGAAGAAAGTGGGAGGAAACGGGATAACCCCAAGAAAAAAACAGAAACATGGTGTTTATCCACCGCAAAGCCCATTGGCGCGAGCTGTAGTCAAACCAGGGACCCCATGCACTAGAGCTGAACGCTCTACCACTGAGCCACCATGCCCCCTCCCAGCCACTCGAGTCTGTGGTGGACAGCATAGTGTCTGTGAGCTTTCTCGAGTTCTCCCACTTTCTAACACATTCTATTCCTTCAGTTATTTAATGATTCATTTCATGATTTAATTTCTGCTTTCATTATTTCGTCGGCTTTCTTTAGTTTAATGGCTTAATCGTGTGGCGTAAAAGTAGAAATTTCATTCGTTTCCATATTAATCTGGGAAGTTGAAATTTTTTTATATATATAGATTGATTGATTGGAACCTAATCTCCCTTTGCCGTATCGAAGAAACCGATTGATTAGAATGGTCCAAGCCACTATTTGGATTCGTATCCGATACAAGAACCTTGACTAAGAATCTAACTCGTTAAGTGTGCATAGAAATCGTGCGCGCTAGCCATTTCGAAGAGTAGGTAACTTGTTAATACGCATTCTAATAGTATTTCATTTTTCTTCTCAGATGCGAATGATTCGAGGCTTTGTGGTGGACAAATACCGTATGCGTTGGTCTTGTCGGGGTTCTCTCATTTTCTCCCATTTTATTCATTTCACGATTTCATTCATTTTCATCATCACCATTCCCCTTAACCTCGGTACATAAACGTGGGACGCTGACCTAGAAACTTCATTTCACTAAGACGCTGATCGTAGAGGCAAAGAATTTGAACAAAATTATTTTTTTATATACAGAAGTATTAATATTTTTTTAAGAAATCTATCTGACTAAGGTTCTAGACTGGGAAAAGACACTTGAAAATGAGTTTTCGTAATAACACTTCTTTAAAAAGTAAATATCAATTTCGTTTAAACGGGAAGAATGTCCCGATTTCAAGTTCAAGAATGTGATTTAACTTCGCCTGAACTTTCAGCAAACATATTTATGGATCCCTTTAAATATTTGATTTCGGGATAATGAAATTGACAGGTTTATACGAAGTAGAAAAAGCCACTTCATTGGGAAAACGAGGAAAACGACTTTACTTAGTCTTTGTATTATGAAATTTTTTTTACGAGCGATTGTTGGTTGAATTGAAGCTTTGAGTCTTTTTCAGCAGGGAAACTATGTGGGATGGTGAACTTAGAGCTTAATGTAGGACCGCGAATTGAACCCGGGCCTTGCGTGCCAAAGACGCGTATTCTGACCATATACCCACGAGAGAATTATTAGAAGCGTTCGTATGTAGATTTACGTAACTGCAATGAAGTCGAACTTACATCAATAAGAATCATGAAACTTTGTTTGCTTACCTCTAATATTTCCCATGAAACTTATTCTCCCTATGCTAAAGTTAGTGTTGCCACGAAACGAGACGAGACGAGACTTCAGGCTGTCTCGTCTCGTGCAAAGCATGTCTCGTCTCGTGTCTCGTCTCGAAAAAATGTGCTCGTCCCGTCTCGTGTCTCGTCTCGAGAGGTTCTGTCCCGTCTCGTCTCGTCTCGTCACGTTTGTCTCGTTTTGTCTCGTAAAAATATAGCAGCATACCATGGGAACGAAAGTAAAATGTAGCAGGCTGCACAATGCTAATCAAGATACAACTAAGTTACAAGAATTACCCAGAACACACAAGACAAGAAATGTCACGATAGCTACACCGTGAAGCCTTCACCTCTGGTAAATGTGGTAGTCGGTTCGATATCGGTTAGTGCCATGTGAGCTTTGTGGTGGACAAACATTGAATGTGTGTGGGGACCGCGGTGGCTCAGTGGTAGAGCGTTCACCTCTGGTGCTTGGGGTCTTGGGTTCAATCCCAGCCCCGCCAAGTGAACTTTGTGGTGGATAAACACCGTGTTCGTGGGTTTTCTCGGGGTTTTCCCGTTTCCTCCCACTTTCTTCATTCCACCATTTCATTCATTACTCATCATCACTGTCTCCTTTAGCCTAACTGGCATAATCGTGGGACGTAAAACTCAAAGATTTCATTTCATTTCATTTCATTTTTCGAATGTGTGTGTTTTCTCGAAGTTGTCTAGTATCCTACTACTTTCTTCATTCCACTAATTTCCCCATCATCATCCATTCGGCCAAAGTTGCCTAAAGGTCTTAAAAATAAATTCAAATAAGCTCACAAGGCAAGGACAAATAGTTTTCAAGATAATATATCTCTGCTGTTAGTTGTCTGAGGCTTCTCGACCTTGGCTTTTTTTTTTTTTTTTTTTTTTACATTCTGAAACTGAAATTTGTTTCACCAGTTTCAATACACGAATATACAGTAAAATGCTCATAGGTACGTCGAAGATGAAGACACTAATGTCAAATAATGTTTACACGACAAGCAAAGTTCGATGTAAAGGTGTCACCATCCCCGACACTACCGTATACTATCAACCCACTTGCTTTATAGTGTCTGTATATATATATATATATATATATCAGAGAGAGAGATGGAGAAATACCGTATTTATCCGTGTATGCCGTGCACCTTTTCTGCACAAAAACGAAGTCAAAAAACAGGGTTCGCGGCATACACGAGGAAATGTAGAGTTGACTGAGCCACCAAGCATTTAAAATCACGGGGAGTTTTTATTAACCTAATACTGGAATATTGTGAGTAATTTTACAAGAGTAGAAAAGTTTTAATATAAAATGACAAGTTGCAGCTCATCTTTCCTGTTTGCATCAACTGGCCTTTCAAGAACTACTTGCGGCGACTGTACACTGAATGGATGGCAACTGCAGTACACGAAACTACGCCAACTGGCCGAATTAAGAAACCTGCACTTCACCTTTTGTGCGAATGGATTATTGAAGCATGGAATTCAATTCCAGAGGATCTTGTCGTCCGCAGCTTTAAAAAATGCTGCATTTCCAATGCCAGCGATGGGAGCGAAGACTTTATTTAGTCCGATGGTGATACATGCTCCAGCTCCTCGGCGACGAAGAAAGCTAGGCACGGGAGTGATTTCTGTTAATAATCACAGTATTGTTGGATTGTCTCTGTGTATAACAATTTTAATGATTAAAAGTAGGATGAAAAATACATTGTACCTTTTTTTTTCAGAAAATTGATGTGCGCTGCTTACACGAGTTTTTATTTATTTATTTATTTATTTTCAATTGTAACGTTCCAGAAATTGGGAGTGCGCGGCTTACACGGGGACGCGGCATACACACGTAAATACGGTATATAGATAAATAGAGAGATAGATATGTGTGTACACTTTGATTTCATATATTCCAGCCTTTAGGTTTCACAGTGTTAACCCATACCAATCAAAAAACTACTTTCCATTTTAGCATGTTTAGATTTGTTGCAATTATGTTTTTTTTTTTTTTTTAAAAAGCTCGGAACCAAATAATTTTATTGAGTAATGGAAAGTATTTTATTGAAATTTTATATGTTACAGCACAGTAAGCTCTACTTAAAGTGCCATAGTAATGGGAGCTGAACGACACATCGGACGAAAGAATGCTTGGGGCCAGTCTTCACCTCCATGGTTCAAATCTGTTCCCATAACCGCGGGATGTGTGATACTATATGGTGGTTTCCCCGTCTGTGTAACAAACTCATGACAGTACACCCAGATTAGCTAGTGGTCTTAGAAGAAGTTGATTTTTGGGTGGCCATTTTGGATTGAAGGTTCTTATATTGTCGTGATCTATTCGCAATCATACAACGTACATCTTCATACCAAGCCGAACGGTCTGCGGCGATAGACCATCGGCTTGAAGTCCCCGAGTTGAGTCCCGGAAGGGTCATGTGTATGGATTTTAACAGCATTTGTTTTTTCGTATTGTGTCAGGGGGGAAGTCGTACGGGATAAAAGGATTTCAGTCTGAAAAAATTGGAGAGAATATCCTCCCCCAAGATACTTTCATGAGAGTAAGGAATTAGTAAAAATATAGGATATACATTTTATAGCCGGTTTAAAAATATGGTTTGGGTATCCTATTTGTTAATTATATTCTTCAATGTTCGAATTTTGATCATTCTCATGATATTTTCTGCTTTCAACGGAGTTCCATGAATCTTATACCAAATGTTCTTTACATTTATCAAGTTCGAAAGGTTTTATGCGCCTGTAAGAAACCATTTTTGAAGATAATTCAGGTCCTAATGAATATTATTCACTAGGAAAGGGAAGTATTCCCCTCCTCTCAACATGGAATCAGAGGGCAATTTCGCATTTTGGTCAGATCAAACATTTCCGCGTAACAAAAGGAAGGCCCCCTGTAAAACCTCTTCACCTCCAGTGGTATTGTTAGTACCATAAATTTGCTGAAAGCAAACAATTTGAAGGGTTCGTCGACAGTATCTTTGCTTTCTTTGTCCTTCGACCGGCTTCCAAACAAAAAGGTGAATTTTACAACATGACTGCTGTATAATAAGCGAGCGATTGGTAAAATGGTATAAGTGTGTTTTTATGTGTATGTGTGTGTGTGTGTGTGTGTGAGAGAGAGAGAGAGAGAGAGAGAGAGAGAGAGAGAGAGAGAGAGAGAGAGAGAGAAGACAAAATTTTAGTTGCAAGATGACATACTTCAATTGCCGTTTTCGGTTCATATAACAAAAAGAATACCGCAACTACAGCCTGTGATGAGTGTAGACCTTACCCAGTTTTCCAATTGAATAGCTGGTGGTGGTAGTTCGGTTTCTTGACCTTGTAAAAATCTTCCCTGTCTTTGATTTTGTTTGTCACCATTCCAGCCAGAAATGAAAAAAATGAGAATTCCTCAAATTACAGCAAGGGGAATTGGGGACAAGACATTAAAAATGATATTCCTGGAAGCTCAAGTATCACGATTGTTTCATTCAATAGATAGAGGACACTTTTCTATGAAGGCTTTTCAACATGTTTTCTCACAAAGGGGATTTTCCTTTTGCAACATATGTGACCACTGGCAATTTCAATCTTGGCCATTCCCGCCAGCGTTTTTATTTTCGAGACACGAGACGAGACGAGACAATTCACGAGACGTCCCGTCTCGTCTCGTGTCTCGTCTAAAAGGGTTCTGTCTCGTCTCGTTTACGAGACGAGACGAGACGAAACACGAGAAATGTCTCGTCTCGTGGCAACACTAGCTAAAGTCAGGCACTCTTGCTAGTGCGTATACAGTACACCTATATAACTTGTCTCTAAACTTCTTTAGGTTCTAGCGTGCGCGTCTTTGTTGCACGTGGTTCCGGATTCGATGTTCACTGAGAGAAAATTGAATCTCAGTTTTAATTTAGAGTAAATTGTAAATGACATGATTCAGTTTAATGTCCCACAGTTATGCTCTTTAGGCTAAGGGAAACGGATGATTAAGGCAAGTGAATGATGATGAAGTTATTGGAACGAATATGTGGGAGTAGACGGGAGTACCCCGAGACAACCCATGAACACGATATTGTTCACCACAAGCTCATTTGGTCGAGTATCGAACCAGAGACCCCACAAACCCCTGACAAGGAACATTCTCAAAGCGTGACTGACAAGCTGATTCGTCTTGCATTTATAATAAATATTATGAACTAGCAGCGTTCACCCCGCTTCGCTGGGGTCACCCCGGAACGCAATAAACCTTGTTAATTAGATAATTTTTACTTTTTCGCTTTCAAGTGATATGATAAAAACCATAGTAGATTGCAGTAAATGTTAACATTATATCGCCTGTCATTTATGTTAACCCGCCGAGTGACACGGTCATGCGGGTTGCATATAAATACGTTTATTTTTACCTATGATGAACTAACAAAGGATTTGTACGTTATGGACACTTGAATGGTCAATTATCTCAAGACACTGGTAATTGAAAATTAAAGTGATATGATAAAAACCATCTAGGGTCCAAATCCTAATAACCCCCCAAAAATGAAAGAAATTGGTTCAGCCGTATTAGCGTGATGAGGGAACAAAGGATTTGTGCGTTCTCTTTTATATATAAGACTAGCAGCGTTCACCCCGCTTCGCTGCGGTCACCCCGGAACGCAATAAACGTTGTTACTTAGATAATTTTTACTTTTTCGCTTTCAAGTGATATGATAAAAACCATAGAAGATTGCAGTAAATGTTAACATTATATCGCCTGTCATTTATGTTAACCCGCCGAGTGACACGGTCATGCGGGTTGCATATAAATACGTTTATTTTTACCTATGATGAACTAACAAAGGATTTGTACGTTATGGACACTTGAATGGTCAATTATCTCAAGACACTGGTAATTAAAAATTAAAGTGATATGATAAAAACCATCTAGGGTCCAAATCCTAATAACCCCCAAAAATAAAAGAAATTGGTTCAGCCGTATTAGCGTGATGAGGGAACAAAGGATTTGTACGTTCTCTTTTATAATATAGATATATAAATATTTGTGCCTAGATGTTTATGCAACCTGTAATTCTAGAATGTTTTGAAGTTTGCATATTAGCGTTACTCATAGACTGACATGTGTTATAATATAAATAGGATTCTTTTACTCAATTGGTTATTTTTTAGTCAGTAGGGGGCACGGAACACTAAGTCCCGGGCCCTCAAGTTCATAAAAATCCGGCCTGCCGTTAAGTACTGAGGAACTATGCTAAAAAGGATTGTTACAATCTTCTTTCTCTGTTTTAAATTATTTTGGATATGACGTACTACAATAATGCTGCTAACTGTGTGATGTGTAGATTAGATTGTAGGTTGTTAAATTTCAGTTTTTGTGTCTAACTTTGTGTGTGACTCTTGCGTCGACGTTGTGCTAAGCCTCAGTGCATACATCCTTTATTTATTCAGCGCTTTTGCACCAATGTTGTGTAAATAGAATTTTTTCCAAGGAAAACTTCAGTGTGTGTGTTGACATTCTTGCAGATGGAAGAAAATGATACCCATGTGAAACATTGGATGGTAAGTGACCGCCCAATCATTCAACAGATTGACGACAGCCAAGAATATCAACCCCAGAAGATGATAATAGACCGCCCAGTCTTTCGACAAATTGATGTGAACCGGCAATTTCAGTACAAGAGGCCTGAAACCAAAGGTAAGCGCTTTAATATTTTGAATTTTTTCCTCTCTGAAATTCTGTAAATGCATATTAGTTAAAGATTTGAAAAAAATTAATGATCCAAAGTGCAAAAATTTGAATTTGAAAGTTTATACACAAATAGTCTTTATATTAGTGGTACCTAACCTAGGGGGTGCAAGCTACTGATAGAAATAAAGTGTGAAAATATGGATGAAGCAACACTTGTAAAGACCATTATAATTTAGCTCTATCAAACTTTACAGCCGCTACCTGCTTGAGTTTTTTTCTTTGTCATGACAAGAAAAGGGGTCCCGAAGTATACAGGGTTTATGAAAGGAGGCACCAGGTAAACAAGGTTGGAGACCACTGCTCTAGATCAACTTTAACATACACCTGGAATAATGATCTTCCTATGACATTGCTACTATTTATAAGAGAGATGTGAAAAACCGTGGAAAGAAATATGCATATGAAGATAAGAATTCCCAAATAAATATCTGAAATATTCCAAGTTAAAAATTCTTGATGAATTTTACTGGACATGATATGATATTTTCCTGGTAAATGCTGAGAAAAACAAAAAGAAAACTCTTAATTAAGGCATTGTTGCTTTTAATGTGAAAAACCTCCCTGGTGTTTCTTTGTACCCAAACATCATTTGGGATAAAAAATGCTTCGAAGCTGCGTAATACGAAATTCAAAATTTTTCGCATTTTTGTTCAGAATATTGCATATTTTACATTATTGAAATATACCGATAGGACATATTAAAACACCTTGACAACGGTGGAAAATTATAACAGTCTATAAGGAATTCTGTCTTTGAACTAATTTGTTCACGGCTAACAATGGCTTCTGTTATTTTTAAAATATCAAATCTTTAACTTGATGCCCCATGGTTATACCCTTCAGGCCAAAGGAAACAGATATTTTTTAAAAGGTGGGATGAAAATGTGAGAGGAAAAAGGAAACCCTCAGGAAAACCTCCGGACAACAGCTTGTTCACCACAAACCCATGTGGTCTGAGATCGACCCAATAACTACTCGAACCAGAGGTGATTAATCTACCACTGAGCCACCGTATTCTCTTCCTGCTATCCTTCTTCAATACCTACCCCATGCCGTAAGCGTCGGTGGACCATCGATGGACAACTAGCGACATATCACAAAAAATTGGCGTCCGCGCAGCGACGCTACGCGGTGGCCCCACCTCCGTTTTGAAAATTATACCACCAACGGCAGAGACGTGACGGAACGCCAATGAACCACAAAATTATTCCCCCAAAACACGTTAAGTCGCCTATATGCGTGATTTGTTTACATTAAGGCGAGTCTAAGAAATGCTTTTAAAAAGTAAGAAAAATTACCCGGGGTGGGCGCGAACCACCAACCTCGTGATAACTAGCCGCGTGCTCTTTCGACTTCGCCACGGAGGCGAAAAGGAAGCCATCACTTGTAGAGGTATAAATCGTTGACGTCTTTTTAATTTGGCTAATCAGAGTACTCCTTTAACTGTGTATATTCGACGATAACCGTTTGGAATTAGATAAAATACATTCGCCATGTAATTTTATAATAAAGAAATGACACGCGTCTATTTACTTTATTTCATAGTCCTTTCATATTCACTTTCTAATGATCGGTGACAGTTGCCATCTAAATTCATACAATTATACGCACTCATCTCAAGGTTTTTCACTTCATGATGTAGAGGCAGGGGTTACTCTTGACCCCCGGAGCTCACTTTAGGAACAATTCGTCATGACAAATAATAAATAATAATAAGCGCATGCACATGATTGGCGTTAGTTCGTGTTGGTTTCTTCGCTATTCTCCGTGACAAATCGATGGAGCGCGGACCGAAATGAAATCCTCGGTGCTACGCGGTGGTAACTTCAACACCCCGACTCTAGATATCTGTTTCGACACGACGAAACCCTGCCGCCATTGACACACTAGCGGCAATCTTGCGACGCGTCCCTATATCGACGCATTTACTGGCAAATGGGCCACTAGGTGTTGGCGACATTTACGGCATTTAGTCGTTAGTAGATATTCTCGTACAAATAAACAGAGAGAAGCTAGTAGTGTCTTTGCTAATTTGTGTTTCACTTTAGATTATGATTTGCACTTGATTGAGTGAAATCTTGCCTTAGTTTGTTTCAACTCACTTCTTCCTCAAATCGCATGCAACTGTCAGAAATTAACTTATAATTGTCAACATATTTGGTAAATGATTTATTGAGAACCTTTATCCTAGAATTTTAAAATCTCCTTTAATAACTATTTTGTATATACAGATAAAAAAAATCGTGAAAAATTAGGTCGTTCCGAATATCAAATAAAGTGGAAAAAATAACGACTGAGTTTCGTTTCACAATGTGAAACTGCGATAGTCTTCCAACCTATGCAAATTCAATACTCAAACTTCAAGTAGTACATCTATAATTAATGGTTGCAATAGAGAAATAAGTTCAAAGATAGATACTGTTTCTCGGACGCTGAACCTATATAAAAGGCCATTATAACTATCTCTTACTGCGTTTGTTCTATGGCGATAAAAGTTGAAGCAGAAGATGGTTAATTTGTACCATTTCCGGTTTGAATACAGAATTAGGGGAGGAAATAGACTCTACTTTCAGGAATCCGAATCGATTACAAAAAAGAAAGTTATAAGAAATCCCTTACAAGCGTTTCCTATACGGGAATCAGTACAGAAAGAGGAATTACTAGCAAATTTCAATTAATTCCGATGTTCATAGGATATTACGAATTGTGGTGATGTGCTCTCTTAAGATCCTGAATAGACTGCACAAAACCGCTTGTGCTATCTAATATCACTTTGGTCTATCTCGATAAATGCTGAAACTAGAAATTGTTAATTTGAAACACTTCCGGATTGAATAGAGGGTTAACGGCGGAAATGAGACTTATCCTTGGGACGCTAAATTGATTGTAAAAAAACAGCACCGCAATATCGCTTATCGGTTGTCTATGGAAATTAGTATTGAAGCCAGATATAGTAGTAAATTTCATCCACTTCTGGTTTTAGTACAGTGATGTGGGTTGTAATGATATGTTGTGTTAAAACCCTGAATCGATTGCAGAAAACCGCTTTTCGCTACCTATTACAGTTTTCGTTCTATGACGATAAACATTGAAACCGAAAATGGGTAATTTGAACCACTTCTTGTTTCAATAGATGGTTAACGGAGAAGATGAAACTTATTATTGAGACAATGAATCTAGCTATTGCAGAAACCCTCATGTCAATATCTCTTACCGTTTTTGCTCTATAAAAATTACTATTGAAACTGGACATAGTAGTAAATTTCAACTACTTCCCTGAATCGATTGCAGAAATTCACTTGTTACTATCTATTACCATCTTTGGTCTATGGGAATGAGTGATGAAAGCGGAAATGGTTAATCTTAACTATTTCCCGTTTTAATAGAGAGTTAACAGAGGAAATGGAACTTACTCTTGGGAAGCTGAATCGATTGCAAGAAAATCGAATCTCGGTATCTTTTAACGTTCTTGCTCTATAGAAATCAGTATTGAAACTGGATGTAGTAATTCATTTCAACAACTTTCGGTGTTGATTGAATGTTGCAGGTTGTGATATGTTCTCTAAACACCCTGAATCGATTGCAGGAAACCGCTTGTCGCTATCACCATCTTTGTCTATGGCGATAAATTATGAAACTGGAAATGATGAACTTGAACCACTTTGAGTTGAATACAGGATTAACAAAAGAGATGGAACTTATTCTTGGAACTGTGAATCAATATTAGAAACATCAACTTGTTATCTCTTACTGCTTGTGCTTTATGGAAATCAGTATCCAAACCGGAATTTGTAGTAAATTTAAACCACTTCGTGTTTTGATAGACTGTTGCGGATAGTCGAGACGCGGAACCGTTTGCAAAACAAAATTATTACTATCTATTACCGTTCTTGTTCTGTAGTGATAAATGTTGAAACCGGGAATGATTAATTTGAATCACTTTCAATTTGAATGGAGCTTCAATGGAGAAGATGGAACCTATCCTTTGGATGTTAAATCGATTACAAGAAGCTCCATCTTGATATATTTTACCGTTTTCGCTCTACAGAAACAGTATTGAAACGGGGAGTAATAGTAAATTTGAACCATTTCAATTTTGGTAGAGTGTTGTGAATAATCCTGATAGTTTGTCTTGATACGCTAAATCGTTTGCAAAAAAAAAACGCTTCTCGCTATATGATACAGTTTTCGTTCTATGGCAATTAACGCTGTAAAAGGAAATAGTTGATTTCTACAACTTCCGTTTTGAATAAAGGATAAACGGATGAGATGGAACCTATTCTTAGGACACTGATTCGATTGCAGAAAACCGCTTCTCGATATTTCATACCGATTTTGCTCTGATACCTGTCACAGACAAAAGAATGGACAGACGGACAAACATAGTTTGGAAGTTTAATAATAAACATGGATTCAAAAATGTCTCATTTGAGGAACAGCTTGAGATTCTCTATACCCTGTCAAGTAACTAAATCTATTAACCAAGGTTCAGCAGAAGAGAAAGGAAATTTTCCTGTAGAACCATTTACCTCAAAATATTTGATTCATTGACCAGCAGCCACATTTATCAAAAGTCATAATCATTTCATAGAGGAAAATAAATTTTTCAAGCTATTAAGTTAATTTTATTGAAAATCATTCATTAATTATTAATATAATATATCAATAATTGATGAATGTTTTATATTATAATAATCTTTATATTGTAATTATAAAATGATTATTGAAATGTATCACCTGTAATATTGTATGTACAGTATAATGTGTACAGACTTTTTAAACAAGAGTACATTTTACCTAGTCAAATTGATTTATTTTATAAGGATATTTGATGAGAAAAATTTGTTAATAAACTGTCATTATAATAAGTATTTCTCTCAATATTTTAAGATCTCAAATACCGTTTGTATCTAAAGTAGCGGTTTATATGACTTGCACGGGTAGTGCATTTAATACATAATTCCTAAATGTTTTTCATCGTGTGAGATTTTATATAACTAATTTTGACAGTTGTATGCTATACTGCTTGTGTTTTGACAAGTTCTAGAGATTGCATGAAATGCAACTTATTATTGCCGTAAGAACGCAAATAAACTAAACTAATGAAGTTTTATTCTAGTACTTGTATTAACATTCGCTATGTTAATTAATTATGTGGTACTTACTTTTCAGGTTACAAGTTTTTAATGAAGAAATGTTTCCGTTTGTATAGACGTAATATATTTCCCATTCTAGAATGGTTACCAAAGTACCAATGGAGAGATAATATTTTAGGTGATATTATAGCAGGATTAACAGTAGCTATAATGAATGTTCAACAAGGTAAGAACCATAAAAAACAAAAAGAATTAGTAGAATAATCTCAGCCTCTTGATTCCAATGAACAACTTCCCTTAATACTATAGTACGATTTCGAATATTAGTTACACTAACTAATCCATCATGTATGAATTACCACACTTTAAACTATTATTATTTATGATTATGTTATTACTATTATTGTAAATGAAGTATAGATAACAGAGTTCTCACTGTACAATCGGGAAGGACCTTTGTTCGATTCCTTGGTGATGTTTTTTCTCGAAAGAGTTTTATGAGTTCTATTTGACGGTGAATGCTGGGATATATCTTTAAATTTGTGTGTTGACTGGCATGGTGCTTTTCGCGGTTTGGAATATATCGCATTGCTTGATTTAGAGTTTAGCGCCTGTTCAGCACCGACGCTACATGAGACGTAGATCTACAGCTTAACGTGGGATCCATACCACATGAGTTTTCACTGGGAATCGATGCCGATATCCCGCGCTGAAGGTGCGTACGCTAACCGTATGGTCACCAGGGAGTTGGAACCGTATCACACTATGTTGATCTCTGTCAGATGAACTTTTTAGTCGAAATGATATGCCTTTCCCCCGGGCAGCTGAAAATGTCCCATTGAATGGTAACAACTCACACCACTCTCTATTTCAGTTACTGCCTTCCTGGCCGAGGGACGTCACACAAATGATATGCGTACATGTATTTATGTAGGTTGTTATCAGGGCCCGCGCATCCATATAGACAATCTAGGCAGTTGCCTAGAACGGTAACATTTAGGGGCGAAGGCAAGCTTTTTTTTTTTTTTTTTTTTTACGTGCGGTTTATAAAATTAGCCAAAACGTACGTGAGCCACGCTCTACGCATTTAGGAAGATGATGTTAATGAAAAGTGAGATCACTCAAGATAGATTACTTCTCACCTATATGGAGCGAGAGAACATCTATCTGGCCATAGTACGTTTCCGTGTTTCCACTGTGCATTCTTTGACTAAAGATCTCCTGCATTATCTGAATATCCAGACTACGGAAGCTAGCAGAAATGCCACTGACCTAAAGTTTCTGCATAAGGTAGTCAATGGAAACTTAAGATCTCAACATTACGAACTTTATGTTGTTTTTTACACTGGTGCAAACAGAACTGAGTTTTCTGTGATATTTGTGAATGTAGACAAAGTTATTCCAATCAAAAATTGTATGTAAGTATAAACTTTCTATTACAAGTTTAGACTAATTATTTATTAAAGTATAAATTGTTCAAAACACAAAGCTGTTTATAGCATACCTCTTAACTTTTGATTTCCGTAAACAGGCAAAAATTAAATCTTTGGAGACATTGCAGTCACTAATCACGTTTTCTATGGGGTCTTTTTGGAAAGAATTACAACCATCTTTTGTCTTATATTTACAATGGACATCGACAAGATCTACATTACAATACAATTTAAATTTCCTGTTACCCTGTGGTTTTATTAGTAAAATTTCATTCCAAATGTCACATAAATAAAAATGTTTTTCAAAACTAATTGGCTTATAGATTATTTATTAATACCATAGACACAGAGGCACTGGGAGTAAGTTTTATAAATAAGTGGTAACAATGTGATGATGTGGTAAAAATGTCAGGGGTGACAAGGCTTCACTTTGGTTTCAGTTTTGGGAAAAAGGAGATTATGGGGGAGCAGACATGTTTTTCGCCTAGGATATAAAATATCCTAGAGCCGCCCCTGTTTGTTATTGACACATCGCATTTCGCCGTTCCATATCATGCCAGGATACAGACTTCGTCATCTTATCATTTGAACAACTCTAGTAACATGTTATTTATTTTCTACTAGGTCTCTCCTCTTTTCCCCAAAACCAAATCGTATTAATTAAGATATATATACTCAATTTTTTCCTTTCTATATACTTTTAGGACTGGCTTATGCACCCTTGGCAGGGCTTCCACCAGTTGTTGGATTTTACATGGCATTTTTTCCTGTTCTTGTTTATTGTATCCTAGGAACATCTCGACATGCTTCAATTGGTAAGAGTAGTTCTAATTTATATGTAAAGTTTGTAGACTTTCAACCTCAGTCTATAGTCTTTGAATGCCATCCTCCTGACAGGTCAAAAGGAAGTGAGTTTATAAGTATAGTGAAAAGGCTCCACATGAATCTTGGGACGACAAGTGGGTGGTATGTAGGTACACTCATGTCCAAAATGATTGTCGCACATCTATAACTGTCTTCTTGTAAGAATATAATTTGATAATGATTTTGTAGGGTACTTTTAATACTGACAGTATGTGTGTAATCGGGAAATGTATATTTGCGGTAAATTTCATAAGAAAAGAATTATAAATACGAAAATTATAATGAGTAAAACAAAATGTTGCTAAGTGGACAAGAAAATTTTATTTTCGTTTTATTGTACTTATTTACTGCTCTTTTGACATGAAATTTTCCACATACATATATTTGCTGATTATACACATACTAACATTGTAAGAAATACCGGGCGAATTCGTTATCAAATTATATTCCTACAATAACATATTTGTAGACATGCGACAATGACATGAACGTACCCCCAAGATTCATTAATCATTCACTCTTAAACCTTAACTCTCATTGGTTCATGAGAAATTGCGAAATCGGAAAAGTGAGATTAATTTATTTCTCAAGAATGGCTCGATCGATTTTGTTCAAACTTGGATGTATGCATAGGTGTCAAGGGCTTTGTCTGAAAAACTTAACAGCTCCCCTCTATCATTTTCCTCCCTCAAAAAATTCGATTCAATATTTTGAGCCCCTTTTGATCTATGATGGTCTATGAGCACAATTATGAAAAAAATAAATTTTCGATGTCGTTTTAACCTTACAATCACATATATTTCTTCCAAAATTGTATCACGGGTACGCCAAGGTCAAAAATTAGCCAAAACCAATCATACCACACTTATAAGGGGGCAATTGCTAAAAGAACAGCTATTGCTGTAGCTTTACCATATTTGCTAAGTGAGTGAATGAGAAATCACACCTGAGAAACGCCAAACTCACTGAGGCACCATTTGATGGCCTATTCCCATTTTGAGCCAAAGTGAAACTTGATATTAATGTTTATTTCATATGAACCAATCAGCCTAAATGTAGATATGAGGTTAAAATTGTCATTAGACCCCCGTAAGTGACGCAAAACTCGCTACCATGTGCCGCCATTTTGCAATGCCGCCATCTTGGTTTTTAAGGTATATTTTTATGGGGCCTCGTACTAAAATAGTTTCTGTTGGAAACTACTAGCCCAGTTACCAAGTGCCGTGCTTCTTTTACGAAATGCAATATTTTGTAACATCTATGGTGTATTGCCCGTACTCTCAAACCTAAGGTCATAAATTGATTTAGGCGCTCTATAGGCCGTTACAAGCCAAAACCCACGGATATTTTTTATTCTCCTAATAGAGCACTATGTACTCCCTTAACCGGCATTTACTCATTGAATTCCCCGCTTAGAGAAAAAAGTTATGCGTAATTTAATAAGTACCTTCGAAAAATTCTATTCCGCCATTTTGAAACTAAATTTCATGGTTTGGAAATATTATTATGCCATTTTGGGCCAGATTTGCAAAATCCTCATGCAATTTCCATTTAGTCTGATGAATTTGAATACATTTGGGTCAAACGTGGCCTTATGGTGCTCAGTTGAAGTTCCGAGTGACGTGCCGTTCATTTATCGCAGCATACACAAAATCGTCGGGCAGAGTTCTCTTTCGAAGGCTGTCAAAACCAAACCAGAGCTAATATGGGCAAAATAAAAAATACGTGTTCTTATATTTGTCTAAAGATACTGTATACCAAATTTCATTGCAATCGGAGATGGTCGGGTGCAAAAATGCATTTTCGCTGTACGATTTGGCGTGGATTAGCCCACAGGTAAAAACAGATTATATATATATATATATATATATATATATATATATATATATATATATATATATATATATATATAAGATATATATAAGATATTGTTTCGTGGTCTCATATATATCGTCGTTGTCTCCACGAACTAGCAAATGTACAAAAATGTGGTTTTGAGAAAATCGAAGTTAAAAAATTATCGATTTTTATTTATCTAAAAATTTCACTAGGGAATCTACCTAAAAATTTGCATAAATGAAAGATATTAATAGTGATTAATGAAATATATCTTAAAATACAGTACATAACACATTTGTCTTACAATTGACATTGTAAGCCGACATTTATTGGTTTGAATCTATTTGCTGGTTCGTTTTTTTTTTTTTTTTGTTACAAATTCGCCAGTTCATCACTCATTTGGAAAACACGATTTCCTACTACTGTATATTATAATTTCGTAATAATATTATTATGATATTTGTTGCTATTAATGTATACAAGCAGGTTTTGCTAATACTAAGTAGCATTATTGACATCAAAATATGGTTGCCTACACACCAATGTTTTAGGTTTTGTGAAACAACCTCAAAACTAATTTATGATTGCACTCACATTTACAAGGGAAATAAAAATAAAAATATTTACTTACATTCATTGAAAGCAATATGGAAACTTACAGTACTTTTCAAACACTGTAATGACGTAGATGAATATAAAAAGATTTGTAATCAGGATGGGGAATCACAGGGTCCTGATTACACTGCACTACGACAATAAGTCCCGATACATCCTTTTGTTGAGTTTTGGTGTAGTAGTGTAAGCTCTCAGGGATAGTTTATCTTGCACAATCGAAGACACAATGAGTGATAAAGTTGAATGTTCCTTCTGCAGATGGGACGTTTTAATTAAGAGTTTATTTATGCCTTTCTGGACTTGAATTTGTATAACTTTTGTTCAATCAACTGATCCTTCTTGACCTATTTCTCGAATTCTTAAATCTGTAAGCGTTGAGAATAAAGTTTCCGTCGAGAACGTCGGCTGTATTCAGGTGGTGAACATAATACTATTGTTTTCTTCTAGCCATCTATTTTCTTCCGCCACATTGCATTTTCCACAGTACTGTAAATGCAATCCCCCTTATTTTATCCATGGTTTGTTATATATATATATGGATATTTTATGTTAACAGCTTCCTTCTTTAGAAAGCAATAGTAACATAGAATTGTGTTATATTCTTGTTTTCACCGGAACAGCCATCTGCAAATAAATACAATCTCACGGTCGAAAAAGTGTAAGTTTTTTCAGGTCAGCCATCCTGAGAGCTTTTCCTGGATTGTACTCATTCACACCAGGCAACTGCCGGAATGGCACCTCAGGTCCCAGGACGCTTCTTTCCTTGCCCAATCCTTTCTTCCTTCCCGTTCCTTGGATAATGTGCTCGCCGAGGACGTCATCCCTCATATGTGACGGGTTAACATAGCCATAGATGCCAAAAGTCCAGAAATCTAATTCCTAACCTAACATAAAACATAGTAAGTTAATAGCGATTTCCTTAGGACCTAATTTTGCTAATCGTTCGTGGCAAACATAACAGTGTCCGTCCTTAGTAGCAAGTTCATAGGTTGTGAAATTGTGGGTTGATAGCTTTCGTTTGTAATGCAATTACCTGTTCCATATTAAAGCAAGAGGATGATATTTCGTTCATTTGAGGAGCGTTGTTTTTCAAAGCTTTTAAGTTCTCTTATTCTACTCTTTTCTTGAATGTGTTGTTAAACTTATCTGTCAGTAGGCGAACTGCATTTAGGTCTCCTTTGCGAATTGTTTACATTTGCCAGTTCGTGAAATTGTGGTTTCCATTTCCTCAGTATTCGCCAATACAATATTGACCAATATCTCACAAAAATAAGCAGACTTTTGTTTTAAGTTTTCGTTTACTAATAGTACACGTGTGTCTGACAGTTTTCGTAACATAAACTAAAAAGTTCATTTTTTTTATATTCGTCGGTTCGTGATATCTTGAAACAACTAAATTCGTCAGTTCGTGAAAACAACAACGATATAATCTCTCTTTACCTGTGTATTTATAATGTCTGATATGTGCTTTATTGAGGAAACGTGAAAGCGGTTAAAGGAGCAAATAAAACAAAACAAGAACGACGTTAGGTTGAAGAGAGACAGAAATGCAGTTTACAGCACATAAGAGACATGGGATATTCAATTAATTAGAGTGAAGTGAAAATGCTGGGCCAAGAGGAGAGAAGGTTAGTGAGAAAATGGAAAGAAGCGAGATTCGTTGAAGTAGAAGGTGATAGGATAATGAACCGGAATTTGGAATGGTGGATTATCTTCCAAAAGGGCTATCAGTGACTGGGGAGTACTGTGCACGTCTTCTACGACAGCTGCGTGATAATATTCGGCAGAAGCGTCATGGGAAACTGACTGCAAGTGTGTTTGTCCATCAAAACAATCCCTCTAGCCACAAATTATTATCGCAATGGAAGCAACTAACGGTTGACTTGTCAGGAGACTGTGTCGAAAAGTAACACCGTCCATAAACTCTCTGTTGCTCCGTTCATAGGTAGGCTTAGAACTTTTGTAACAAACCCTAGTATTGTTTATAGGCTTAAAAAGCAGACAAACAAATAAACGAAACTCAATTTTATTCTGCTGGTTATTTGTTCCAAAAGGGTAATCATGTTTTATTACAAGATGTAAATAATTAATATTGATTAGAAGAACGATCACTAAAATTCTTGTCTTCACGAATATCTGCTTTTCCATCCACACAGGAACGAAAAATATATCCGCAAAATATATAATGATGCAGATACCCACGGATATATCACAGCACAGCTCACAAATTTGAAAATTTAGTCAAAGCAGTAATGAATACTTTTCTAGAAATTCTATTGACTTTACTAATTGTAGAGATCAATTTTATCCTGATTGCAAAGCGCCGAGGAAGTTTAATTCGCCACTGGGGACAAGGGGTTTGAGCCAGTGTGGAAATGGAAGCACTTCGAGGTGGTTGGGGGGGGGGAAGTTAGTGTGTGCCTAAAATATACTTATACTAGAAGAGTGCTCTTACAGACTAGGTGGTAATTTCTCAATGCATTCCAAAAGAAACTTTTACTCGCAGGAAAATATCCCTGTTCGCTGTACCACTGGCGTATTTAGGGGGGGCTATCGGGCTCAAGCTACCCCCCGAAATAAATTTGTTAGTTTTTCGTATTCCACGTACCTACAACAATAATTCTTCGTACAATTTCTAAGAATTTCATTGATTTCCCATATTCTTATGATCTTTGTTCAGAAATAATACTGTATTTGTCAAATTTCATTCCATGTAAGAACTGCGATCTTTTTTTCTTTCTTTCGTCCAATCTACTCTTCTGTTTCTTTTTCCTAGTTGTTACTCTCTTTCGTTTCTCCTATCATACTTTCGACCTTTGTTAGTTGTAATTCATGTCGACCGTCGTGAATAACACCAAAACTAAGAGGAGCTGATAAGCGAAAATGATGTTCCACACCAACTTGTACGAATATCAACATAACTAAGTATTGTTAAGGCTTCTGTCTCAAGTTTGGTAAATTGTATTACTGGGTTGGACAGTAAAAACGTTGTTCATATAGAACTATATGATCTATCGAAAGCATCTGATACTGTGTCTCATATAATTATGTTTTTTAAAAAATCTGTGGTTTTGATAATGCAGCTCTGTCGCTTCTTTATTCGTACTTAAATGGACGATTTCAGAGAGTTATTTATGAAGGAAAAGAGTCTAACTTGTTGCTTGTTAGACACGGAGTGCCTCAGGGATCTATTCTTGGTCCGATTCTTTTTATTATTTATATTAATGATCTTCTTTATACTGTCGCTTCCTCCTCGTCAATAGTTATTTGTTTTCTGATTATATCAACACCTGTGTCAACTCAAGACAAAACGACTCAGTTCAGTCTATATTAAACATCACCTCAGATATTATTAAAGACTGGTGTACTTCCAAATTGCATTGTGTTAACTCTGACAAGATCAAAGACTTGGTGCTCACCTACAATAACAAAAATTAGAATGCAGAACTTTAAAAAAAAGTTTCTTTTTGGGGATTAATTGATAATCATTTGAACTGGGACAATCATATCTTTAAAGTTGAATCTAAAGCCGGTAAAGGAGTGTGAAGGAACTTAAAACTGTTTACTATTCGCAAATTCATAGTCATTTAAGTTAAGGCACGATACTTTTGGAGTCATTAGTCCTCCGTCAAAAGCATATTGAAAATACGAAATATATGTGTAAGATAGATACTTTGTCTCCCTAGTCGTGGACATTGTAGGTCAAGCTTTGTTAAACTAGGAATTATGACAGTTCCTGCAATTTTCATGTATCAATGTTTGCTTTATATCAAGGAAAACAATCATATTTACAATGAATTAGGGTATTCTCATACATATCAATCTAGAAACAGGAACCGTTTAGGATTTTTTAGATGTGAATATAGTAAGACACAAAAAACCTTTTACTATATGTCAGTTAAATTGTATAATTTTCTTCCTATATTTTTATGAGAACTTCCTTTTCTAGACTGTAACCCTAGAATGCAGAACATGGGTGAAAATGATCCAGCAGTAATTTATATGCACTTTTTAGCCCGTAATATTTGTTGCACTGTAGTTGTTCTCCGTGATATCTTCTATTGGTTTGTTTACAACATAAAAATAATGTATTTAAGTTTTTTCGGTTTGCATTTATTTTTAAGATTTTATTATATACATTTATATACGTAGTATACGTATCATGGGTCATTTCTGAACCGTGGTATATTTTAGTATTAGACTGGTATTTTATATTAGTATTAGTATTAGATTAGTTCTTTACTATAACAAATTAGTAGTTGTTTTACTAAAATGTAATTATATTAGTAGTAGTATTACTGCTATTAGTCTTGTACTTTGAATCAGATTTTTTTAAGAAATATATACTCTGAACACACTAATCTTTCGATGGCTAACAGATGGCCCTTAGTTACGATTGCTTCTTGTGAGTTTTCTAAAATGTCTACAAAAAAGTCGGGTACTAGAATACAATGATTTGTTTACATTTTAAATGTTTCATTACCGTTTGTTCATTGCAAAATAAATTTTCAGCTATTTTACGCAATATTTACAATCTGCAATACATTCTCAACATGTTCTATAAAGTATTTTCTTTTTGTACTTCTTCCTTGGCAACTATAAACATCTCTGAACATGGACTCGCGCAACTATAAGCATCTCGATAATATGCACAAAATGATAATACCTACACTGTCAAACGACAAAGTCGTAGATGGCCTATGGTCATTTGGTTCAATATGTTAGATGTTGGAGCTCCGAATGCCTGTATTTTATTTAAACACCCAAACTATTATCAGGAAAGATTATTTCTCACAGGTTTGTGTGACGAACTTGTCAAACCATACATCATAATCAGAAAGAATACACCTACACTTCAAAAACATGTTTGGTTGCTATGGAAAGGATTGGATTCAATTGTGTTGGGAAAGAAGGACATCAACCAGTAACGACAAGTAAGAAAAGGAAGAGGTTCCAGAAATGTCCCATAAACAAAGAAAGTCTTCCAAAGTTTGCATAAACTGTGAAAATTGTGTGTGTGCTGAGCATTTAGCACCATTTGTTTTTGTGAAGACTGCAGTGGCTAGTAAGAGGCCAGTAATGTCACAGAAAAAAAAATCTCCAAAGACAGAAAGAATGAGGTGCAAAAAGTGTGTGTGTAGTGAACATTCAGCTTAACTTTTACTTGTGAAGAATGTGTTTCGTAACTTAAAATCATGGTTTTTGTTTACTATTGGAAAAAGTGATTGTGGCAGATAGCTTATTGTTATACTCGGTAGTAGGATAATACTATTTTTGATGCATTTTTGATAATTTAATGAAGATAGTTACATAAAGAAAAGGTTATAACAATAATATGTAGTACATAAGAAAGGTAATGACAATAATATAGAAATTACAGATTTAACAAAAAAATGCCTGTCATGGAGGAAGACCTCCACGCACGAACTTCTTATGCGTTGTTTCTCGGCATAATTAATAAGTACTTACAGAAGGTTATAGCGGTACAGGCTGAGGTCCATCTTGATGATGTTCTGATGGTTGACTCTAAGTCGTCCTAACTGATGGAGCGACTGTCAAAGGACTGCCCAAAATACCCTTTTGTTTACCATTTCTATGATTTATATATCCTGCTTTTTGGCTTTTCACCTGTATGCAGTTCCTTATTTTGTTATTGTATTTAGACATTTTCACTTTCATTTTTAGCTTTCATTTTCTTGAAAGTTCGTTTACGGAACCTCATCCTGTTTGTTTCTTTTGTCTTTAATTTTAGAAGTTTTTAATATACATTGAAGATCTGAAATTATATTACAAATGAAACGGTCGTTAGGAAAAGGAAGAGATGCCAGAAATGTCCCACAAACAAAGACAGAAAGTCTTCCAAAGTTCGCATAAAGTATGAAAAATGTCAGTTGCATTAGTTGTTTGTGAAGACTGCAAATATTGAAAAGAAGAGCCTGCAATGTAAATACTTTGAAACTGTTTTCAGAAAAAATATTTTAGAAATTGTAAGTTTGTGGACATAAGAACTTTGAACGGATAACTACATTAGCCAACAATATTTATTTTTAATCTGTAACTTGACCCAATACTTGCTAATGTATAATCAAAACAATACATTTCCATGTTGTAGTATATAATAATAACTCCTTGAAACAAAACAATAAAATGTATTATAAATAAAGAACTCAATCAAAAAACATTGAATTAATGAGAAAATATAAATAAAATGTCTTAAACATACCAAACACACCTATACAATTGAAATTTAGTATGGGTCAAAAAAGACCCATGTTATGGAAACTAAGGTACAATTCATGTCATGCGTTATAGGGTTAAGCAAGTTCAGAAATTACTTATTAATTATTGTATATATAGTGTTGACGAATTCTTCGAACTCAAAATTGATAGTTAAAATATTTTCATGTTATACAGTGATTTTTGTTTATACATATATTATAGTATGTTAAATATGTAGCACTAAAAGTTTTTAACTTTTAACTATTTATTTCTGACGATTGTAATACATCTGATGTTCTCAGACCTTTCTGCAATAAAATGTATTATTATTATTATTATTATTATTATTATTATTATTATTATTATTATTATTATTATTATTATTATTATTATTAACGGGACTTTAGTTATTACAGCAAAGGATTATTTACATCGTTTAGTTACCTAGGTATAAAGAAAGGTAAACGTTTGAATTAAACAAAATCAACAGAAGAGGGAATAAGTAGCTCGGGAAATTAGGTAGGCCAAAAGGATGCTTTCTTTTTTCTTCTATGTATAGAACAAAGGATTAGATTCACTGCTATAGTTTTGTGTGTATCATATCACATACGATTCACCAGTCTGCAATTCTTGCCATTAAAACTGCAATCAAGATATTTCAGCTTCAACTTGTTTCAACGTATTCTTTAAGGTAAAAACGTACACAGATAAAACTGAATATTTCATTTTAAAAAATGAAATCAGTTGAATTGAAATGATATTAAAATATTCAACGTGTGTTTACAGAAGCGTAATTTCAGATTTGCTTGGAGGGGGAGGGATAAGGTCCTCCACCGACATACGAGTTTCGCGTTTTCTCTTAGTATATTAGTAGGCAATCGATTCAAATATATAATTCTCAAACTCGGGTGGGCAATTGCTCTCCGAACTACACCACAGCCCTGTACAATATGGAAAAGATTATGATTTCTCAGTTCACAGTATTTTTCTCACAAAAGACTTGAAAAATCAGTTTTTCTAATGTACAGTACATAGCGTATAGAGGTGCTTGGTACTCCCTGTGAGAGCGTCTCCATAAAGTATGCTCATGATTGTGATTTTGTTATATTAATTGTAACTTTGCACTCTGTCTTCTTAGAGTAGATTTCATTTCGATACATATTCCTTAGTAGTAAGTTGAAAAACATGATTTCTTACTTGTTTGTACATTTAATTTTTATAATTACAGGTTGAAGGTTTTATGTTATTACCAAGTTCCCCCCCTAGAAAGTACAAAGGAAACGAGGTTCCTGGAAAGTGTTCAGAAGTGCCTGGGAATTTCCCCCTTTCCCCCCTTCAATTACCACACTGGTTTGAGCAGAGTCAAACCTTTTGCTTGGAAGCTCATGTAAGGTTGATATAAGATTTGAATGCCATTAAATTCTCGATTTATTCAGTATTCAACCACCTTACTGTTATTTTCTGATTCTATAAATTAAGATAGATTTGAAGGCGATAAATACTATTTTGCTATTCAACCATGAACCAGATTTGACCTTGAAAACCATCGACAAACAAATTGAAATTATATACACGAGAGAATGATATGCAGGTAAAAGGATCTAAGTTTTTAAGATTTCAGTTTCTATTTTTAGAAGAAAATCTATTTTTATAAAATTCAAAATGCTTGATCTATGACGGGCCAGCGACATTATTGTTTTCTTTCCTTTCTCTGATATTTCTGTTTGATGATTGACAATTGATAGTATTATATTACAGTGCTACAGAATATACTTTTCATAACAGTTCGTAAAGGTAAATAAAACTTATCTCAATCAGTTGTTTTACATTGTTTAAGGGTCATTTGCTGTGACCTGTATAATGACAGGGAAGGTAGTTCAGCGATTCTCGCGGCCTGACCAGCAACCAGTTGAAGTAGCAGCAGCAGTTACGTTGTTTGTAGGACTGATTCAGGTGACAAGAAGTTTAGAATAATTACTAGAATATAGTAGTGTACTTAAGTTGTAAGGAAATTTCATTTCTTAATGAATTTTGGACTATGTGTTGCAACCAGAAATGATTGTGCAAATGAACTGAGCGCAAATTTTAGACTTCCAAACTATGTCATGTATAAGTGTCGGAAGTCTTACATAACGACTATGTCCGTACGTTTATCTGTCTCTCGACAGGTATCAGAGCAAAAACAGTAAGAGATGTCAAGAAGCGGTTTGTTGTCATCTGCAACATTCTGCTGAAACGGAAAGTGGTTGAAATTTACTACTTATTCCAGTTTTAATACTAGTTTTCATAGAGCAAAAACATTAGAACATATCGAAAAACGGTTTCTTCCAATCTATTCAGTGTCCTATGCTAACCCTCTATTCAAACCGGAAATGGTAGAAATAAACCATTTCCGGTTTCAATGTTTATCACCAAATAACAAAAATGGTTGTAAATTGCAACAAGTTTTTTTTTTTTTTTTTTTTTTTTTGCAATCGATTCTGAAGAGAATATATTATCACCACCTACAATACTACCAAAACCGGAAGTGGTTGAAATTCACCAATTCTTCCGGTTTCAACACATTTCTGTAGAGCAAAAACGGTAAGGGATGAAAAAACTGTTTTTGACGCAGATTCAGTGTCCCAAGAATGAGCCTTACCTCGACTTCTATCTACTTGTTGAAACTGTAAGTGTTGAAAGTCTACGTTTATTTGATCACAACACTGATCGTATAATAGATAAAAAGGAAATAGTTACTAATATGCAGATTTTTGGTGTGGACTCAGTACCAAGAATATATCTCATCTCTGATTATTTTTATTGCAACCAGAAGTGACAGACATCAATTATCACTTCTGGTTTTAATGTTAGTCTCCATAGAGCAAGAACAGTAAGAGATATTGAGTAATGGCTTTTTGATATGGATTCAGCATCTGAGGAACATAATCTATCTATGATCTTATTCCTCTATTGCACCTAGTAGTTATAAATTTTTGTAGTATTGAATTCACATGGTTTGGAAGTCCACCTAGTTCACACAGTGAAACAAAACTCACTTCTTATACTTGTGAAGGCCAATGTTAATACAGACTATATTCAGTTCTTAAAATGATTCAGAATACTCTTCTTTACGTTTTAATTAAATGTGATGGTTCTAGTTTCTAGATATATTGTAATATTTGTCGAGCACTCTCATTTAGTGCTGAATAGAATACCACATATTAAACCTCAGAAATGATTGTGTGTGTGTCAATTAAATTATGTTCTCATCCACATAAGCTTTTACTATAATTTCAGATTATCATGTTTATGTGTCACCTCGGTGTACTGAGAACTTGTTTATCGAGTGCTGTTTGTTGTGGATTCACAGCAGGTGCAGCAGTGCACATACTAATGTCTCAAGTTAAGGACATACTTGGAATACAGGTTACCAGATTCGCTGGCGCTTTCAGAATTATCTACGTAAGTAGTTCTATGCTTGTTTTAAATTTCAGGTTTCATGATTGAGTTGCGATATAATTTTCATTTACTGAATGTTACACAAAGAATAATCAATAAGAATAATGTATTAAATGTAAGGTCAATTATTATCCAGCGCTGAAATAACCGGAACCGAGTTAGAAATGAACCGGAAGTGAACCCAACTCTCTGGCTTACCATATCGGTTTGCTAACCTGTCCGCTCTTTGATAAGCTACACGGTTTCACTCTTGCTGTTGTTCAGTCTTTCAGACCACCACATTGACTCTACCACGTCTGTTGTTCTTGGATAACTCAGTGTCTATATCTATGAACACCTACGACTGTTAAATTGAATAATGAAAATTCAGGAAACAACTGACCTTTTTTTAAAATAATAACATGCTCTATAAAAGAGTGAAGTTAATTAAATCTGCACTGAAAATGTGTTACTTATAGGTACTATATTATCCTAGCATAACGGGAGTTGTGGACTGGTATAAATTGATGAGCAACTATCTCAAGAAATGTGTGGCTGGGCAGGGAATGAACTGACCAACATGGTGTTTAACACACCGGCAAGGTAAACCACAGTGCCAAATCTAATTCCTACATTTTCACACACGTTAAGACTTAAATTTACTTAAACTCACGTCTGAAGGAATGTATAAAGCCGCTTTTTTTCTCTATAATGTTTTAATATTACCGTCGCTCGTAACTTATAAAATTGTTGTTCATCATACGATTATCTTAAGAAAAAAGATAACTGGAATATCCTAATTAAAAGCACATAATTATCTGGTTCGTGTTAACTTTGCTTTAGTAATTCAAAATAGAAATAGCCACAGCCTCTGAATGTGTTTGATGAAGTCAAAGTTTTAGTTAGTAGTGAAACTGTTACACATCGATATTTTAATAGAAACTTTGTGTTTTGGTCACAGGCTGTGTTATTTATATTTTAAAAGGACATATCTATGCAATCTTATACGTAACCGAAAAAAAGTAGTGCACAATTTTAAAGTCAATACCATAAAAATAGATGACCTGATTAATCTGAAATTTTCTGGATTTTTTTTGGGGGGGGGAGGGTATTTGCATTTCCCTTGAATGAAGAGTCCAGTATACTCTTATAGATTATTTCATTTAAATATATTAACAACACAATTTTCTCAGTTTTTTCTTTCTTTATTCCTTTTTCTTTCCTTCTTTCTTTTGCTCAAGTGTGCCAATTGTATTTAACATCTGAATGTCCTCTTACTCTATAATAAAAATGCAGCAACAACAATAAAACAGTAGTGAAATTACTGTCTGTATAATTTCTAAAAACAAGTAGCACAGTCGCTCAGCAGTAGAACGTTTATCTCTAATGCGTGTGGTCTCTGGTTCGATCCACGTCCAAGTAAATTTGTAGTGGGTTTTCTCGGGTTACCCCCGTTTACTCCCACATCCTCATTCTACCAATTCTTCCATCATCATTCACTTATCTTAATCACCCGTCTCCCTTAGCATAAAGGACATAATTGTGGAATGTTAAACTGAAAGATTTCATTTCATTCCTAAAAATATTTCACAATGCCGATAAACGTGTATGTCTCACACCCCGAAAAAAAAAAAAAAGGTACCACTTCTGCCAATCGTATAATCCACCCATGTTCTGTATGTTAACGTTTACGATTTAGGTGTCCGTTGATGCAAACTTCAATCAGTCAGAAATTAATCGGAAGCTTTGAAACATTCTAATTCTCTGCAAAATGTGTATGTTTCACTGATCGAGAAAAGTTTGGTACACTCTTATTCACTAATACGAGTACCTAAACTGGCATCCAGAGACTAAGTCCAAAAAGATTACCCTAGTTCGTTACGAATTTCCTTTAGATCTAGCTCATTTTCCTTGAATTTTTGCAACAGATAGGGTGGAAACTGACGATAATATTGCAGGATGTATATGATAATTTCGTTGCAGATTTTAAAAAAAAAAAAAAAAAAACAGCTACCGTACATGAAATTACGGCAATTTTGTGCCACAAATTTGATATATCGTTTAAATTTTTAACCTAGAATGAATGAAAAGACGATGGAATATGGGGCAATATTCTAATAGACTACATATAGACTGTAATGATCAACCATCTGCTTTATGCGACTTATTAACACTTAGGGTGCAAAGTCCGTATATATACGGTCTGCGTATTCCTTCTAGAGACACGACGTCCGTATTTGTACGGACCATATAATTGTGTTATATATGGCTCTCAAATCCGTATGGAGACGGAATTCGTTGTACGAATATGGTCTTTGGGGTTGTTTTTCAGGTTTTTGCCAGAATATGGCAGTGTGGTTGCACGAAACGTGGTGGGAAGTAAGTTATGTTCCGCAGTCATTTTGAGCTGTTTATATTCGTGCACTGTTTATACATACAGGTTCTATACCTGTGTATCATTGGCAGAAACTCTAGAAACTATGCAGACAGGGTTAGTTGGGAACACTTATGAAACAACAAAAGGGTACCTCAAAAAATATAGGTCGCCAAATTGAAGAAATAACTTAGTGTTGGAATGGGAGGATAAAAGTGACGTATCAATGTTGTCTACCAGGAACACAGCAGATCTGGAGATTGTAATGAATAAAAGATAAATAGAGCCAGAGAAACCACTATCGGTATTGTATTAAAATTCGAACAGAAAAGGAGTTGACCTCTCCGATTAAAAATTATCATTTGCGCTTCTCAAACACATAAGCATGAAAAGGTGAAGAGGGCTTGCTATACACATTATTTTGATGGCAGTGGTAAATGCGATATTGTACACAACATAGTGGAATAAAAAAAAATGTGTTTCGCGTTTTATTCGTACGTTACACTCACAACCAATGGAACCAAAAAGTGAGACAGCAATGCAAAATACTGGCAGCGCAAAAATTGGCAGGCTGGTTGAACGGCACTTTCCTGAAAAGGAACCGTCAGCAAAACCCCAGACGCTGACACAACGATGATGCGTAGGGTGCACTGCAAAACGGAAAGCAAAGTTACAGATAGTAAATAAGGACAGCAGGTATTATTGTCCAGATTGTAGTGTTGGTCATTGCGTTCCGGAATGTTTCCGTTTATTTCACACAAAAAGCCAGTATCATTTGTAACTGTAGAGATCTACGAAATATGGACAGGTTTTGACAAGTAGTTTTTGTGCACCCTGTGTTTTGCCTTTGATGCAAAAGTAGCGCATACTATTCTTCTATGTATTATACAATACTCTACTGTTCGTAACATGCATTTTTTATGTGCAAATAATGCTATTCTATTCAGTTTGTAACTTTATAACACACTTATTGAGGTCTATATATTTTTTTCAAACTGAAGATTTTTTTTTTCAAAAATATCGCTAACATGCCGATATCAAATATATCAAAACAAAACTACGCTAATTATTCAACGAAGAATCATACTTTATTATTTTAACAACTTTTCACGTATTATTTCATTTCTTGCTACTTTATGTTAATTTGAAAATTGCCAAAATCCTGCCGTGAGCGGGAAAAAGACAGTGCTTACGGCTTCCGCATCAAAAGTGTTAATTGTTTCACTGCCAATTGAATGTCCACAAAACATGCCTTCCTCCGGTTACCTTCCCGGGTTTGGGTATAAAACCTAATGTTCAGAACCTCGCGGCCCAAAATCTCACCTGGCCAGAACGTCGCTATCCAAAACCACGCGGGACAAAATCTCACTGGGCCAAAACGTCGCCTGGCCAAAACCTCGCTCCCCAAAATCTTACGGGACATAATCTCGTTCGGCCAATATCTCACCTGACTAAATCATCGCCACCGAAAACATTGGGTCACAAAATCTCGCCTTGCCAAAACATCGCCGTCCAAAACCTCGCCTCTCAAAATCTCGTCTTATCCAAAATCTCGCCTGACCCTAACCTCGTGGTCCTACATTTAATTAGTCGCATCTCCGTAATTAAGTGTTTCCGACCAAATTCAAAGATGAACGTTTTTCTTTTACAGAGATCCTGAACACGCATGTGAAGTTTCACGTTTTTTTCATTCCGTGTAGTCATCATATGCCCAACCCCACTAATTACTTTTAATTAGCCTTATCGCCACAATTAAGCACTTCTGACCAAAATCTCAGATAAACTTTTTTTCTTTTATTGAGGTATTTGAAGTACCCAAGATAAACTATTATTATTATTTCAGTTCTAAGCAAAAGTTATTTTACTTACTTATTTCAATTTTGTTTCACGATTATGCTGTCATGTGTTACTTCAATTTAATAACAGGAGCCAATCAATTTAACATATTACAAGTAATGTTTCCGAAACAAAATGTTAATATGTATATATTTATCTATTTTACAGACAGTTATTGATGTATTCAAGAAAATTCATACTTCAAACATCGCATCTGTAATAATGTCTATTGTGGTCCTATTTCTTTTAGTGCTGCATGAAAAATTCAAGGTAATATCAATGCTGTATATCTGCATTTTAATCTTATTTGTAGTTGATGTACTGTAGTGGTGTGTGTAAGGGGCATTTTGGGGTGTACACTCCGTAGAACAAACGATTATGAAAAATAGACCATATTAATATATAAAAGTATTGAGACGTATACATAGACGGAGGTTCATATTGAGAATACATTTATTGTTATTTCAAAATAATATTATGAAGCCACATATGCACCATTTTGTTCGATGACATGTCATTTCACCGGCAACACCATAATCCCATCGCTAAACTTCCGTGGTTTTGGTAAGAAAAAAAAAAGTAACAGGTGGTTTTCACAGATTTCTTTTGAAATTAGCTTAACACAATTCAGGGACTTCTGGAGAGACAAAAACAAATGATAGTCTGACAGTGCCAGGTAAGGACTATATGACTGATGCGTTAAAACCTCTCAGCCAAGTTTTCGCAATTTCTGACGGGTCACTAAAACTGGATGCGGTTTGATGTTGTCAGCAGGGTATTCGATAGTCTTTCTGTTGACCAGTTCCTACCGTTTCCTCTGAATTGTTAGATACGCTCGGGCTAACTGTTGACAATATAGGTCCAAGTCAATCGTTCAGCTTGTAATGCACGACGCACTTCCAATCACGCCAAACATATAGCATTATCCTTCTCGGGGTTAGTGTGGGCTTTGCAACAGACTGTGGAGATTATTCTTTCTTCGATCATGATCCTTTTGTACATTGTTGTTGCGGGTTATTAACTTTTCATAATTTTAACAGTTTCAAAAATCGCCCGAGTTCCTTGCGTTCCAGTAGAGATTCACAGAAAAAATTCGATCTAGTAAACCTTTTTGAATCAGACCATGTGGCGCTCAATTGTCAAGCTTCTTTCTCGAATGATTTAACATAGTTTGGAGATGGATGTGTAGGTCGTTGACGATATTATGACTGCTTACATTCTGGTCTTGCTCAACTTTTACCATAATATCATTCTCTTTTGCTGCGGTTGGTCGCCCAATGCCAGGAGCAATTTGAATATCTAAATTTGAATAATGTTTGAATAACGAAACAGACTGAACCAACTTTATATATATATATATATATATATATATAACATACCTTAGAAGGGATGAAACTCCGCGTATGCCATTGATGTACTCTAACTGCAATATTTACGTTTAAGAAAAAAACAATGCATTTTCAATATTTACGACGACATTAACTCCAAAGTAAGTCGAAAACAAATGCAACCGTACAAGGTAAATTCGGTCTAGTGATCTACTTCAACCCTCTTTCATATCATATGCAATAGTATTCTTACATTTCTAGACGTGGAAATTAGAGATAGGAAAGTGAAAAATAATACAAAATTAACTTATATGAATTTGCTAATCACTATATGAGACCTTGGAATTTCTTATTTACATTACATGCTCGCTCTATGTTCATTTATAACGTCTAATAGTTAGTTGGAAAGGTAATTATTATGAAATTATTAATAGTTTTCTTCAAAATTATCACTTTATATTTTACTACTAAAACACAGTTCTGACCAGAGCAGAATGAAATATATTAAAAACTATACTTACAATGTGTTACTGTTTCAAGGACCTAACATCCTCTTCATCAGACACAAACACAAACGTTCATCAGACGTTAGGTCCTTGAAACTGTAACACATTGTAAGTATAGTTTTTAATATATATTTCATTCTGCTCTGGTCAGAACTGTGTTTTATTTGTTACACTACTTATCCAGAGCCATGGAGTTTGTTCATATTTTACTACATACTTGAATTTGTCATAAAAACCGAACCTCTTTTGTGCTTCATTATATTTCAGTGAGTCAATAATAAATTGTACGCACTAACTATAAATGATTAGAAAGAATAGATGGAAACTCGATATTAAATGTAACACTATGAGTTATAAACTTAATCTATCATAGAAAATCTTCAAAAGAATATTTGTTTCAATAATTATGCAGAAGCCCATGGAATGTAATATTGTCTCAAATTTTGATAATACGTTTTCAAATTATTTTCTCTGCATCTGTTACACTATACACTACACTCTGCTTTCTTATTTTGATGCTTGAATAGCATTAAGTTTATTTCTTAATTTCTATCCTATACCATTTAACTCTTTTATCTCATTCTAACTTTTTCTTGCATTCATTTTGGCCGTTATTGTCGAGCATGTAGGTAAACTGTTATTATTAAACACATTTCTAATAAACCAAATACACTTTAGTGACAGAAGTCATGGAGTAATTATAGGGAATTAGTTGACGTCGCAGGAGAATAACGGAAAACAGGTCCAACGGCACAAAGCACTTTCAGTGTTACTAGTTAGATCTTTATAAATGCAGTGAAATGTCGTTTGACGTGGTAATGGCAGCAAGATGGGATTATCGGCGTTTGATCACAGGATGATAGTTAGTGCTAGACGAATGGGACATCCGACTTCGGAAGTCGTCCGGACATGGATTTTTTATCACTCAACAGTGTCAAGGGTGAACAGTTGGTACCACTTTGGAGGCATCACAATTCATTGGATAAGACAGCGGCCGCATACATCTGCTTAATAACCACTACCAGTGACGTCTGGGCAGACTCGTTTGGGCATACAGACAAACAACAATGCATGAACCGACAATACTACTCAATGCAGAACATCCCAACAACGTATCTCAGAGGTCAGTGCATCGCAATTTTGTCTCTATGAAATATTGCAACCGCAGGCCGACACGAGTCCCGTTACTAAGCGCTGGCTAGTGGCAGTGACGTATCAGCATGTGGTTTGGAACACTTGATTAGGCCTTATGACTGACAACTTGTAATGTGGTCAGACGAATCACGTTTTCAGTTGGTATACGCGGAAAGCATGTTCCGGGTATGGTGCAGGCCTCATGAGGCCATGGACTCAAGTTTTCAGCAGGGCACTCGCTAAGCTGGTAGTGGTGGCTCCATAATAGTTTGGTGAGTGTTTACATGGCATTATTTGAGTTTCTCGTCTGCTTGAACCGGACATTAATCGGTCATCGATATATTCAGCTCCTTGATGACCACGTCCAACCTTTTATGGTCTTCATGTACCCTGCCAACAACAGGATTTTCCAAGATGACAATGGCCGCTATGGTAAGAGACTAGTTTGGGAAACATGCTGGTTACTTCCAAGGCATGATTTGGCCACCTAGATCTCTGAATATGAGTACTATCAGGCATATCTGGAATATCATCGAACGGATCATTCGTGCCCAGGACTCTCCACCTGCAACTTTCATCGAATTATAGATGCCAATCGAGGCTGCATGACTACATATCCCTCGACTGGACTATCGGTGACTTGTCGCGTCCTTGCCATGCTGAGTTGCTGCTCAAGGAAGTTCCACATGTTGTCGGGTAGTTATTCCATGACTTTTGTCACTTAAGCGTATTTTTCCATACTAAATGTACTCTTAGTATAGCCATTATTTCGATTTTCGATGTTTTAATGACTGCCACACCATTCTTGGTTTAATAGTATTATATATAGCCGTAAAATTGAACCACGAGTGACAGTTGTACAATTAACAAAAATAAACTCCACAATTTTTAAAATAAAAACAATATATCAAATGATGTTCCATTATCAGCTCATTAAAGAACATCCCTTTTCTGAACTGACTAGGTATTTTCGTATGTCAGTAGGGAGATCTTATTTATTTTATTCCAGACCAGCAAGATAAATAGATCAAACTATTTAAACGAGCTGAATTTCTTGCAAACAAATGGAATTTATGTTGCTGTGGTTTACCTTACTTGTAAATCTCTTTTTTTTAAAAAAAAAATCTATGTATAGCGCCTGCTTCTTCAAGCACTCCTACAATATAATTTTCTGAGATGTTATCATTTACTCCCTAGATTCATGAATTCTTCAAAATCTACTAATCATCTCCCCCATGAATAACTGTTAAGCTTGATATGATAAAGAAAGTGTTCTTTCATCTCCGCCTTCAACTTTGCTGCAGAAAACCCCAAAACTTCAAACATAATACATGTTATTAACTTATCCATCAAATTTTTACTTTCTCCTCCTTTTCCGCTTTTCCACCTCTTTTACATTGTTAATATACTACCTCACTTTCTTTTGTTATATCTTTATTCTTCAACATTGTAGAAGAGTTACCAGGAACGGTTCTTTGTATTGATCACACGGTCACGTGCCCACCATTCCACCAAAAGAACTGGAATGTGATAATAATATGCAAATATATATTAGCTGACACTCTTTTATAGCAGGGGCGTCATTTAGGGGGGAAGGAGGGGGCAATTGCCCCCCCAAGAGTTTGAGGGATACATATACTTTAATGGATTGTCTACTAAGATACTAGTACAAAATGTGAAAGTCTTATATCGGTGGTGCTTTTGCCCCCCTCAAGCAAAGTCTGAAATGACGCCTCTGTTTTATAGTGCTTATATTTACAGCAAAACCAAGCCGAGTAGCTGTTGCAACTAAACAGAACTGTAGTTACGCATGTTGAGGGTTAGGAAAAACTTGGCAATATAGTGATGGATGATTCTGAATGTGGACTCTCAGTCTCATTGCTTTAATATTATATGTACCTTCAGAGCTGCGGGACTTGGAGAGAACGTCATGATTAATTCTACTAAGCTTGGGCACAATAATATGAAACCTGACGGATAAGGTGTTGCACGCTTTCTTACAGAACATAGTTGAACCTTACATACAGCAAAGGACTAAGGAGAGAAATAGTTAGCATATAGTGCACTTTGCTCTATTTCAATAGTTCTGGCCACCCGGAAAATGGTATTAAATATCACGGAAGCTTTTTACCCAACGAGAGAGAAGTATTTCATGTTCCTTTATGTTAGGATAATGCTGACGACACCTGTACTTCGCATTATAGTACTAATACAGAAGCAAATAAAAAAAAGATCATATATTTCTGAAAGAGAAAGCCTATCTGACATTGATTATGGGGTGCTCTTCTGATATATCAATATCAGAAACATCAGATGCTGAGTGTGTTCCATCTAGTGATAGAAGTAATATAATTGAAAGCGACCAAAAAACACGGCAAGTTAATACTACGCCATCTCCTTTCTGTGCATTGGTAACGATTTCCGAATGTAGTTATCAAGCTGGCGATATATCTCTCTCAGGAGCAATTATAGATGAACCACGATATACTAAAACAATGAGGACAGACTTGCGATAAATGATAATGAAATTGATACCTTCCACGTTCTAACTACAGTAGGGAAGAAACATGATGATAAACTAAAATTGAATAAAGCACAATATTGACTTTATTGTCACAGAGGATGCATTAAAATAGCAAGACATTTACATTATCCTGGTATCGTTATTTTTACTTTCCCGAAATATATCATATGATGAACATAGTACTGGACACTAAGATACTTTGGTTGAAACTTACCCCGTCCATATCACTTGTGTAGACTCTCCCAAAATTTGCTTGTTTTTCGATGTTTGTGATACTATAGCGTTCTTAGCTTGCAACACTGCAAAGTAAGTGTAACTTTTCATTTTACATGTAGATTTGAAATATGTAACAACGTAACGTAATATCATTTTTTTAAAAATACAACTTTATGTTGGATTTGCAACTGTTAATCTGGTGGTATTGAAGAGTGTCTTCTTGCCAACAGTAGTATGGTGCAAAATTTCAGCGTTTCTCTTCTATTAATTTAAAAGTTACAAGGGCATATGAAGATAAATGATCTATCTATCTATCTATCTATCTATCTATCTATCTATCTATATATATATATATATATATATATATATATATATATATATATATATATATATATATATATATATATATATATATATATATATATATATATATGTGTGTGTGTGTGTGTGTGTGTGTGCGTTACCTGAAGAGGAATAGAAATAAAGAAGTTGTACGATGAAAAATTCAAATGAATTCGCTTACCAAAAAGAAATAGAAGCTTACAACAGCTCAAATACTTGTCATGTAAATGAGAGAAGTTTGAATGATTTACCACCTGCCGTTCAAAAACAAATAAATATATTAAAGAAAAAATACAATTCCCCAAGGATAAAGATGATATGGTTGATAAGTTAAAAAAATATAAAGATGAATTAAGGAAATGTTTGCATAAGGTAAATATGAATGAATCGAAAGTAAGAGATTATGGTAATTTAACTTGAAGTTTAAAAGGTGCAGTTCATTGCTTTTGCAATTTAAACTACAAAAATCCGATTTCTATTCTAACTTTTATTTATAATTTAAGTGGTTGTTATGATACTTATCTGTTTGTTAAAGAACATGCTTATGATACAAATGATAAAACTAAAGGCAAATAATGAAGAGAAATATATAACGTACTTGAAATATGTAAAGATAGCGAAAAAGAACAGAATTCACTTAAATTTGTAGTCATGTAGGTAAATGTCGAAGAGTTCATCGAAATTAGTAAGTAATTTAAGACTAGAACATTTTAAAGGAATATCAAAATACTTTTTAAATGAGCAGTTAGATTTAGTAATAAAAAAAGAGTATATATCCATATTATTATATTGATTTAATAAGAAAGTTAAGAGAAACACAATTGCCTCCAAAAGAAAAGTCCTTTAATACACTTACCAAAACACATATAAAAGATAACGTGTATGAGCATGCAAAAAATGTTTGGAAACGTTCATCCAAAATCTCATAGCATATACTAAACTTTATAACAAAACAGATATATTAATTGTAGTAGGTGTGTTTGAGAAATTTAGAGACGTTGTTTAAATGCATATGGTTTAGATCCTGCTTGATATTATACTGCGCCTGGCTTATCATGGGATTCAATGTTAAAAATCACTAAAATTAAACTAGGAGTGTTAACTGTCTATGAGAAGATATTGATGGTAGAAAAGGTATAACTTCACAATGCAGTGAAATAAAGAAAAAGCTAATATTATATACATGCAGGATATTAATAAAGATGAGTGTTCAACATATCTGACATATCTAGATACGAATAGCATGTATAATGGGCTATGAGTTGAAGAGTGCCTTCTAAAGATTTTAAATGGATTTGACGTTACATAGATATAATGAACATTCCAGATGGTTTTGAAAGTGGTTGCACATTAGAAAGTGTCTTAGAGCATCCACAATATCTACATAACAAACACTGATTTACCATTAGCTCCAGAAAATATAAAACCACCAGAATCAACACAAACCAAGCTATTAACAACTCTCTATAACAAGGAAAGATATGTTATTCACTATAGAAACTTAAAACTGTATGCCACTTGGAATGAGATTTAAAAAAAATTAATAGAATATTAGAGTTTAAACCATCAGATTGATTTAAATATGGATACGGAACAAAAGCTAAGACTGATTTCGGGGAAGATGTCTACAAATTAATGAACAATAGTGTATTTGGGGAGACATTGGAGAATATTAGAACAAGTATTAGCTTAGAATGTGATCCAAGGAAAATGGAGAAATTGATAGCAAAACCATTCTTTGATTACAGAACAATATTTACCGAAGATTTGTGTGCAATACATATGAGAAAAGAACAATTAACATTTAATAAGCAGACATAAGTGGATATGAATGTATTAGAATTATCGAATTCTTAATGTGTGACTTCCATTATAACGTTGTGAAGCAAAAAATAATAATACAGATTTTAGTTATATGGACACTGATAGCTTTATATATGAAATTGAGACAGATGACTTATATGAAAGAAATGATTCATTATTTTCATACAAGCGTATATGCGGAAGGTAATAAATACAAGATATCACTCATTAATAAGAAAGTACTGAGTAAGATGAAAGACGAGAATAAAAGTAAAATAAAGGCTGAATTTTTTAATTAAAATAAAAAGATGTGTACCTTTTAGGTAGATAATGAAATAAAAGTAAGGGGAATAACTAAATCAATAGTAGCAAAAGAAATTAAAGTTAATGATTATGAGAAATGTTTATTTAGGAATATTAAAATATATAAAAATATAAACCTAATTCGAAGTCACAAACATGAAATTTATACTATAACAGTTAATGGGCTAGAGTTAGATTCCCTAGGTAATAAATGATATATCTTGCGGCATGGTATAAGCACATTAACTTGAGATCATTATGAGATAATTGTGTGTGTAAATGTAATTGTGTGTGTAATTTTAGATATGCAGTATATGTAGTGTAGTAGTTTTACATATATGTTCTTCATGATTTATGTGATAAAGTTGCATGTGGCGTGTAATATCTGTGCAAAGTAAAAACTTTATTTATAGGGTCAAGTCATTCATAATCAATAATATAAATTTAGTTAAGTTTCTATATATAGCATCATCTGACGGCAGAAAGGAGATTAATTAGAAGAGTCACTGTCATTCATAATTAATAATAGAAATTTAGTACTGTTTTATGCATAAAACCGTCTGAGGGCAGAGTTAATTGCAGAACAGATATTTTCACATTACTGATATGGACTTGAGAGCTTGAACCCTCCTTGATAAAATTCTGCGTACATTACCTTATTGTTTATAAATCATATACAACATGTAAGAATAAGAATTATATTTGAAGAAATATATATACAGCAAAAAATCACTCTATGAAGTTTCTAATATCTATAATTACAAGAATTGCTTGACTTAGACTTTTGGTTGTGATATTTCTTTACGTCCTTGCGTAACACCATGTTTTGAAGTACGTTACCTACAACTGAAGAAGAATATAAACTACTACTTTTTTTAAAAAAAATATCTCCTGGACGTAGATCTACAACCACACACACCGGAAATGAGAGCACTAATTATTAGGTGTGCTATTACAGAGTATAAGATTTTATTAATGTGAATTTGTGACTTCTAGGTGTTCACTTATTATTTTCTACTAAGCAAGAAAATTCGTTGGCTGGAACTTAGTTATTATTTAAATATTTCTATTAACTTTTCAGTCTAAAATTTTTGAGCGTTTCAAGCTTAATATACCAGTTGAGTTGATGATAATGATATGTGCTATATTGGTTTCATCGTACTTCGAACTTCATCAGGAATACAACTTAGATATCATAGGAGAAGTTCCATCAAAGTAAGTAAGCGATTTGATGTATTGTTACTAGAAAAAACCTTTGTGAAATTCACAAGGATTAAACATTATATGATGCTAATATTACTAACAAAATGAGATCTGAATTGAAGGAATTCCGCAATGCAATATATCTCGTGAAGAAGTTATATGTTAGTGCTATAGCGCTAAGTACATGTATTTTGTAAGTGTTTGTATTTACAAATAAATTTCCAGACGTATCATACAAAGGAATAGGGATACAACTTATATCTGGCGGAAAGTCTTGAAACATAACAATGAAAGTAAAACAGTATTTTTAATCTGGATTGCCAAACTCTGATCTTGATTAGCGTAATTTGTAGATTTTTGTTGGACTTCATAGGTTTATTAAATATTAATAACATACAAAATTATCGTACTTTAAAAAACATAAATATTACATATTCTAATATTTGAATATTCAAATGTAGAAAAATACATCAGAAATTTTTTGTTCTTCAGAAGCAATCATTATATATTTAAAATACAGTGAATGGTGGCATTATATATATGAGTCACTTAACTGAGTCAAATTGAAACGGATCTTAATGATTCTGAAAATATGTACAATTCCAAATAGCTATTTAGTCAAATCAATGATGAAAATCTCGTTCTCACGAATTCAAAGTATAGAGAGCAGTTCTTCCGTTAATGATCTCATTTTGAATTGTAAATTTTAATGGTTACAAAACGAAACAATAAAACAATCTGTGCTTTAGAATATTTAAACTTAAGTAAGAGAAATACGCATAATCGAAGAAAAAGTCCTTCATTTGATTTTTTTTCGCTCAAGGCTGATATTTAATTACTATTTAAACGGTATATATTATTTTTTTCTGTCGAAGACTTTAGTTGCTATTTAATTTAAGCAGTATTTATTACATATTTATTATGTCCAATGTATTAATTTAGAGCTTTGTGCATAACATAAGCACACAACAATATTCACGTGCTTAGATAGCAGTCAAGGCCTACCACCATGCTAAGTTTGATACCAATTGTGTACGTTCGATTTTTTTAAATATTACTCAAAATTTAACCACCCATAAATCAGAAACCAAAGGCCTGCACAACAACATAATAATAATAAAAATAATAAACTGTATTGTCATTAAGCTATAAATAGCAATAGACAACGTCATCTGCATATACGAATGAATAATAAGCTATGATTTAGTAAGAAACAAATGTTCGTATAAAATAAATAACAATAATAGTATATATTGAAATAATTATTAACACATTCAAAATTAGGAGACGCTTTGCATTTTTATTGAACACTCAAAATATACTTGTAAAGAATAAAATTGTGTTGCTACTAACCATTTGGACAATCTACTCTTAAATATATCTATATGCTCTTATGTTAGTGTTTCAGGCAACTCGTTATGCAATTTTATTCCGATTATCTCATATCTATTTAACGTATCAGACAGTCGTTGATATGGGACGTTTATATATTTGTTATTCCTGGTATTGTACGGATGGACCTCTTGTCTAATTTGTAAACTATCAATATTACCTTTCATATAGAGAAGTGATGTGTAAATATATAAATTAATTATTGTCATGATCTTAAGATTGACAGACAAGGATCTGCAATGAGCAAACCTGGATTAGTTTGAAATTATTCTGATGGCCTTTTTTCGGTATTAGAAGTATATTGTTTACGTGTCAACTGTTTCTTCAAAATAATATATCACATAAAATTATAGTCTGAAAAAGAAACGAAATAAGCTGATCTAACAAAGTTACCAGAAACATGATTTTTAAGTAGCCTCAATAAATATATTACCTTAAAAGTCTATCAGAAATGTATCAAAACTAATACGTGCTTCCCATGGTAACTTATTATCAATATAAATATCCAAGAACTTTACACAAGTAGGAAATCACTCAACAGGTAGTTCTTTTAAACTAAGAACCATATGTTGAGTTTATTCTCATTTAGTAAAAACTCATTAACCTTGAACCAAGTTCCAGCTTGAGCTAACGTGTTTTCAATCATAAGTACAGCAAGATCAGAATTGGTATTTAATGAAGTCGTATCATCAGCATACAATATTGAGTGAGCAGGTAATGAAAAAAATGGATCGTTAAGTGATACTTAAAATAAAAACAGTTTAAGTACTGAACCTTGCGGCACTCCGAACTTAACTGTTCCAATGCAAGATTTACTTACGCAACCAATTTACTTACGGTTTTCCAAGAGAGGCTTGAATAAACTAAAGCTTATACCATGGATACCGTAGGACGTCACTAAAAAAAAGTGTGTTCAACACAATCAAAAGCTTTACTTAAGTAAAAAAAAAATGGCTTGAACATAATCTTATAATACTTTTCTGAAAAACTCTAATAATCTTCTTTATTAATGAACCAGTGTCACCAACAGTCAATAATCTAATTTTACAAAACTAAACTGTGAATTTTGATTATATTATATTGAGCAAGATAATCATAAAGCTGCTTGTGCATCATAGCGTTACCAGTACTACATTCTTTGCCACCGAAGAGATCCATTGCATAAGGATAATCATCAGCTGAACACAGAAAATATTTTGTAACCAAGACGGATTGGTTTACCTCTAATAAACACTTTACAGGTATGATGTACATAGTATAGCACCATGCTCTCATCAATGCTCAAAGATCTGTAAAAATACCAAATTGTTGTAAGTTCTTTTGTACATTGGTCTTATTTTTGCAAATTTGTCGCCATTTGGTAGGTTAGAATTGTTATCTACATGGGAATATTGCTCGGTTTGATGTCGGCCTCTTGACATCAAGGATGAAACAGTCGGTATGCACAGGTCGCTATCTGTACATTAGGACTTCTCTGTAAGGACAGTAGGACTTATCTTAAAGAAGAACATGATACCCGCTGAGAAGTAATAAGCCAAAGAACTGTAGAATCTGTTTATATTGCATATTTACGCGTAAAGCTCCATTCTGTCGAATGTAAAAATTAGACATTTGTATAAATGTTCAATATGTGACTGAGGCAAAATCTTGAATATATATATATATATATATATATATATATATATATATATATATATATATATATATATATATAATAACTGTCGGAGAACTTACTCCAAGATGAGGGTGGGAAACCACAATGTTTTTGCGTGCATTGGAAATGGGATTAACGCAAGTTCTTGCAGGATTTTTCCACTTAGGTACACACGGTTTTCCTTTCTTTTTAGACAGTGGTGTTTACGATTTGTTCACGAACACATTTGCGTTACCGCTACCGCTATCTGCTACCATTATCACATACATCGCTAGGAATAACAGGCACCAGATCGTCTTCATTTGTGGGCTCCTCGGCCGTTATGCTACCTGTTTTATCCGGAGGAAGAATGCAAACATCCGGTTCTGAATTATCAGAAATGCACAAGGCGTACAACATATCAACCTACACACAGAACCACAGACGCGTTAGTTGACACAAAAAAATGCATAACTTTTGTGACTCCAGCAAAACGTTTAGATGCATAATTTTTAAGGATGCAACTAAATGCATAATGAAAACTATGTTAATTGATGCACTTGTGTGCATAAAATTCATTATGCAGGTAAACGTTTTGCTGAAATCACAAAATGTTATGCATTTTTTTGTTTCCTACTGATGTATTTACATGCATTAATTGAAACAGTGGTTTGTATCGCTGGTTGCATATTCCCTAAATATACAGGATTTTCAAGGGTGTGGAAACGATTAAATAAATTTAGAACACTACTAAAAATATGTAATCGAGGCTTTTTGGGTGATGCAGGACAGAATGCAAATATTCCATATTACATGAGAGCCTCTACGGCCATTTTGGAAGTAGTCATACTGGATTTGAGTTAATTAGTGAAATATAGACTTTTCGATACACTACTATTTTTGAAATAAAGTGTGATTTTTAAAGACATTAACAAAATTGTTTTCTATATTCTTTGTTAACGAAATTCTGATCACATAGGTCTAGAACATATACAAAAACTTGTCCTTGTAAATTTATGATCATAATTTTGTTCAGGGTGCAAACAAGCAGAGAGGAAATTACTATACTATCGTTACGAAATCACACCTTATTTCAACAATAGTATCGGAACGTATAGTACCCATTTCACTGAATTAATTAAAATCCAGTATGATACCTTCCAAAATGGTCGCAGAGGCTCTCATGTAAAGTGGAATATTTTCACTCTGTCATGCATCACACCAATAAACCTCGATTTCATAGTTTTGGTAGTGTTCTAAATTTATTCCATCGTTTTCACACCCTTGACAACCCTGTATATCAGATGTGCAATATACAATTTAGGCCACTCAATTTATGAGACCCATCTAAACTATGTCACAACCATTATGAGAAAATAGTTACAAACATAAGGCCTTCAAATAGTATATCTTACAAGTCAAAAAAGGAAAAGAACTCAATTAATTATACCTAGGTACATAGCTTTTTTTTTTTTTTTTTTTTTTTTTTTTTTTTTTTTTTTTTTACAGGTTGCTCTACAAGAGCAGTTTTGCCATTTTCACTAAAGCTAAAACCCCAAATTATCTTTGGTAAAATAAAAGAACATGAGTCAATGTTAGAAAAATCGTACCGATAGCAAATCTAGCGATGGGAAAAACGAAACTTTACAGAGTTAAAAAAAAAAAAAAAAAAAAAAATGGAAACTACCAACTCAGATTATAAATCAAACTTTGTATGTCTATGTTTAGGAATGCGCACGAGACAAGATTTGTGGCTGTCTCGACTCTAAAGTGTACTGTAAAAGTGATGTCTCGACTCGAAAAATATATATTTTTCTATTGGAAGAGCCGTGTCTCGACTCGAATTTTGTCAGGAAAATCCTGTCTCGACTCGTCTCGTGCGCATCCCTATCTATGTTCTCTGAATCTTTCTATCGTTTTTTATAATATATTTTAGTATACTAATTTATGCCCGTTTAGGCTTTTTTCCGTTTCGCCTTATGCCCTCAAAACATTTTGCCATACAACCGATAAGGATGTTATCTTAAGGCGGAAAGAGAATTCCCGTTTGGCCTTTTCCTGCTTGATCTTATAAGATAGAAGGGAATTTTCACTCTGTTTCTGTAACAAAGAGGGATTTATCTTATTCTCAACTGCAACGTCTCTTCTATTCGAGACAAATTAAACTCAAATATCTTAGAAGAATATAAATTTTATTATCACACCCGAAATAGCATATCAAGTGTCTATGTGGATATAATATGAAACAGCATCAGTATTTGAAATTACATCAATTTCACTGTTCTTAAGTCTATCTTTTAGGCGGTGAATCCTGTCGTCAAACCGTCTCTACTTTAGCTTTCTGAAGTGTTTCCTGTTAACCCACTTGAAGAAGTACTCGCAATCTTTCATTTTCACGTTGCTTGTCCTTCATTAATTCAATGAAAGAATGTATATCTAAGCGAGCCCTTGATGCCTTTCTTCGTAATTTGACGTGCCACTGTCCTGCATTGTTAGTCGTTCGTTCTCGATCGTTTTCCAAGTGATTCCACAAGTCACTACAAATAGGTAAAAATACATCATTAGCACATTAAAAATTCAAAGGATTGCAAAAGAATCTACGTTAGAAAGTCGAAGCAAAATTTTGGGTGAACCTAATTTATTTCTTTTGTAAATCAAAAGAATGTGTTCTTTTGATAATTTACAAATCAGTGTATGCAGAATCTTCAATACATGCACGTCACAAGAAAATCTATATTACACTTTACATGAGGTGTTAATGGGGAAAATGCTATACTGTATAGTGCTCGGAATAGCTTAATTAATGATTTAATGCTTAAAAAAAAGAAAAAACTTGCACTAAACGCCATCTATTTATGTAGAAAAGAAAACATACTTACAGAGAAAATAACGTATCACCATCATCCAGCCAATGGTCTACCAGATAATCATGGAACTCCTTCTTACATAGAACGTCAGGCTCATGTTCTTGCAAACGTAAAAACACTACATCTAAATGGGAAGTTGGTACCAGAGGTAGTGCTGCTGCATGTCGAATCCATCTTTTCACTTCAGTGCTTTCTTTGTACAATTGAGAAAGTCCTAACGGCTGAACCTTCCTCCAACAGACTGAGAGAAGTGGAAGGAACATCCTCTGATTTTAACCAGGAAATACTTTATTTACAGCATTGATTGCTACTTTCTCAGGATCAATAGAAACTTCTTTCAATTTGAAACGCAGTCCAAATTTCTTAGCTTCTTCCCTGATTACCTCCTGTAATCTTGCATGTGTCTTGCTTTTTACTGGGAAATATACAGAAGAGGAGAACAAATACCTGGCCGAAATATTTTCCGTGCAGGGTGTACATTTGGGAGAAAAGGCGAGGTACAGTCTTAAGTGCCCCATCCATTACAATCCTGTCGCACTGACAAAGAATCTCCAAAGTTCCAACAGTGCCGAAACCCTATTGAAGATAGAAATAACACATACATTCTAAAGAAAATGCTTTAATATTGATATTCTTACTTCTATTACTATTGTCATATCAGATTTTCACGATTAAAAAAAAAAAAAAAAACGCAAGAAGAAAGTAGGAAACGATAAACTACTTTCTTGATTACTAAAATATAACTCACAAGAATTCTACTGGTGTCAACGCCTTCATCCACCAATAAAAGGTTTTGCCATCGTGCGTTTCACTCCACGATCTGCCACATTCAATTTACTCAATCTTTGCGATAGTGGTGCCCGGTTCATGCTCGTACGTTATATAGAGAGTGTTTGACGGCACCAAAAATAGGGAAAACAGATGCAGTTTCACTACAGTAATGTCCCTTAGCAATCTCCTTCCTGGAGAGAAGAAAATAAATTAATTTTAAACATCAACAGAAAAAAAAATGTCATACTTTCCCTCGAGAAAGTAAAGACAGACGGAATATTGCTTAACTACGACCGGTTAATTGTGTTACACTATAAATTTAAAAAAAATGGACTATGTATTTGTGTACTAGCTAGAATGCCATTTAAGAAAAGTTCCATATCTAAGGTTCTAAAATAACTTTTGGAGAAGTTGCAAGAATAAATATTAGAAACATGCAGAGAAGATTCAGTGTCAAAATTACTTATAACTTATTACAACTATTATATATACTTACCTATATGTCTTAGTAATTGTTGATATTCGTTCTTCCGCCGCTCTCGTCTTCATGTGTGAGGTACAAATAAAGGTTCTCTCCGTTCAAACGTAAATACTACTAGCCTTCCAAATGTTTTCCAAAATGACACTAAATTTCCCTATAATAATTTGAAAATTCCTTTCGTTGGTGTAAGGCGAAATGGAAAGGGCAAACAGGAATTCCTGTTTCGCCTTACAATCAAATTAGCATATACTATCTTACCATCATAGCCTGAAGTAATGAAAACAAGCACAAGGTGAAACGGGAAAAGGCCAAACGGGAAGACACCCAAAGTATCATTATCCGGGCAAGACATTTTTGTAACGTAAACGGGCAACCGGGGCCTGTGAGGCCCAGTATTTATTTTAAGTGCACAATACACAAAATCAATGCCTATTGTCACTTACTGTTCAGACTAGTCTAAAATGTACCGGTATATATTTTTGTCAAGTAGCGAAACTTCATGTCACGCTTTTGTAAGCTGACCAAGCAGAATAGCAAATCCGGTCCAGACATTTTTGTAACGTAAACGGGCAACCGGGGCCTGTCAGGCCCAGTATATATTTTAAGTGCAGAACACACAAAATTCAATGTCTGTTGCCGCATACTGTTCCGACTAAAGGTTACAATAGTCACGTGTTCAATATATAATTATGTGACAATTTGATCTAATATTTGACAGGAATTTCACTAAAGTTATACGGGGCCTCCTAGGCCCCGGTTGCCCGGTTACGTCAGGAAAAGATTTTCAAATTTAAAAAAAAAAAAGCTTTACCAACTCGATATGTTCATGATTTTAACTTCGACGAAAGATAGAAGAATTCAGCATTTTATGTCTTCGAAATATGTATGGTTATTGAGAAATTTTAGAAAAATGAAGCTACTGGGCCTGGGAGGCCCCGGTTGCCCGGATAAGAGTTAAAATCATCTGAAAGAATTGTTCACTTACATTTTCCTGTGTTTAATTATTAAAGATATATTTTGCAAACGGACAAATATATAGACCTTTCGAATTAGGTACAAAAATATGAAAACTGTTTTTGTGATGTATAATTACAATGTTCTAAAAAAAAAAAAAAAAAAAAAAGTTATATTTCTGGGATAAAAGTGTGTAGGTCTATAGTAATTTACCATGTTAAATTCAAATCTGAAATCAGAATTTCGCTATCAGGGTTACTTTCTCAGTAATATAGGATGTTAGGTAAGTACACGACGCATGTTCTGAAGAAAGAAAAAAAAAAACACAGAATGGAACAGTACTAAGACGTTACTGGTTTAGCCTGTAGCATGTTCTGTAGTGGGTGTGTTTCTTGTCTCTACTGACACACCAGCAGTAGCCTTCTGACATGCTAAGTCATGTTTCTTTCATTCCCCATTCATGAAACTCTGAATTTTAATTAAAAAGAAGTAACAGTCAGTTTAAATCTCATAATCAAATTTAATTCATTGGAAGAACATAACACTGGTGGAAAATCATGTTAATCTAAGAAAAGTTAACCTGATAGTGTTGCCAGAAATTATATTTGAAATTTCCTTTTCTTATTATACGCTGTGTTCAAACGGTACCATTCACATTTCCCTATCGTATCCCTGAACCGCAAAGTTTGAAGAGAAATAAGGTTTTTGGTAGAAAAAATCCCTTTTTACTATTTTGGGACCCTCTGGAACACTCTGTGTTAACACACAGATCTCAAAATCAACTGAAAAATACTAAATGGTGTACGAAACGTGTGTACAAAATTTCAAGCTTCTATCTTGAATAGTAAGGATGGGAGAAAAAATTACCAATCAGCTAAGAACATCCCCACAGTGGCTCAGATGACTCAAAAAGATTCGGATTTAATATAAAAATTTTCTGAGACATCCTATGGCATGTTTTATACTTCATTCTCTTCAGAATAGAACAGTCTTTCAAACGGTATCATTCATATGTTTCCGTCATGTATCTGAGGCTGGAAAAATCGCAAAAAATGGGATTTTTTGTTAAAAAATCCCTTTTATTTTTATCTCAGATCTCAAAATCAACTGAAAAATGTTAAGGCCATAGTGAATATGTCTACAAAATTTTAAGCTTGTATTTAGAAAAGTAAGGTAAAAAAAATATTAACATATGTGCTAAGAATATCCCCACAATACCCCAAATTCCCGCATAAAACGGGAAATTTTCTAAGACATCCCTATTTACTCTAGGATCATGGTTCGTACCTCATTCTCTTCAGAATGGAAAGTATTTTCTAACGTTACCATTCACATGTCTTCATCATATATCTGAAGCGGGAAAATCTCGAAAAAGGGATTTATTAAAATATCCCTTTTTTTAAACCTTTTTGCACAACTTGTGGAAAAGCAGAGATCTCGAATATATCTGCAAAATACTAAGGAGTACACTGAATGTATGTGCAAATTATCAATCTTCTAGGTGCAAAAGTAAGCCCGCCAAAAAATAATATACCCACAGTACCATAAATTCCCGTTTAAAACAAGATATCAGGTAAAAATTTCCTGAGACATCCTTATTTATACTAGGATTATGGTTCGTACCTCATTCTCTTCAGAATAAAACAACCTTTGAAACGGTACAATTCGCATGTCTCTGAGCAGGAATCAAGAATCTGAGCGGGAAAATCGAAAAAAAGGGAATTTTTGTTATAATAATAATAATAATAATAATAATAATAATAATAATAATAATAATAATAATAATAATTATTATTATTATTATTATTATTATTATTATTATTATTACATTCTTTCACCTCTGAACTGCCCCTGTATTAATGTGGAGATCTGAAAAAAATTAGGGGTGCACTGAATGTGTGCAAATTTTCAATCTTAATAGGTGCAAAAGTAAGTCACCCAAAAAAATAGTAAAAATAGGCCAAACAAAAATTTCTTTTGTTTTAAGTTATGACGTCATCACACCCTATGTCTCGACCCAGAAAGGCGTGAAACCATACATAACGTGTTCTACAATGCTTCCACGCTAGGAAAAAAAAAAAAAAAAAAAGAGCTTTATTAGTACTTTTTGAATCGAATATTAAAAACACTATCGTAATGTATAAACAAATACGATATATATAAGGGTTAATGCCGTGCTACTGTTTTAACCTTCAATTTGTTTCCTGCTCAATAGTAGGCATACCCGTGTTTTGTCAATATTTACTTAAATATCACGAAATCGGGGCTTTTGGTCCGATACTCTAACCAAAACATCACAATTACGTGACCATGTGTGACCTTATTACTCTACTATTGGTACGTGTAGGACAAGGGGGCCGTTTTCTGTGTAACTTTGGGGGTTCTATGAAAGATATGCACTAGTAGAAGGGAAAAACGAATGACCATGTACTATAGAAATAGGAGAACCTGCTTTATCTTAGCAATTTGGGCCCCCTCATTAGAGGACTATTTCAACTTTGGGAGTCCCAGGCCACTAAACCCCCAGGATTGGCGCCCCTGGTGCAGGACTACCAACTTATGCAAGCTAAATGAAGTTTTTTCTAAATAACTAACCTTCACCTAATAAGAATATTAAGTATTATTATTATTATTATTATTATTATTATTATTATTATTATTATTATTATTATTATTATTATTATTAATAATAACAATAATAGCGCTTTGGAGTTCACGCATGCATTGGATATTTTTAATGGGAACTTAGGAGCCAGCACCATTTTTGTTTTAAATCTCAAATTATTTTCGAAAGCATACGTACTTTTATGTAAATTGGTAGCAAGAGTCACTTGCATGCACCCGTCACGAAATACAGGTGTGTTTATACGATCATTTTCGTCAAGTGATTTTTTTTTCGCTTATTGGAAATGAATCACAAGCAAGTGAGTTTCCGAACATACAGTATGTACTGTAGTTAACCTAAATATTTGTTCACTCCTTTGTGGATTTGTGCAGGAAACGGGTTCCTTCTGATAATCCCTTATGGCTTTGTCTGTTTTCTTGTTGCTATTTTTGTTTTGCTAACGGTACTTTTCTTAATAACTACATAACCTAACACAGTAATATCGTATTTTAATATACACTTACCTCCGTTTTACTTGGAATTTAGCACTAAACAAACGAACACACACAATAACAAGTCAGAATCCGCTCCATAACAACACGAAAGCCAGTCGAGCATGCGCAGCAAGTGCTAGGGACTAGCTTCAAACAAAACACGACAGGTGACGCTGTCATCAAGAAGAAATGCATCAGACCAGATGCAAATATCTGCATAATCGAGTAATCTTAAACCAGAATGCATTTAAATGTTTAAAATGAGCCGTTTTTTGTTTTCGATCGTTCTCTCGGGTTGAAAATGCTGCGCATCAGTGACAAAAACGAAATTTATACATATTAACGCGCCATTTGATGCACGTAAATGTTTCAGATTTCCTATGATGCACTTGCAGTTCTGTGTGTAGGTACTATTTCATCCAACCTAAGAAATTTATTTGCCATTTTGCTATTTGAGAAAAGAAATGTTCAAACGAAAGCATTCGCTACATACAATGTTCCCAAGTAGAAATATTAAAAGTGTAAGGAAATGAAATTTCAGTGTAACATTCCACGCTTATGCCTTTTTCATTTGCCTTATGAACTGTATGTTCTTTATGCTGAGGGAGAAAATGATTAAGGCAAGTGAATGATGATATAATAATTGGTGGAATGAGAATGTGAGAGGAAACGGGAGTGCCTCGAGAAAACCCACGAACTCTATGTTGTACACCACAAGGGTACATTAAAATGTTTGAGATGTGCAATAAGAAATAATTGTCACAAATGCGCATTCACTCACGTCATACGAAAGCACACGCTTTCAACTCTCAACTGATTCAAGTAGTATTGCTAACTTTTTTTATGATGATGAAATCACACAGTGATACCACCTACCTGTAAAGCAAAAACCAGAAAACTTAAATTTTGAAAATTTGAAAAAAAAAATATTTAAAATTTACTTATCTGAGATTAAGGAAAGTACAACAATTGAGAATTCATTCATTTATTATTTTAAGTAAGTAAGCTACGCCCACAATTTGAGACAAACCAGTTGACTCACGACTATGTTCCGCAGTTGGACGAGTATAGAAAATAAATTCCGTCCCGAATCGTATGCGTAGATGACTCACTGACTACGCCACTGTGGTTATACTTTTACAGCAATTTTTCACATTTATAATTTAATTATGGTTTAATTTATTTTTCCTCTATTGGTCTAGGTAAGAGTTAGTTGCATTTCTGTACAGCTGATAGCAGCAGTAATCTGTGCCACAACGTGGTAACCAGAAAGGAAATATTCGAAAAGATTGTTTCATTGCGTAACTGGGACAAAGGGGATATGAAATAATTGGTGGAACAATAATGAGAGAGAAATAGTCTCTAAGTATGATCTTACTTAGACATACTCAAAAATTGTTTATTCAGAATAATATTTGTATGCGTGAATATCAAAGGGTTAAATTATTATATTAGACCCTATATATTATATTATATTATTCTATTATATTAGCCAACAGCATAATTTTAATGATACTTAGGAGTAATTCTTCTTGCTTACATTTTCAGATTTCCAACGCCATTTGTACCTCCAATCTCCTTGTTTTATTATATCTTTGTCGATTGCATTTTGATTGTGATAATTACGTACGCAATAGACATAACAGTAAATTTAAAATTGGCTGAAAATGCTGGTGGTTATCCGATTAACGCCAATCAAGAATTGTTAGCACTAGTGAGTACCTTTTCTTTAACCTTCTGAGTATGTGATATGTTTGAAATGTCTGAATTTGAAGAGATGCTCACAAGGGTGGGGTTCATGAAGCAAAGGGTAATTAAAATTTTGGAAGACCGCATACAAAATAATAATTGATACATTTAAATTAGTTGATATTCAAACAGATGATACTTTATGTGGATACTTTTTTTTAAATAAGAGCCAGGTTCACAAAAAACAGTTGTTTGTAGCCGCATGTGGATTTATTTGACCATTTTTTAAACATAATTTCAGTAAGCAGTGTCGTTTTCCAAATTGAAATGTTGACATCAGCAGATTTTCGTTCTATGTAAGGAAGATATTACAAATATAATCAGTGTGTTGAATAGTAGTCTGTATATTTTAGAAAATATTGAAAAGATCAATATGAGGTTAAAAATAGTCGTAAGTGACTATTAAAACAGAAACAAAGTAGGGTTATTTTTCTGGTAATTTATACATTTAGTGGACTTCGTGTTACATTATGTGTTCACTTGCTGATCTGTACGCAGTACCGTAATACAGAAGAAGCTGAAGAATGTTTTAACGTCAATCTGATGTCTTTAGTTTAACTAACCTCTTTCTTAAAACCAGATTTATAAAACGCAGCGTAAAAAACTGGATTCTCTCTAAAACGGAAAAATATAAGATTTTCAAATATTCTGTACGCAGTAGAAGTGGTAGAGACTTCCAGGTTCTTCCACACAACCGAAAAAATGTCCATATTAAATAGGACTAGTTTGTGTTTCACTTATATAGATAATATATAGGCCATTTCTAGGTTATTCCATATTAGCTGGTCCCCACGCCACACGATTTGCGGGCTTCTTTGCCTGTATATCATGTTTACCATGCTAGTGAAACATTCATTTGCATATTCTGTAAAATTTCTATAACCTAATCCATTCTTCCTTTACACACCATTCTGCATTTTCTCACCAATTCTAATGTACTCATACATTGTCCTGTATTTCCTGAACAAACTAGGGAAAGTAATTTTTGTACTTTTGTTTATATAAAACATATTTAATTCCCAAAACATACTATAATATTTTAATCACTAATCAAATTATTCTTCCTAGACTCGTGCCTTCGTTCAAAATATGAGTACGTGTAACAATTACAGCTTCTAATCTGTTGTTCGATTCATTGCATTTACATTTATTTATTTTAATTATTGTTCTTACTTTACATTTATTTTTCTACCCTTCGTTTGATGAGTTGCGTATTTCGGTTGGTCAGTATCGACCAGCACTTTTTGGTATCGTCAACATTTTGGTTTTTCGATGTTTCGGTAGTAACCAGGGGCGGCTTTAGAATTTTAATTTTGAGTGGGTCCGCTCACTCGCTCATGTATATATATACAAATTTGATTGATTAATGACAGTAGTAAATATTCATTGATACTTTTGGGTATATACATATAAACCATTGAATAATTTGAATAATAATCTGGTATGATGGATATAAAAAGTAATATTCTAATTATGAGTCAAACCCCTAAAAGTATACTATAGCTTCAAACTGTAATTATAGCTTTAAACTTGGACAAGAAAGTTCAGGTTAGTTTAATGCATACATATAAATCATGAAAACACACATTTTTACAAATTACCTTGAAAAACACGAAATGAAACTGAAATTGAAAGATACACCTAGTGCAACATCAAACGTCTTCCTTTTTGTGATGCAAATTTGTTCATCACTGTCTCAGGATAACATAATAAAAAATAACTTTCCTCTCTTTCAATAGCTATCACACCTAAATTGTGTAGTCTTTCTGTTGTGCATTGTTGAAAAACTTCTTTCTGCTGAAGCCGTACTCACTCAAATTACCAACAAAATTGTCAACCATATGTTTCAGTTCTTTGAAAGAATCACTTAATTCAGTAATGCCCTTGCACTACCCTAGCGTGTCCTTACACTTTAAGAACATAGATTTACCTAGATCACACTAGACTTTTAAACTGGAAATAAACTCTTAATCTTTACCATAAAGTTTGACAATAGAGCACATAACTTCAGATTTTAAGAAAATTCCAGAATTTGGATCACATGCTGATAAACAGGTTATTATATTGGTATAATTTGTCGGAAATCGTTTTCGCATCTCAGATAAAATGTTGTCTATGATGCAGAAAAATGAAGCTTTCGACTTAATGCTTGTATCTTAGTTTCCAGTGTTTGCTGTTCCTTTTCCTGTGATCTCCTTTCAAAATAATCAAGATCAAATGGTGGCCTCTGATTTCTGCGCTGGCTGTCGCTACTTTGGAAGTCAATGGTAGAGTCACACTTCTTATCAATAACGTCAGCCTCTTTGAGTAAATCGTCAAATTTGTCATCTGTTCGCATTTTGGAAAGATTTTCTGTAGTTACCTTTATTAGTTTGAGACATTTTTCAGCTTCAATTGTCGATAGTATAATTAGCATAATTCAAAGTCTATTCCAGGCAAACAAAAGTGAAAATGACATCAAAAGATCTAAATTGAATCAGAAAGCCCTTAGCTTCAACTGCTTCTCTTTGTTTCTTACTTTCAGTACACGTTTGTAACGCTTTTATTATAAGTTCAAACTGTATTTTTTAATGTGCTTATTTGTCCATTGACACCCACCTAATATCATTGTGTCGGAGAACACTAGTAACTTTTATTCCAGTTTTAATTTCCTTTTTAAATGTAAAAATATCGTGCCGCAGAGATGAAGAAGATTGAAAAACATACACAGCTTCTAAAAGACCTGTGGTTTCAAACAGTTTGCACGTTTCCTGACACACCAACGAGAACTAAATTCAGTCTGTGTGCATAGCAATGTAAGGACAAGGGTTACCCGACATTTCTCGTATTTTGGATTGAAGTCTATTAAATTCTTCTGACATAACAGAGGTACCAACAAATGACTGGCTTACACAGTTTTTAATATCAAGATCAACAGAGGTCAAAAAGTATTTTATTGCAATAGCCAATCAATGAGAATCAAGTTCTTTCAATTGAACGAAACCAAAGAATCTTTCTTTTATTGACTATTAGCTAAATAGCGGCAACAGATACTTATTTGTTCTTCATGTCCTTCGTCATGAGCTTCATCAACAATGATGCTATAAACAAAGCTCCCACTTTTGATTTCCTGTTTTATATTATTTGTAATTATATGTGAAGCAGCACTTAAAATATCAGTTTGTACTTTAGAAGCATTTCTTGGCGTGTTTTTTAATATTGTTTAATCTGTAGTTTTCGAGGAACAGTAGTTGATTCAATTCTTTAAAGTTTCCAGAGTTATAGTCAAGGGAAAACTTTCCTTTTTTTCTATTTTCCTTATCTTCGTCATCACTTTCTTCTGAGCTTATTTCTTCAGCAAAATGTTTGACTTCCCTGTGTCCTCTTAAGCCAATATTATGTCGCACACAATATAGGCCTAACATACTTCTTATAGTTAATTGTAACGTTTTTATGTTAGCTTCTACTTGTTTTGCCAACTGCTCATTTATTTTGGTAGTAATGGTGCCAGTTTTCCGTGCATCTAACCAACCCTTGTCTTTGGCTAAACACATTTTATGTGAATTTGAATTTTCGTGTTCTTCTAGCATTTTCCATAACTTTTTCCCAGTCATTATAACCTGATTTAACAAGGATCTCATTTCTAGGATGGACTTTAATTGAAAAATAGCGACAAAGAAAACAAAATATGGCATCTTTTTGTAATGAATATTCCACTGCTTAGGATGGAATCCGAACAAACGTGATGTGTTCAAATTTCATTGCTCTCTCGACGGGAATCGAATCTGGAACGCTGTGTACCAAAGGTGATCGCACTAGCTACTAGACCACCAAGGAGAGCAGGAGATTTCTAATTGACGTGTTTGGAAATATACCCAGCGAAGAAAATGTCTCAGGGAACATCGAGTGTTGAATCCACGCAACAATAGAATTACATCTAAAAGATTTGTTTTTATCCTTTCAGTTTTTACATGGTCAAAAAACTAGAGGAGGAAACCAGAAAATGCATAAACGACCGAGAGACAGAAATTTCTGATTTATTTGGTTGTAGGGGTTATTGCTTTGATTACCGCAATACACAATTAGGTTCGGAAGTCCATACGAACAAACGGAGACATGATGTCACATGACACGAGACACAAGCTGCGAAAAGACGTGAAATCATCAGGCAACTTGGGAACGCTAGTATTGTCACTTTGACGGCCAGTAAGTGGAAGTGAGCTGTTGTAACGCTGAATAGGAACAACGGCAGCAGAGCACGATTTAGCGGAATCTGTGGCATGGAGAGTCATAAGCAGGGTGAAAGACGGGCAGAAACAATGTGGTAGCTTAGGCTCTCAGCGTTCTGAAGTGCCATTCCCAGATTCTAAGCGCTCTTCAAACAAACGGGAACAATATGTTGAAGACCAGGACAAAGCCAGCCACTAACAACATTAACAAGGGAACATTGATGCTTGGTGTTATCAGCTCGCAAAAACAGGCGGAAAAGTGCAACTGACTTGCAACCTGGGCTTGTACTGGTAACAGGACGCAGCATGTTCACCGACACTGTTCCGATCGGCCGTGGGAGGAGGACATTATACGCGAAGGCCGGTGGTGTGTGTTTCATTGATCGCCTAGCAGCGTAGACTCCACAGAAACTGGGCTGCTGAACATCATGAGTGGACGCATGTTGAGTGGACCACTGTTCTGTTCTCAGAGGAGCCACGTTTCAGTTTACAATCGGACAATCTACCCATTCTCGTCTAAAGGGAACGTGGTTCTCGAAATTATCCATCCTATGTTCAGGAAGTATAGCAATATGGAGGTGGTGAAATAATGGTGTGGACACGAATCAGTAATGGGCGATGCACAGAACTGCAGATCATCCAAAAGGCTATTCTAACAGTTCAGCAATACAGAAATGAGATTCTCGGGTCTTACATTGTTTATGTGGCTCAGCAATTTACAATCGTTTCATTTTTATAGATGATAATGCCAAACTTTTGTGAGCACGTATGGTAGATATGATGCAGGTAGAGGGTATCGAACGAATGGTACGACTAGCGTCCTCCCCACACCTATATTCCATTGATGGGACACACTCGGCTGATGTTTTACTGCTAGGCCAGCTCTATCTGCAACTTTGCAACAGTTGAATATCACCCTACTGGAGGAATGGGGAAATGTCCCACAGGCTAGCATCGACAACTTGATACAATCCACGTGAAACAGATGTGTAACAGTTGTAAGCGTTTGGGGAGCTTATTAGAGGAGTTTTGCGCAAATGTCCATTTCTATCATTTTACTGTGATGTGTATTTTTTTCATTCAAGAGAATAATCCACTCATAGAGATCATTACAGAGTACAGGTTAGTTGCACTGATCACGGCGACAATCCGACAACTAATTGCTTCCACAATGCTGATTTAGTTCGTGTCATTCTTCCGTTGTCTGACTTGCTCCCCTAATTGTTTTGACCAGTATAGATTAAGATCGTGGATATGTTATCTCGTACGTGCAAGTATTTTGGTGTTTATTAAATATAGTTATTGAATCCTATGAAGAAAAGAAGAAAAAGGAAACTGAACAAATGTAATCTGTCCATTGTTTTCTTTCTTTCCAGGGCGTCGGACACATAACAAGTTCGTTTTTCTCCTGTGCTCCAGTTACAGTTTCTCTTACGCGAAGTTTTGTTCAACAGTATACAGGAGGTAAAACCCAAATAGCAAGTGTAATACAATGTATAGGAGTGCTTGTGATGCTTGGGGTGTCACCTCTTCTACATTCTCTTCCTACGGTAAGGGCAATTTGTTAGTATTATTTGCAACCTAGGGAAGATGCAGTTTTAAATGTGAGGAAACACTGGAATTGTTGTTTGCGTTTTGATGAAACATAATTATAGCAATACGTTTTTCACTTGAGTTTACTGGAAATCAATTTTTGTTTTGTCCTTTTATTTTTGAGATTTTAGTTCCATTTCTAGCCGGTATGCTAATGGAGACTGATTTGTTTTCATAATTAAACCCGGAATCATGGACAACAAACATGAGCACGTTGACAAATATTGTCCATGCCATTTTATGCGATACTGATATACAGAGTTGTACATTAAAATGCAGCAACAACACGGAGGCACTCGACCCTACATTTACAAGTTTTGTAAAAAGTAGAACAAACAAACGATTTGCAATGGAGCTCCTCAACGCCTCACGTGCATCGACAACGCTCCTGCAAACAGCAACTGAAGTCATGTCAGAGAGGAAAAATTTAGTAATGGACATGGTTCTATTTGGACAGTAGAAGGTTGTATCTGGAATGCAACAGTGATTCCAGCAATTTACTTCCTGTGATCCCGGAAGATTCGTGGGATATCACGATTGCAGATTATTCTTCCGTATTATTGATGTCAGTGGGAGTCATTCTGTACCGCTCTTCTAAAATGTTACGGGCTGCAATGCATCGCAAAAGCTAGAAAACGCAATTGTAAGTGCAGTACTGACTATCGCAAACTAAAACGCAGATTTTACTTTACATTGACCCAAGCCGTTGCGGAATGGGACCCGTGTAGGACGAAATGCAACTAAAGTGATGTGAATACGTAATCGACGACTGCATGAAACCAATACAGAGCAACACACAGTATCCCAAGAGCTGCGTTACGTCACAGACTGAAAGGATAGACGGTTATTGCTGATCAGGTCGCCCCAATCAGAACACTGGCGTGTGAATTTGGAGTGGTTGTGCAGCTATCAGTATCGCCACAAACACTTCGACGTCGTCTGGTGGGGTGGGGGATATATGCATGGCACCTTTGCTGTGGCTTCCTTTTTATCTACACAGCATGAGCGTGTAGTTGCAATGATGCCGCGAATGTCACGCATGAAGAGCCGAATAATACATCCTCTTCCCAGATGAGTCCTGCTTCTGTCTTCAGCATCATAATGGCTACATTTGTGATTGGGTATACTGCGGCAACAGGCTGAGTGGCACCTGTATTGTGCATCAGAGGTGCTGATCTCCCCTTGTAGTTTGAGGAGCTTCCCCCTAAAATTCATAAATTTGTGTCCAAATACCCTCATTCCTCGCCTAATGATTTAACTCTCCCATAAAGTCTTTCTATGTTCTTCCTTATATGGCAAATGTCAATACATGTAGGTCCACTTGGTACAAGAACACTCTAATTCTGATAAGCAATTAAGGTTGGTGTAAACGGACATGTTTTGCCGATAGATGTCACTATAGTCTTCGTATCTCTCTCATGTTTTTTTTCTTACCTTTCACAAAAATTTACAATTTCTCTTACAAATTTTAACCTATAGACTTCAAATATTTGGAGGAGGAACTTCATAACCTATCGAAGGCAACAATCCGTGCCGATTTTTTATTTAGAATTTTTTTCGTTGTTGAAACAGTTATATTGTTAAAGGTTTGGATATCCATTTTAACAATAAAGCCATTTCAACAATGAAGAAAATTCTAAATAAAAAATCTTTACGGATAGTTGCCTTCGATAGGTTATGAAGCTTCTTCTCAAAAATTTGAAGTCTTTAGGTTCAAATTTGTAAGAGAAATCGTGAATTTTGGTGAAAGGTAAAAAATTCATGCGATATGTACGAAGACTGTAGGGACATCTACCGGCAAAACTTGTCCCTTTAAACCAACCTTAAAGTTTATTAACAAGAAATATGTAAAATACAAAACAAAATCTGTAGTGTATCATAACATAGTTTTACGCTTTTCCCTGCTAGGTCTATCATACCTGTATAAAGCAAACAAATACATTTACAACCAAAGTTGTAAAAAAATTGAAATTATAATTGGCTTGTAATGTTGAGCTCAGAATAATAGTTACATGGTAAGCTCCAACCAAATTATGATAACACTAACACAACAACTAGTTAGAACATAATTTGATCTACTATACAGGGTATAAATTTACCTCGCTAACAAAGTTCCTTTATGATCACATGACACTTCACTTCTGCGACTGATATTTTTGCCACATAAAGGCTCCCAGTCGCGTTTCCCCACGATTTCACCACCTCTTTTCTCGTTAGAGATGCGTTTCTCGAAAAATCGTTGCTGATTACTTTGTTCTTATTTTGCTGTTGGGAATCACCCCCAAAGATTGTTATCGAGGGAAATTTACACCCCGTTACTTATTACAGCTTTAAATAATATCTCGAATTTTCTGAAACTGTGTGCAACTAACATGTTATAAGGTTGCAACGTATAACATCAGAAAACATTGCTATCATGTTAATGATATCCTTATTTGAAATCTCAAGAACATCTGATTTCGGCATCAGAACCATTATAGCAGACATCCATTCATCTAATATCACTCTCTAAAGGAGATTTTCTTATTATACAGAGTTTATTGAGGGCATGTTCTGCAGAACAACTAGTCACTGGAAGAGTTACCAGAATGTGATACAACACAGAGAAGCTAGGGAAATATGGAAGCTGGGAAATAAATCCGTAAGGTTTGATGAATCCTTTCAACACCCAATGAATGACAGCTCCTCTAACAAGGAGACTTACGGAAGTGCCACTCACCGATTTGAATGAAACTTTGCATACTTATAGAACATCAAAAAATAATCGACACGTATTTTTTATTTCGGCAATGGTCCAGGTTTAAGGGTAAAAACCACCCTTTGAACGTTAGGGGTTGTCTCCAAGCATAGAGAAAAACAATCATTGAAGGTGGAAGAAACCATACTGCCAGGGGGCGGGGTTACAGGAAAGTTAATTCAAAATGTGATATCAAAATTCAAAATGGCAGATCCAATATGGTGATTACAATTGCTAAAAGTCTTCTGGTTTGAAATGCTCTGCAGTTCCAAAAACGATTATAGTTGGCAGAGGCTACTGCGAGAAGGTCGAAGACCAATCTGAAACCCCTTTCTGTATTTATTTTAACGGGATGCGTGATTAAAGTGAGTCTCTGTATCTCTCACTACCTAGAGTGCTTATTTAAAGTCCTCACTATTCGGGGTGATTATTTATAATGATTTATAGTATATTTGGGTCCCGTGTTAAACCTTGAAAAACACAATAGGTGCTAAATTGGGAAAGTAGGTTTAATTTTGATAATACAATACTTTAACTCTGATCCCCGAAAGTTTCGTCTTCATTTTCTTTACCGTTAAAATGGATTGCTGAATATAATAGGCTGAAAGTAGGTTGAGTTGATTTTGAGTTTAATGTCCCTTTCAGCAGCGAGGCTATATAAGACGGGACCGACTAGTTAATGTGGAATCCGAATCACATGAGCTCCGGCCGGGAAGGGCTGAAAGAAGGATCAATATTTCGACTCGATTACGTAATGAACGATTAAGTCTAACCATCGATTGGTTGAGTATTGCAATAAAAAACAATTTTCATCGCTTCATGGCCAATACTAGTTCGTCCAGTGAGTGAGAGTTTTGCGATGGGTAGAATTAAAAGTTAAGCAAACGCCTTGTTGTGACATGTCGCGGCCTGAAAACGAAAGACATAAAACCCAATGCCAACTAGGGTATATGGCGTTGTATATCTCTACCTAGGTGGCTTTTTATAACTTCATGTGTTGCACGCAAGGGGACTTACTATAAATAAGCACCCCGAATAATGATAGGCGAGGGGACTCACTATAAATAAACACCCCGAATAGTGAGAGGCGAGGGGACTCACTATAAATAAGCACCTCAAATAGTTCGAACTGCAGAAACTCACTTTGATCAAGTATCCTGTTAAAAGAAATAGAGAAACGGGTTACAAATCAGTTTGCAATCTTCTCGCAATAACCCCTGCCAACTATAATTGTTCTTGGGTAACTGCAGAGGATTTCAAACCTGAAGATTTTAAGTAATTGTAATCACCATATTGGATCCGCCATTTTGAATTTTGTAATTTTGACGTCAGATTCTGAATTAGCTCTCCTACCTCCTCTGGCAGTATGTTTTCTTCTACATTAAATGATTGCTTTCTGTCTATGCTTGAAGGCCACGCCTAACGTTCAAACGGTGGTTTCCACCCTTAAATCCGCGCCATTGCCGAATCGAAGTACGTGTCGATTTTTTTCGATGTTCTACAAGTATGCAAAGTTTGATTCAAATCGATGAATGACACTTCCGTAAGTTTCCTTCATCTTCTTCATCTCCTACCGTGGATGATGTGCTGCAGTTATTGTCAAGATCTTTGCCAAAATTTTCATGTGTTTCATCGTCTTCTTTGCTACAAAAATCTGTGATATTCACATTATGATGACTTGCCTTGTAAAAACATTTCTTGTTTTTAGCAACAATAATAGCATTCAGCCCATAGTTTTCACATAATTTCTGTATTTTCTTATCTCTCACAGTTACAGGTTCACTTGCTGCCAAGTTAATAAGATTGCTATTAGTAAACATGTTCATTTCTTTTAATATGTCAATGTTATAGTTACTGAAGCGATCTATCAATTACAACATCAGCGATTGAAGCGATCTGTCAACTGCAACATCAGCGAATCCAGCAAAGTGTTGTACACCTCGACACGAAATGTCAGCAGAACATTACTGGGCCGCTGATCATCAAAAAAGAGATTCTGCTTCTTTGGACGTCCTTCTTCAGCCATGATGCTGTGCTTATAGCAGAAACCCACAATTTCTTGTGCTGTTTTAGCTCATCCACTGTCAGAGCGAAGAGTGTTCAGGTTGTCTTTAACTTTAGAAATCAATCCCTCTGCAGCACCGAGATCCATAGAAACAGACTGCAGTAGTGCTGTCACAGGAGCAAAAGCTCTGAATACTTTGAAACGGATCACAAGAATTGCAGCAAATTTAAATGAACTCAGGTGTATCATTAATCCATGTGTGAGCAAACTCTCTGTAGATCGACTCATCTTCACTAATTCTCTGAACATAAAGTATTGTTTCACTGTAAGATACGTAAAGGGTGCTTGCTGCAGCTACTTCCCCATCTAGTAGTAGTCAATATCTTCAATCTCATTTTCCACATATTGCAATTTTCTGCAGTCTGTAATGCATTTAAGACACTGAGTGTCGACTATGTCCACCTAGAAATGTATGAAGTTCTTCTAGAGTGCCAAGAAAGCTCTTCACAATGGAGCAGCATTCCACATTCTACCGCCAAGGAAAACCTATGCGAGCTTCACCATACATACAAAGCACTTAGACAAATATTTCATACAAGAGTTTTCATACCATTGAATTTTCCACGCATGTTTGCTGCACCATCATAGCTTTGGCCAACAATTGATTCCAACTGCACTCCAGCATCATGTAGTGTTTTGCACACAAAAAGAAAAAGATGTTTTCCTGCATAAAACCCAGATGTAAAAACGCCACTCACTCGCTCTGCAGGCCTAGGCGATTCAGGACTTTTTCCAGGTGATTTTTTTAAATGTAGCACACAATAGCAATAGTGGATTCTAATTTGCAGTGCTCTTTATCTTATCTGACGCTTAATAATCAGAGAAATATCATAGAAGGGCCGGCACTTAAATGAAACACATAACACAACAGCATTGCTAAAAAATTCCATCCGTCTTCCACGTCGGATCTTCCCATAGCCACATTGAAAATCGCAGGATAGTTACTGCACTAATTAGTTCTGAAAATCAGTGCTGCCAACCCCTCATTCTCCAGTTGAAATAAATAAGAATGGTTTCCTCCAATAACAATGACCATCACCTGACTAGTGAGTTATAATTTCTCCCTGAAAAGTGAATGCCCTTCTCCAGCGTTGTCGTTCTAAATTTACACACAACTTAAGTCTCCCACAAGAAAATAGTAATATTTTGTATCAGAATATAAGAACACTTTGTTAAAAACTTGCAGAAATTTCACCCAGAAGCTTGATGAATGAAATAAAAGAATGTTTTCCTCGTTCTTCCATTCATTCATCCAGCATGCAAAATTGTTATACTTTATGGTGAGGAAGATTAATCCACCATGCCGACAACATTGGGGGGAATGTGTCCCCTCAATTCCCCTATGTTTTGCCGCCCATGGCCCCATTCTTTTGTTGTGCCACTAACCCCTTAGATACTGCTTGTCATTGCTTGCGATAGAAGAAAGCCATTGTCAGACACAGCTTACATAGTATATAAGCAAGATCAATGGCGGCGATTCCACGGGGAAGTTGCCCTCACCCACTTTTGCTCCTACGTCATAATTAATTATAGTTTCTGATGGTTGACCATAAGCATCATTCTACTGGCAAGTTTACCCCCTCCCCCCCGCAGTTTTTACAGCCAATCGGAGCCACTGAGCAAGATTTAAGGTATGAAACATTTCGAAACCTCCTTTCCTTATCAGAGTTTCCTGCAGGATAAATTTTCAAGGGTCTCTACGGAGAGAAGTGTAACGATATCTTTGTATTTTCAGCGTAATTCTAAATATCTTTTATTATACTTCTGGATAATATGTGATTTTAAATTATGCACTAATTAGTTAGAAGAAGATACGAAAAAAGAAATAGAATCAAAATTGATTCTAATATGTTAATTTGATGAGTTTTTTGTCTGTAAGTTGTCATAACGTTTTATAAATAAATAATATTATAGTTCACGAACCATCATACAAAGTATGTATGCGCAATCATAGAAGTGTATTTTATTTCAATAATTGTGTGCCGCCATAAAGCACGGAAAGATAAATACAATATAAATTATTTTTGAGTGAATTTAGTGATATAATATAGAGAAAAATATGACCGAGGACCTGTATATAACAAGTTATGCTGTTATATAATTTGGTGGTTTACCGCCAGGACCTTAGGAGATTTGGATGAAGTTCAGTAGACAATTTCCTAAACAATAAATGCTATGTGTGCAGATTGACTTTAAGGATACATAGTGATTTTATCAAAACGGAGTATACATTATTAAGGAGTGGCACAAAAATTTTCAGAACTATAAAAATGATTCGTACTGACGTTGGAAATGCAACAGAATCAGATGGCAACAGGGAAATGAGCTTTTCTGCCCTGGCCGAACTCATTAAACAACAAATGGAACAATCGAAGCAACTTAACAGTAAAATCGATCAGTAGACGGAACAAATGAACCAACAGATGGGACAATTAAAGCAAGATTTTGCTGATCAAATGAACAAACAGATAGAACAATTAAAGCAAGATTTTGGTGACCGAATGGACCAAAAAATGAACCAATATATAGAACAATTAAAGCAAGATTTTGGTGACCGAATGCATCAACAAACGGAACGAATGATACAACTCGACAGTAAAATCGATCAACAGATGGGACAATTAAAGCAAGATCTTGGTGAACAGATGACCCAACTCAATAGTAAAATCGACCAGACAACTCTACGAATTGAACAAAGTGATCTTAAAATGGAACGAATTATACAGATTCACTGAAAAGCAAAATTCCAGCGGAGTGGTAGAAACTGTAGTTAATGATCAGTTCACCCGAATAAATGAACACAATAACCAGATTAAAGAGTTGCAAGAAGAAGTTAATTCTATCAAAGACAATCTTATGGTTGCTAATGAGAATTTTGTTGATGGTCATACGAATGGTGATGGAATTCTTACTGATATTAGGCAGGCATTCCAGTATCATCATCATCATCGGAGGAACGTAAAGGAAAGTGATGATTCCGCTGAATATTCGACCAGTACTGATAGTGACATTTGTGTGGGCTAGCGTCGAAGAACCAATCGTTCCTCGCATCGTGGCAGAAATCATCCCGTGAATTGCCGTCAGGTGAAGAATAGAAACAAAGGTAATTTATTTCGTGTCAGTCTCTCACAAAGTCTAGTGGCAGGTCTGATGATATACCGGCTAGCACATTTATAGAAAAATTCGAAGATGAGTGTGATCTAATGGGGTGGATGAATCTAAATTCCTAAAAATTCTTCCGCATGTTCTATTGCCTCCTTGCTCCACTTGGTTTAAGGCTATCAAAGTTAATCTACATACTTACTCTGATTTCAAGAATGCGTTATTAGCCAACTTTGAAAATGACTTTTTGTTAGTCAATAGGGATGCATTAATTCGTAACCGACATTATCACCCTAAAGTGGATAGGAGTATTACGGATTTTGTAATATCAGCTTATAACGAATTGAAATCTATTAATCCTTTTCATCCTGAATCCAGAATTATAGCATCCATACGCATCTTATTACCTTTCAAATTACAGCAAATGTTAATTTCGGCCCAGTGCTTCAATTTCAACCATCTTATCATGATTGTTCAAAATTTTGAAAGCCAATCCATGATGCAAAACAACAATAGAGGGCAGGCTAATGCTAATCGTAATCACGTTAATAATGCCTCTGTCCGAAATATTAAAGTCCAACAAGAGGGTATTTCAAGCGTGCGAAGTAATAATAGCTTTGATTCTAATATGATAACAAATGAATTAAATGCTACCGGTACTCGAACTGAACCTAATTGCAGGAAGTACAATAAAAATAGTAATCGTGGCACTTTTTCACTAAACAGGTTCACATGTGGCAGGAATTACCAATATCGAAATCGAAATACTGTAACAGTATATAGCAGACATGAAAATGCACAGGACTGTGGAATACAGTGAAATATAACAGAATTATCAGATTGTCGTAATATAAACTAGATCCAGGTGGCGTGGAGGGGGTCAAAACCACGTCAGCGTCTGAAGCGCCCGAACCTTCTTCTGAAAATGAAACTAATCTTAACATTTTAGATACTGATGATAAATATCAATATATTCCTATAGCAAATTGTCATTGGATGTTTGATGTCGAAATAGAAGAGGTAGGCACCTCTGAAGATGATTTTGTTTTTCTAAAAACGTTTAATACTGCTAAAATACATGTCAAAATTAATGGAATTCCTCTTCAAGCTCTAATTGATACCGGAGCTACAGTATCACGTCTGTCTTATTCATTTTGGCGTGAACTTACAAAATATACTGATGATAAATTTTAATACTGATACTGATTCTAATCCCAGATTACAAAAGTAGATAATTTGATATTAATCGATGATACAGGCAAACATAACAAAAAGGGTTATGGGCAAAACACAAATAGTAATTACCATACAACATTATGAAATTACGATTCCTATTTTAGTCATTAACGAATTAAATGAAAATGTATTAATAGGATTAGATTTCTTAACCCAATTACGTGCTGTTTTAGACTTTGAGAATAAAGCATTTGCAATACGTACACTGGATGACAAAATTATTCAAGAATTAATCCCCGTTAGTGACAGCGTTGCTTCCCAATGTCAACCGTTTGTTAATAATGTTGTAAGTACCAACTCAGATATACAGAAGAAAAACAATGTTAAGGAAATTGAAAAGGAACAATCTATGTTAGGAAACAATGATTATTCGTTTCATAAGAGTGTGGATAACATTATAAAGCACATAAACATTACTGATAAAGATTTTATATTACAATTTAGAGATATTCTTTATAAACATAAAAATGTATTTTCGCTTAGACCGGGATCTTGCAAAGATTTTGTCTATAACATTCAAGTCGATACCAAAGATATCATTGTAACGAAGCCTTATATCGTGCAATACCGATTTAGAGAAAATATGCGCCAACAAATATTTGAAATGCTGAGATGGTATAATTCGACCCTCTCAGAGTATCCATTCGAATCCTTTCCATGTGGTTCCCAAAAAGGATATGGCAAATGTCTGAGAATAGTTTTGGACTTCAGAAAGTTGAATTCCCATACAAAATTACAACAAGTGAGATATCCACCTGTAAACGAAATTCTTAGCTTACTACAAGGAAACACAATATTTGGGAATCTGGATCTCGTAATGGCGTATTATCAGATAATGTTGGGGGAAGATTCAAAACCATTCACTGCCTTTTCGTTCGAAGATCAATTGTACGAGTATAATCGTGTTGTCTTTGGATTAATTAGTGGTAGTGCTGCTTTGTGTTAATGCCTAATCAAGTGTTAGAACAGGATTTACGCAATAATGTTTATTATGCCGACGACATTTTGATTATGGGGAAAACACCTAAGGATTGTTTGGAAAGTTTGGATATTGTTTTGGAGCAATTAGAAGATTCTTGTCTGACTGTTAATCTAGAAAAATCAAAAATTTTCAAGGAATCAATCGAATTTTTAGGATATTTTATTGATGCCAGTATAATGTGTTTTAGTGATTCCAAAATACATGACATTCAAGATTTATCTGTTAACACCAATGTCAAGGGAACACGATAAATTCTTGGCCTATTTAATTGGTTTAGAAGATCTATTTCTCGGTTTGCTGAAATTGATGAACCCTTATTTTGAATAACCAAGAAGTGAATACCGTGGCAATGGGGTATTTTGCAAGAAGAAAGTTTTCATCAAATAAAATTGTGAATTATAAAAATATCCGTTTAAATCATGCTAGGTATGACTGTCCATTTTTTTGTACAATGTGACGGCTCGTTGTCTGGAATTTCTGGCATACTTTGGCAGCCCAATCCTCTCACTAATGAACCAGCTGTCATACATTGTGTCAGCCGAACGTTAAAGAATGCTGAAAAGGGATATACTAGTACAGAAATTAAATTACTTGCTGTGCGTTTCTCATTGCGAAAATTTGCTCCATATCTTAGTGGATGTCATTTTACTGTTATCACTGATCACAATTCTTTACGTCATCTTAAGAAAGTACAAGGATAGAGCAGTCGTTTATTAAGATGGTATTTACAGCTTCAATCTTTTGATTTTGACGTTCAACCTATAAAGGGGATTGCTAATGTTCCAGTTGATACATTGTCTAGATTGTTTCCAAACGAGAATCATCAGGTATTATCTATAAATGTATTTAAAGTATTACAAAAGGAAATATCCAAAATTTCTTTGAATTAGTTGCAAGAACATCAAAGATATTATGAAAAATAAGCTAAAATTATACATCATTTGACATCTTGTTCTGGAAATTGCGATTCTCCTCGTACTTGGAGTGTTTTGTATCAATGTCTAATGGTGTGTTAGTAATTAAAGATTTTAAATATGAACATAGGAATAAAATTTGTGTTCCGCCGATATTGGTACCTCGCATATTAAAGGCATACCATGATGATTTTGGACATTTTGGACATTTGAAGGTGTATTATTTAATCAGTAAATCTTTCTATTGGAAATCTCTCAGGTCACAAGTTAAAAATTATATCAATGATTGTGAGGAATGTATGAAAATAAAACACAATTATCAATCGCTATATAAACCTATGATGTCAGTAATGCCAGAACGATCTCATTCTTTTATTTCTGTTGATTTGTATGGACCTCTTCCGAGAGGTTATGGACATCTTTACTAGATATTTAGTAGCCTACCCTTTGCGCAAAGCAACTTCCTCAGCAATTGTTAACCGAATGTTAAATGTATATATACTACATTGTGGTCCTGCAGAACACATACTTTGTGATAATGGTGGGCAATTTCGAAGCAATTTGTTCATACATGCAATGAACAACGTCAATATTAAGGTGCATTTTGTTACTCCTTACCATCCCAGTAGTTCTATTGTGGAAAACATACATAGAAATCTTGGTATGTTATTTAGACATTATTGTCAAGATAAGCATTCTGACTGGATTAAGTATGTTACTGAAATTACATACTTTTTGAACTATTCAGTGTCAGATACACTGGGTGTAGCGCAGCTAATATCCATAATGGAACCGATTTCATACAACCGATTGAGCAACATTTTGGTATTACACTCAATGAGAATGATGATATGGGTTATTCACGTCTTGTGAGTATGGTACACTTTCGCAGGACGCAAAAATTTAGAACTTGCAATCAGAAAATAGAAGAACAATAGTTACGTAAAACTAAGATTCAAACTAACGATTTAGTCTTTGTAAAATTACAGCCACAAAGTGATGCATCTTTAAAAAGAATTTATAAGTTTTGTGACTTATATGATGGACCTTATCTATGTATAAGACAAGATAATCCTAAAGTTTTCGAACTAATGGACGTGAAGACTGGAAAACTTTTGGGATTGCGTAATATTGACGAACTTAAGTTATGGCATTCTTCAAAGTATACTAAGAGTAAATGGATGCAATTAGTTAAAATGTTTGTTCCGTATGAATTTGTGACGAAAGTTAACGTAAATGAACTATAACAGATAGCGCTAATTCTTAAAATAGAAAACAAAGAACCTTAGAGATATATAACGTGTCATGTTCTATTCTAGTTTATGATATTTAATATGAAATAAATGAATTTGTTGGACATGTAACATAAGCTAATTGTTGCAATATATTCAATTAATATTGTGTTATGCTTTATTGTAAATGTCTTATGATTCCGTTTATCGTTCATATCTTTATTTAATTTCTGTACATTCATGATTATGGCAAGATCTTGTCTTTTTGCTCGGAGTGTAACTTTAATTTTTGTTCTGATATTAATTGTCATGTTTTATCTTGAATGTTATTGTTGAAAATATGTGTGTTTGATACTTTTTCGTACAAAGAACAACCATATGAATATCATAAATATATTTCTTTCAAAACCCTCTTTATTATGCCCAAGTAAATAATTATTAATTTGTAACAAGCATTTAATGGATCCGAAAAAGGACTTAAAATTCAATAACTTGTAAATCAAATTTCTACTAATTTCATAACAAGGTAATCTGCAAGTCGTTGGTTTCGTAGTCCCTGTTCGTCCTTACCTAAGTATGGAGATGAGTTTACCATATACTTTGAATTCACATCCACAAGCATCCAAAATTTCTGGCCACATTTGTCAGGTTTCGATCCTATGAATTGGGTGAAAGGACATCTAGCTTTGCTAGGAAATAATTGTTCATCGATTGACAAATTTTCGCCTGCCTTGTAACAAACTACACAATTTTCTATGAATCGGTTCCATATGGAAGAGAAAAACACAGGGATCACAGGGACTGACAGACCGCGTCTCTTTCAAGTCGAACCTAAGAAATCGCATTATTTCAGAGAAACCATTTCTTGGCATGGTATACTTAGCAAAATGTAAGCTCCATTTATCTTCCCAAAGAGAATGCAAGTCAAATCTTTTGTATCCACTTGCTCCTCGAGCATAAAGATAGATATAAATGCAAAAAGTTTATCCCTCGTCACGGGCTAATCATTAGTTTTCAAGACTAGATGAGCCTCAGCTTCAGTGCAAAGCTGAATGTGATCCCAAACCGGTTTGCTTAGAAAGACAAAGCAGGCGTTGGCAGGACTGTAATTCACGACGTTCCTCTTAGCGTAACTCGTTGGTCTAGGCACTTCTGAGCACGTTTTCAGATGGTCGACTTCCAGGATTATAAGATCCTATTTTTATCGCGTTCCACTTTGTACGTTACCTTCGATAAGCGTACCTGGTGGACTGTCTGTGCAAGGGCTTTTTAGTGTCCTCCGATATCGGGCGGAGTCCCTTCCCTTTTCGTTTTGTTACTACCAGCACTAGTACTTGCAACAGTAGTTGGCTGATTTGTATGATTCCCGTCACTGTCACTGTCCTCACTTTCACTTGAGTCAGATTTATCATCCTCGCAACGTAATCATCACTGAATCATTTAGGTAATTCCAACTCACCTTCATCTGAATCGTCTATTTCTTCAGGCAATTCCCCATCAGCCGATTATTCTGTGGAAACATCTTGCATAACTGTCATTATTTCGTCTGGAGATATTTTTCGATGTGACATTGCCGTGGAAGTTTATTCAGTAAAAATTCACACTTCTGATGTCAAAAAATAATCTTTTGTTTATTTGACGCAACAAGACCAACGTACTTACAAAGAACTCTGGTCACGTGCTATAACAAAAGTCTAAAACAATTAGGACAAACACACCTTCAACAACTTTTGTAATGCAAACTAGCTCACAACAGTAAATTTGAGCACAAAATACGAAGCGAGAGATTTTTTAATTCCAGCCGCGGCTAGGCACTCGTGCGAGGGTTACGCTCTCCATGGGAAGGTAAGTGTAAGGAAGCTGATAGGAAGAGCAGTGGGAGTTGGTCTATGAAATGTTTGAATACTGAAATATGGATGGTAAGGATAAAGTATGAAGAAGGAAATGGTGAAACAGGGAGGGAAAATTGTAACGTGCCTTTTTAATTATTTATTTATTTATTTATTATTCTCACTTTTGGGACGGACATTGTGACCTTTGGATCACAGTCATGGAATGATGATGAAGGTGATGAACATGATGTGATGAAGTGCAATACACAGCAAACAAAATACAGAGTTATGATAGTGGACAGATGCAAGTTATTCTTCTCGCGTGGAGGCTACTCCAAGCATTGATGAAAAGACAGTGGGAGCCCAGATTACTTACAAAGGAGTTACTGTGCGAATGATGGACATATGGAGGGTGGGATGACGTCGGACTTCAATTCTTCGACTAAGGGAAGATAATGGTGATTTGGAGAAAGAGTGTAATGATAGAGCGTGAAAGGTAGCACTAATGGTGTATGGAGAGTATATGCACGAAGTGGAAAGTCGATCTGTCTTCTTATCGATGAGGAGTGGGTGGCGATCCTCAAGACGAGTGGTGATGTACTTAAGACGTAGAGACCAAAGATGGAAAAGACTGGGTAGTTTGATTCTGTAGGCAATGCGGAGTGCATGTCGTTCCAATATCTTCGGTTTATTGTCGAATGAGAGGGGTGTGGCAATCCAGGCTAGATGAGCATATGTGATGACAGGACGTAGAAATACTTTGTATGTATTAAGTGCAGTTGTTGGACTGAGACCCCTAGTAGTGTCTGTAAGACGTTTAAGTAAATTAAGATGGTTGTAAGCTTTGGTTGTGATATGCCGCAAATAAACCTTCCAGGTGAGATGCGTGTCTAAGATAAGTCCGAAATATGTTACTGTTTTGCTGAGTGGAATACGTGTGTCGCTGACTGTGAGATGAAGTAGTTTGGCATTTATCTGTACTTTAGTGCGGTTTTTAGGCGGCAGGAAAACTATGGTTTGTGTCTTGAGAGCGTTGATCTTTAGGCGCCACACTTTACACCAATGAACAAATTAATCTATGGCGGATTGCATGGATGGTTTTCCCCATCGCTAAAAAGGTGGTGTCATCTGCGTATTGGAAAGCATGTATATTATCCGGTAGAGCTGGAAAGTCAGCTACATAGAGAAGATACAGTAGTGGAGAAAGAGACAAACCTTGAGGTACACCAGAATGAAGAAATATTGGATGAGAGAAGGTGCGATTAATGGTAACATATGCTAAGCGACAGAGCAGGAAACTATATAAGAATCTGATATATGTTAGAGGAAGACGAAAGTTGAGAAGTTTATATACAAAACCATGATGCCAAACCTTGTCAAAAGCTTTCTCAAGATCAAACAGTTAAACAACATGGCCAGGAAGTATTATAGTGATTTGTCTTGTAGTTAAGAAGGCGGAATAACTGATCATTAATGCTGAAATTAGGAGGAAAATCTGCTTGATGTGATGGTAATAATTTATATCTAGTAAGATGTGTATGAAGACGTTGTACTAGAATCTTTTCTAAGATTTTGCTGAATATTGGAATCAATTCTATGGGTGTATATGAGGAGACAGTCAACGAGTTTGTTGGGATTGAGAAACATCAGTACCTTTGAAGTCTTCCACTGTAATGGTATATAACCAGTGCGGAGGATGAATCTAAAGATGAGAGAGAGAATATATAATACTGCGTATGGACTTTCTTGATATGTCGATATCATATGTTATCAGTGTCTAGCACGGTGTTTCGTTTTTGTGCAATGGCTGTGCTGATATATTCTGGAGTGATGGGCTTTGTAAGACGACGTAATGTATTGAGCGGATCAGTACAGTTTGGCTGAAGATGAGGTGAAGAAATGTCAAAGTGATCCACTGGGTGATTGCGAACAGGATGTTCGGGAGTAAGCGGTGTAAAGATATCTCGAAGATAGGTGGCGAAGGCGTTTACTTTGTCCAGATCGGAGGGTAAAGGTGAATCATTAATGATGAGCGGGTATGAAGTTATGGTATATTTTCCTGAGAGAGCCGTTTCCAATATCGTGTAGAGGTATCTGAGAGAGAATTCCAAGTTTTGATCCATTGTCTTAATTTAAAGGCTTTAACATTATTGTGAACAGTGCGCTGGAGTGCTCGCTGATGTCTAAGTGCCTCTCGATCTCCAGTGTGAGCATATACAGGAAAAACTGCCGCGATCGTTTTACCATAGCAAGATATTGTGGTGGAAGTTTAGGCTTGTGTAGTGCATATTAAGATTTTGGTATATATTGTGCAGATGTTTGATTGGTATGATTGGTGATAGTCTCTAATGAATGTTATATCTCTGACTCTGTTGTAGGAGGATATAGACCTTCGAGATGTTCAGTGAGGTATGTTCGATACTTCTCCCAGTCCGCTTTGTCATATCGAGGAATCATGGAAGGTGAGGGTGCGTCGAGATGTCGAGGGGTACGGTTGGATACTGAGCTTTATCGGCACATGGTCACTCCCGAAAGGATCGAGGACATCTATAGTGGAGCGTGGCGTTACAGATGCTGACGTGATAGTGATATCGGGCGTGGTATTTGCTTCAGGTCTGGTTGGTTTAGGAAGGTGATGAAATGTGCTCGTCGTATTGGTAAGAATGAAATTCAAAAAGTGTGTTTGGTCTCTGTTGGAACGACTATGGAAATTTATATCAGCTAGAATGATGTAGCACTGAAAAGTGTTTGATATGTATTGAAAAAATGACAGAGAAATTGAATGTCCTGGGCAGACATGGATAGTGGCTATTGTAATGTAATCGGATTTATAGTAAAGAGTGATTACTAGATTTTCTGGGAGGTTCTGAAGTGCTGCACTGTAGATACGATATGGGATGTGAGGTGAAAACCCAATAGCTACCCAGCCATTTGCCCGACGTGCTTTTAAAGTATTGTCTTTGCGAATGATCGTATACCCTGTTATTTTGCATTTCATTTTAGGAGTCAGGTGTGTTTCGTTAAGCAGAAAAGCATTGACTTTCTCTTCGAGTATCAGTTGTTCAAATAATATTTTGTGGGTGCAGAGAGAGCGTATGTTAACAAACAGAAAAACAATTCCCATAATGTTCATACTGTGATTGTATTTAGAAGGTTTGTGAAGATAAGAATGTATGAAAATAGGCAGTTGGACCATTGTAAATAGCTTGGAATTGAAGATGGAAGACTGATTGAGCAGCATAGTGGACGTGTTGTAAAACTAAAGGACGTGCAAACGGATGGATGCTTTGTAGAGTAAGAGTAATGAAAAGGAGAAGCTGTTTAATAGTTATTGGTTGATCAGATGTGCTGGGTTCGGAAGTTTGATTTTGTGCGTCATGCATGTGAATTGGAACTACAAGTTCAGGTTTTGCTTCTTCTGGAGTAGGTTTAGCTTTGCATTTATAGCTATAGTCTGGATGACGTTCATGAAAGGTTGAGCACTCAGGTGGCCGTAGTATATTTGGAGGAGAGCAGGTGTGATGAGGGCCAACGCAGTAGCCACATTTTAACGGATTTACGCATTTTGGTGTAGGATGAGGGTATTCCTGACAACGATCGCAACGTATAGGTAAAGGAGGTGATGTTTTGGATGGTTCCACTCTATGTGTTTTCTTATATATAAATGCCCCATGTTCAAGCAGGTCATCAATAGTTTCCTGTGATTCTGCCAGTACCCTGACCATATAAGTAGCTCCTTGATTATTTCTAATGCGAATGCATTTTTTGAAGGTGTATCACTCGTGGTGTAGTTCCTCTTCGATTTCATCACTGTAAGATGGATCTACCCCACGGATGACTACGGATAGAGTAGAAGTTCGTCTGGGTGATGGCATTTGTTTCTTGTGTTGGTCGTTCAGTTTTGTGAGTTTTGATGTTTCTTTTTTCGAAAATCTCAAAACTATGTTTGTCTGGAACTGTTGTTGTAAAGTTTGATAATGGCGATTTAATGATGTATCCGTTTTGAGTTTGTATAATTTGTGTTATTTCAGACCGTGGTCTGGATTTAAGTAGTTGCTGTAATAGTAGTTTGGTGTTCCGGATCTCGTATCATAGTCGTGGAGTAGGAAGTTGTGAGTTTCAATCTGTGGTTTCTGTGGAAATTGTTGAATGCCATCAACAATCATAAGGCGAAAGCCGTCGTCAGAATTGGAAATGCTGATATTGTCGTCATGATGCTTCTTATGAGGTGGAGGTTTTGGATCAGATGCTGGGTCACCGTCAATAGGATTACCCCTTAATCCCTTATCTGTATCTGATGTTACAAAAGCGTCTTTGTAACTCTTGCGCTTTTCTACTTTCGTAGACACAATGAATGGTGTAGGAACTGCAGCTAGAAAACCAGGATGTTCTCCACTGGCCATAGTAGCCGGACAACGTGATTGCTAGAACGCTGTGTGTGTGTGCGTGTAGCAGATATCTGTTGTAGTAGAGATGATGTGATGAATGATGAAGCAAAACCTTCCAAAAATTTGTTCACTACTATGTACTGTAGTGCAGTCTCCACTCGGGTGAAATCCTTGATCTCTCTCACTCTCTCGCCCAAAAACTGAGAACTACCGCGCTTGCGTCCACAAACGCTAATATTCTCAACCTAGAGTTGACACTACAAGAATGCCTCTAGTGAGAAAGCTGGAAACCAGCTAAGTATGAAGCGAAACACGGTCACGGTCACGGTAATGTTGTAATTTTGTAGAGAGTATTGGGCCGGAGCCCCTGACTCCACGAGTAGGATGGTATAAAGAATATATAGAGATATGCTGGTAGTTAGTTGGATATTACTATTGTTTTGTTATGGACGGAAGTCTACATCTGCAACTGTCGCAGAGTAGCTGATTATGATTTCATTATGGGTTCTGCAAAGATATTAAAGACGTGGCGTGCGATGGACGTTCCGGAGAGTGATTTCAGTGCCGATGTTAGCTATGGCTGAATTAATATGCCTGCGTAAAGTACGTCAGAACTTACTGTGGAGATGCCGTAGAACTTCTCTAACAGTGGGTAGCTCTAAATCTTCCAGAATCTCACTATTTCGTGTGTATCTGTCGTGACCAGTGATTATACAACCAGCTCGAGTTTGTACACTTTCAAGTGTTTGTATATGACTGTGTGAAGCATGTTGCCAGGCAGGGCATGCATTAGAGATTGTAGACACTACTATCATCTTGAAGGTGTGAACTCGGACCCAATAGGAAAGTGAACTGCAGCGAAAGATGGGATATAACGCTGAGAGTTTTCGTAACGCTCTTTGTTTTTTGTTCATGATGTGAGCGGCGAACGTTAGACCACGGTCTAAAGTCACAAACAAGTATATGGCGTTCATAGCGTGAGGAATGCGAACGTTCTCATAGGTTAAATTTCGTGCAGGACGGATGCATCTCCTACTGTGAATGACAGCACAGCTTTTGTCTGCATTGATTTTAATCCTCCAACGTCTTGCCCATTCATGAAAACAGTTTAGTTGTCGTTGCATGTAGATGTAACACTGTGCAAGTGAGCTACTGGTCGTGAAAAAGGCAGTATCGTCAGCATATGTTGCGAAAAAGCAATGTGGTAAGGTCGGGATATTTGCCCTGTACAGATTATATAAAAGTGGTGAAAGTACAACACCCTGTGGAACACCTGCTTTAATAGATCTAGACGTGGATTTGACATCATCAGCAGACACATGAAATTTTCTGTCAATGAGGTATGAACGAAGTAAATGTAGAAGACGATCTGGGAAACCATGGTGTATATTTTATAAAATAGTCCTAGTCCTGCTAACCAGACTTTATCAAATGCTTTTGAGACATCCAGGTATACTCCAAGGGTGTTTTGTTTCTTGTCTAAAGCCGCTGTTAAGTGATCTACTACTCGTACGAGTTGTGGAGTAGTGCTATGTTAGGCACGAAACCCAAACTGATGGGAAGGTAGAAGGTTTCTATTAACTACATGCTGTTTGAGCCTCCAGAGAAACACACGTTCAAAGAGTTTACACAAGTGCGACAGAAGACTTATCGGTCTATATTTTTCCGGGAGCAGTGGATTCTTCCCAGGTTTGGGGATGGTGATGACACGAGCTTCCTTCCAGGTCTTGGGGAGGTAGCATAATTGAAAGATGGCATTAAATAAATTGGTTAAAAAGACCAGTACCTGGTTTAAAAGACCAATACCTAATTGGTTAGTTTTCTAGTTGGATGTTCTAGGATCTCAGATCGAATCCCATCGGGCCAGATGCTGTCTTTCCTGCCAGACATTTTATATGTCTTTCTATTTCCCGAGGTGTTACTATGGTTATGTCATGTGTAGGGTTTTGTGTCTTTATGCTATATAATGTGGTTCGGGTGTGCTGTTTGAGATAGGAATCGAGGCGTGTTCTATTGGGCTGGGAGTGTTCTTCCAGAGAGTCAGCGAAAGTGTCCGCTTGCGACTGATTATCTTGTGTCAGTCCTTGAGGTCCATGTATGACTGTAGCTTTGGAAGCATTTGTAGCACGTAGGAATGATTTGGAGTGCGTCCAAATTTTACGGTTATTTACTGTGACATTTCGAAAAATGTCTTCTCAGTATTGTTGATTTTGTCGCGTAGTCAGCATCTTGAGCTTTGGGCGCAGTTCGTTCCATAGTGTCTTATATGCTGGATGTAGTGTGTGCTACCATCGACGGCTAGCCCAACGTTTCAGATGAATATAGAGTTGTAGGTAAAAACTGTTACATTGACTGGTTTGCGTTGGAGAGATTATGGTAGTGGAGCTCGCTGCATCTGCTGTACGAAGTGCTAACGTGATGTGGGGGACCGCTTAATCGATGTCCTCAATGGTGGCGGGCCGATCTCGTAGATCGTTCATACTGTTTAGTTCTTGTTTTAAAAGATGCCAGTCAGTCTCTATTTGTTTGAAGGGTATAATGAGCGATGCTGCTGAACGAGACGTGAAAAATAACTGGATCGTAGTCAGAATCTAAATCCGAAATGACATAAGGATGGACATAAGGACAGAGCGACGTCAAGCACATCGGGTAGTCCGCCGAAGTTTGGACGATGAGTTGGGTCAGGTGCAGCACTGATGATGAAGTTGGAGGCAAGTAGATATTGATGTAAAGCAACTCCTGCAGTGTTTGGAGTAATCGAATTTCATTCTGCATGTTTAGCATTAAGATTTCCAGCTAAGATGACTTTTGGCCCTAAGTTAGCACTGATATCGAAGTCTGTGGGCTCTAGTTGTGTGGCCGGGGATCTGTACCCGATGACCAATATTAATGGAACGCCTCGACTTGTTAGTTCAACAGCAAGTGCTTCCAAAGTAAGTAGGGGTGGTATTGTAATCAACCTGACTGGGAATGCCTTTTTGATTATAAGTAGTAATCCTCCTTTCTGTCTGCCCACTCTATCCTGTCGGTACACAATGTAATTGGGTAGTCGCCAAGTAGTGATCCGAACAGTAAAGTATGTTTCTTGTATAAACATGACATCAACTCTATGATGTGTGAGAAATCTAATAAGCATTTGTTTCTGCACCTCGAGACCATCTGCGTTCCACATAGCGAGGACAAGTATGTGATGTAGGACGCTGTATTTAGAAACAGCCGTCGTCAATCATTTCCACTATTGTTTCTATGACTGTTGCAGCCTTGGAAGCTGTGTCTGCTGCTTGTCGAAACGGGTAATACCACGTTTAATATGTGCTATTATTTTGCGGAAATGTAAGCCCTTGAGGATAGAAAGAACGGACTCTATGTCCAGGTTCTCTTTAGGGCTATCTTCTAGTTAAGCAGAACCTAATTTGGTGTGGAAAGAAGTGGGAGCTTCATCGTCTTCACCATCCGTAGCCACAGGTTGGATATTGACAGTAGTGGGAATGGAAATTGTCTCTTCTGATAGGTTGTGGAAACATTTCTTAATTTTATCTGGGTGTTTCTTCGGGTGCTTTGCCGGCAATTTTTAGAGCCTCGGAGTAAGATTTAAATACCGGACAGCCGCGGTAATTTTCCGGGTGATCTCCCTGACAATTTGCACAAGTGTCCGATGTGGATGTATCTGGTTTACTGCAAGACTGTGTGAAACGCAGTTGCCCACATTTGAGACACCGCGGGTGGGCTTGACTGGTATGTTGCGAATGCCCCAATCGTTGGCACCTGTAACATTGTAACAGTGAGGGAGACTTATAAGGTTCGATTTGGACCTTGCAACGTAGCAAGTTATTAATTGCATAGATCTCTTCAACAGCTGCAGTTCTCTCCAAAGCAATCAAGAACAGTGCCATCAGTATTTTCTTGTCATCCGTCTTACTTTTGCGATACATTTGATAGACGCTTGTCGGTTTGTAGCCCAATCTTATAAGTTCTTCTTTCAGGTATCTAATTCGGTGTCAATAGGCAGTTTTCGGACAACTACCCTAATGGACCTTTCAGTTTTTGCTACTGCTGTGGCATATTCAGTCTTCGTTTGTTCACAATAAGTCTTGATAAAGTTATAATTGTCTTTGTTAGCCGTTTGAAGTCGAATGCGCTTCTTGTTGGGCTGTGCTAAGGGAGGCTCCTTCAATGCTTGTGACAGGGTCTTTGTAAAGGTATATGTGTTGGTAATTTCGTATATGAAAATTGGAGGCTGCTTGAAACTGTAGGGCTTGTTAGTCGGTACAGTATTATTACTGGCTTTAGCATTATTTGTTTGTTCGAGTGACAAAACATCAAACATATTACTAGTGGGAAGAGGTAGATATATTTTTCGTGATGTTAATTTGTTTTTCTGTTTTGTTGAGATTTTCCTAAGAAGACTCACGTCCCTTTAGTGTTCCCACTACTGTGAAATCCATATCTTCAGCGCTATTCGACGTTGATGGCTGCGAAGCACTTATCTGTTTAAGTGTAGGTGTTTTCAATTTTAACCTCGGTGGAGCGGTCGTTTGCTTGTTTTTACCTAAAGGCAAAGAAAGTCTGCAGGTTTATATGTTGTTATTATTTTGCCCCTGATACTAGGATTCTTGGATGATTGTGCCTTTTTCTCAGATTTGACTGGGGTCTTTTGAGAAGCCATCTTTATAGTTAAAGTAGAAGATGGCGCCAGCTTACTACAAAGGAGGGCAGTGACGGTCCCTGTATATGGTGTGTCCTTAGAGCGAAGTTCTAAGTTTGGAGTTCATTAACGTGCCTACTCCTCCGAAGAGGAAGAACTACTAATCGTTAGCTGGTAGAGGTGCCAAAGTCGTCAACTAGGTTTAGTTATTTCTGCCTCTGAAGAGGAGAGTATCAAAATAAATCGTTAAGCCAAAAGAAATAGCAAGATCTTCAACAGTTGTCAACCTCCGTGGAGGTTTAAAGACAATTCGATGATTGTTTCCTTGAACCTCAAAGAGGCAACTAATCCAACCGTACATAAGAAGATCGCGATTCAATTTAACCAATGGGGATATAAATACTAAGTAACTATTTTATTTTTCTCCGCCAACTACGGATACCCTACTTTTTAAACTGTTAGAGTTCCAGGTGGCCAGTTCGAAGCGAAAGCTCAACTTTTCTTAATTTAAGCTAGAGTGTCAATTTGACACCTTTGGGCGTTTTTAGCGAATCTCATCATACTTTCGTTAGTACACAAATTAATTGGGCACAAGCTCTTTTCCGTGTTCGTGTTATTATTTTGGAAAAAGTCAAAAACTTTCAAACATCTAGCTTAAGAAATAAATATTTTATTCATGGTTTCACGACGACAAGTATCAAAATGACACCTTACGGGCGTTCTAGTTTTAACATATATATTTCTCGTACATATTCAAGGTGGTCATGGTACATATTTGACTATCATTTGTATGATTTGAACTGAAATGGACCCTTAAAATGTATCTATTCAGCAAAGATTCGGCTAGGAGAAATGAGTTATAAAGTAGATAATTATGATCTAGAGAATTCTGATCTCCATATTTTTCTCTGAGCATATCATTGAGAAAGATATGTGAACAAACGCTCTATTATATTCAATAAACTGCAAATAAAAAATGGTTTGCTTTCTAAATATGAATGAAAGGAGTGTCAGTTAAGCTGAAAGAAAAACATAAAAATAATCTCTTCTTTTTCCTTTAATTAAACATTTACTATGATAACTAACCCTTACGACGACTAAAACTTCATATTGTATTTCTAGTGTATTTTGGCCTGCATTGTTGTGGTGGCTCTAAAGAGCTTGCTTTCTCAAATCCTGGAATTTCCGAGTATTTGGAGACAGTCAACAGCATATGGAGTTCAATGGCTTACTACCTTTCTAGGTGTCGTACTTTGTGATATAGAGTACGGACTTATACTGGGAATCATCATTTCATTGATCTACGTGCTGCGCCAAGCGTTGAAGCCTAAAATGTCTGTCCTGGGAAGAGCAGCGGACACAGATTTGTATCTGGCGATTAATAAATACAAAGGGGTAAATATAGACGCATTAGCATTTTCGATATTTTAAGACAACATCTCGTCAAGAACAACATGAAGTTCATGCATAATAGGATATTTGTATGTGATAAAAGTGTTTTGTATCGAACATATATACATATATAACTTTTCGAATTTTCTGACATGTTACTTCTTTTACACACACTTTACACTTTGTAAATGTCAAATGACAAAATTTAAAAGCGTTTAAAAATTTAGTAGAGAATATATTTTCATAAGAGAGTAGAACTTTTGCTACTGGTTCGTATGGAAGAATGTTTTAATGTATTTAAAGGTTAGATTTTTTTATTGTTTTCGGTAAGAAATAATACATACAGCTGCTTAATCCGTCTTATACTGAAAACACTAACTATAATAGAGACTAGCAATTTGTAAGAAAATCATCCAGACTCTTTATGAGTTCTTCCTGGTACTAAGATTGAATACAATATCAGGGATTTTTTTTATCTATCCGAAGTAATAAAAAACAGAAATTTCAATAACAATAAGAAAGTTTTGTTTCACAGTATAAAATTATGGTAGATTTCTCAATTATACGAATTCAATACTCAAACTTGAAGTAGTACATCTATAACTACTGCAATAGATTAAAGATTGAACATGTTTTTCGAACGCTGAATCCATGCCAGAAAGTCATTACTTGCTATATCTTACTTCTTTTTTCTCTAGCGATTAACATTAAAAAAGGAAGTGATAATTGACGTATATAGCTTCCGGTTGTAATAATGGGTTAAGATCAGAGGTGAAACACATTATTGATGCAAAATGTATATTTAAAAAAAAACTGCTTGTCGGTAATTATTTCCATTTTATCCATTATGTGATCTCTGTTGTAACAGGAAAATCGTAGAATTTCACCACTTCTGGTTTCAACAGATCCCCATGCCGTAGACGTCGGAGGACCACCGATGGGCAACCAGAGATATCTCGTCAGAAATTGGGGCCCCGCAGCGACGATCCACGGTAGCCCCACTTCCGTTTTGAAAATTATATCACCAGCAGCCCACCAGCGGGAGAAACGCGACGAAACGCCAATGAACAACAAAATTACTCCCCAAATATATGTTAAATCGCCTATATGCGTAATTTGTTACATTAAGGAGAGTCTAAAAAAACTTCTAAAAAAGTAAAAAAAAATCGTGGCCCAGGGTAGGCGAGAACCACCAATCTTTAGACTGCTAGGCACGTGGTCTTCCGACTTTTCCACGGAGGCGATGGAGAAAACATTGCTTGTAGAGGCATAAATCGATGAGGTATTTCTAGTTTAGCTAAGCAGAGTGCAACTGGAACCGTGTATATTCGACGATAACCGTTTGAGATTAAATAAAATCCGTTCGCCATGTAATTTTATAAGAAAATGATACGCGTCTATTTACTTTATTTCATGGTTCTCCCATATTCACTTTGAAATGATCGGCTACAGTTGTCATCTAAATTCATACAATTATACGCACTCATCTCATGATGTAGAGCCAGGGGTTATTCTTGACCCCCGTAGCTCACTTTAGGAACAATTCGCCAGGAAAAATAATATACAGTACATAATAACGGCATGCACATGACTGGCGATAGTTCGTGTTGGCCCCTTCGCGATTTTCCGCGACGAATCGAAGAAGCGCGGACCAAAATGAAGTCCTCACTGTACGCGGTGGTAACTTCAATACTCCGACTCGAGATATTTCTTTCGACTCGACGAAACCCTGCCGCCAGTGGTACACTAGCGGCAGTTCTTCAACGCGTACCGACGATCGACATTTACCGGCAAGTGAGCCACTAGATGTTGGCGACGTTTATGGCATGGGGATAGGTAAAAGTCGAGGCAAAATCTTATTCCTGGAACGCTGAATCTGTCCAGATAAACGTTTGTTATAGCTCCTACCATTTTGCTCTACAAAAATAAGTAGTAGCGAAACAGGAAGCACTAGTAAATTCCAATCACTTCCGGTTTTGGTAGTTATGGTATATTCTTTTGAAACGCTGAATCGACTGCTGAAAACCACTCTCTAATACTTTTTTTTTGCCTATTGCGATCAACATAAAAGCCAGAAATAATTATTCTACCATTTCTGGTTTGAATAGAGCATCATTCTAAGATATGGAACCTTTCCTTCAGAGTTGAATTGATTACAAAAATCCTCTTCTTGATATGTTTTATCGTTTTTGCTCTATGGAAATCAGTATTAACATTGGAAGTACTACTGAATTTCAACCACTTAAGGTTTTGGTAGAGTGCTGGAGATGGTGACGATATGTTTCCTTGAGAAGCTGAATCGACTGCAAAACAACCGCTTACCGTTTTAGCTCTACATCGAAAAACGTTGAAATCGGAAAGTATTAATTTCAACCACTTCTGGCTTGAGTAAAGGATTAACGGAAAAGATGGAACCTAATCTTGGGACGATGAAACGATTGCAGAAAATCTTTCTCGATATATTTTACTGTTTCTACTCTGATACCTATCGGCAGAAAATAGCTGTTCTATAAGACTCCGCCACTTACGTATGGCGTACTTTAGAAGACTAAAAAATATTAATAATAGCTAATTGATTGAAGAACGTTTTGTTAGTTTGCCCTTATGAAGAAAGTTTAAAATGCATTTTCCTCAAAACAAATCTTTGTTGAGTTCGCTCTTACAACCCAGAACACTTCATATGTTTAAGGGTTTCATTTTTGGTGATAACACTTGATGATGCGAATTCGAATTTACTGGATTTTCGGAAATTCCCCGCCCTGCAATCCTCCCTTAAATCCTGTGGCTCAGAAAATGCTTTCCTTTCATCCCTCATATTGAGTTCTCGTAAGTGAATGATATATTCGTATTCTATGCTTAAAAAAGCTTCTATATGCTATTTATCCCACCCTCATGTCCAAAGAATTAAAAAAAATATGCTTATTTTCACTCTCTATGTCCTGCGGGTGGAAGTTTTGAAATTCATGCAGCTGAATGAGTTATTTGTAGTTTGTGTCAAAAAGCAACGTATACAACACTTCAGGAGACTATGTTCAACGGTTTAGAAGAAACCTGTAACAGTAGTTAAATTCCTCCACCGCTTCGGGAGAAGTTTTCCAAAATTTCTGTAACTCTGCAAAGATAATCAAATTCAATATAGCAAGCATGAGGTAATCTTGAAACCAATGCATGAGGTTGAGGGATTTAAAGTGGTATGAGAATAAGGGCAACTTAGGTTAACGGGTGGTGCGGAACCATGAGAGTTGGTAAGGATGAAGGCGAGTAAGGTTGAAGAGTGAGAGTAATGGAGAATAAAGTTGAGGGATAGTGGGAGTTTGTGAGGTTGATGGTAAATTTGTGACTCGAGATGGAGTAAGGTTTAGAGAAAGTGCCCCTCTATAAATCAAGAAGCCTGCATAAATCAAATTCCGGTCCTTTATGACCAACGGTTCAAAAGAATCATGTAGTTAAACTCCCTCACCGTTTTAGGTTAGACTTTCTACAATTCGCGAAACTGAATGAGACGTTCATGCTTTATGCATCATAAAGCATTAATGTACTAGTTTATTTCCTTTCGTACCTGAACTTCCAGTGGTTCAACAAATTGCCCTCCTTTTACCTTTACATATTGAATTCGAACAAATAATAATATATTTATATTATATTATTGTTATTCACAGCAGAAAAATGATGGTGATAACACAAATTGTCATATAGATCAGTAGTCTCAGTACGACTACCACTTCAGCATGTTATTTCAACACCAAGGCTCCGGTGTTGCGGTTAACATAGGCCTGGCCGTTTGTCTCAGAATCCGTATTGAGTAATGTCAATTTTGCAGTGTAAAAATAACATTTATTCAGTGATAAAGATCTTGGTTGGTGAACGAAGGAACGCGGAAATAATAACAGGGCGATGATCTTTTTAAAATACGTATACCCCATATTACTAGCAACACACCAGCTCGCACGTAGACCGTTGAGGTACTAATAACTCTATTAACAGTGACTTACGAAAAACGTAACAACCGCTTAAAAATCTTGTATATCAGATAGATGCGTTACATCTATACTGTGATTTTTAACGTGCACATTCATTTGCAGAATGTCACAAGTATGTAAAAAACTGAAGTTAAGAATTTGTATTATTATTTTTTCTTAATTTTCAGCTATGAGCAAAGCTTTACGCAATATATTTGAGATCTATCAAATGAGATCTTATAGCGTTACGTCCTACGTTTATTCCGTGTAGGCAAAAGGAGATGATACCGATGAGAATGAATGTAATGGTGGGCTGACGAAAGTGGGAGGAAACGGGAAAACCCAGAGAAAAGTCACGTACACGGTGTTTATCCACCACATAACTCAAATAACAGCAGCAGAAATTGAACAAGGGGTCTCACGCAACAGAGGTAAACGATCTATCACTGTGCTTCCGAGGTCTTAGATTTAAGATTTACACCGAGTAACAAATAACGTAATATTTCACGGAAAAAGTTTTGTGAGCTGACAAAATTGTGTCTGGCAAAATTCGCATTAGCAAAAGTCTGCTTTCGCTGCTTTTGCAGTTATTCTGTATATTTCAACTCATAAAGCTTGTAAGGAACGGCGCTAAGCGAAAACCATTCGACACCGGGCTTGATTACTTTCTTGGTTATTTTCCGATGCACCTCTTTCTTTCAGGAACGTGGTTGTGAAATCGCAACATTTAAATTTCACGATGTTCCTCTTTCTCGTCGACTATATTTTGCTCCTCGTAACCACTTATAAATATATATGTCACACATCCCTTCCTCTTCTCCTTTATTATCCCTCATAGTCTGTTTCGTTTAATTGGAAAAATGTTTTTGTAAACGTAGTTATTTGGCAACTGTACGTAAAACAACGCCAATGGCGTGTTATTAAAATCATTCCATACTCCAAATCGCAATGTCTGGTAATTTATTTAGCCACTACTATTTGAACAATTTACTCCAAAATCCTATGAGGTAAAAGTTGCACCAGGCTTGTGTAAAATTTTAATACAATTCGAGTAACACAAGGGTATAGTTTTCAATTAATATATCCAGTTTTTCTTGTGTAACGGTACAGATGTTATTAGATATAATTTTATGCATCATTAGAAAGAGCTATGAATATGCAAGAAAATTTTAGAGTAAGTTTTTATTTTATTTTTGGAATATTTTAATGTTGCTTGGGTAAAAACATTCCATGTCATTAAAAAAAAACTCACAAATATCACAAATGGTTTTATGTGAGCTAATGTTTTGCAGGTTAAAGAATTGCCTGGGATAATAATCATAAAATATGGCGGACTTCTCAATTTTGCGAATGAAGTATTTTTCAAATCTATAATTCGTAAGCTTATTAGTAGAAAGCTTGATGCAGAAAATGAGGCGAAAATATCTAAAGTTGATGAAGAGAACCATACCCCCGATTTGCACACACAGGTAAATTACTTTTAAAACCGTTTATCATAATCTTTACACAGTACATTAGTGTTTAGTTCCCCTTGCTCTTTGTTAGGATAACTAAGTGAATCTGATTCTCACAAGAAACGTTGGTTTATTTTTCTTTCTTAAAAAAAAATAGATACATCTTATTGATAAGTTAATTTAGATTCTACAGAAAAATCAAAATAAGATTTGGGAAGTGAAAAATATTACTTATTTTTATTATCAGTCATGCTGTTCATTATTGAACTGAGCGATCTTCCCTTTCACTAACTTGAAGTCCAAACTATAAGGATACGTCTGTAATGTCCACCAAAACACATTCAATGTTCTATAAAAATGTGAGTGCAGCACTAGTACTGTGAATGGGGCTGTAATTAACACTATTTCGACACTAATTTATATCGCTAAAATTTTTGGATTCGGAAAATGTGGTTGGGCCAGTGTGAAGTTGGTTCAGCTATTTTTTGCTGTGCTGTAATTTCTCAAGGAGACCAGCACTAATTCTGGGAATCGAACAATAATTAGACTAAATCCTGGCGTGAAAACTTTTGGATTCGGAAATAGTAATTAAGCCAGTGTGAATTTGATAAAGCCAAGTTTCCAGTACCCTAACTTCTCTATGATATCAACACTAATTAGGACTAATTTGGTACTAATTCCTGACATAAGAATTTTTGGATTCGGAGAATGTAGTTAAACCAACTTCACGGACGTACTGTGAGAGTGTGATTACAGCGTTTGCGGTGGCAGGCATACGCTAGAAAGACAAGCCGGAACACGCAAACAAAGGTTAACATCAATCATCCCGACTTACGCTATGTTGCCAAATGTCTCATGGACATAAATCAGTGTTGCAAATTACATATTAAAATAACTAAGATTCTTGTTCAGTTGCTTCTCATTCGTATACAAGAATAATGTCCATATTTGTTTGCTTTTTAAATGTTTTCTTTCTTGGTATTAGTTGGAAAGCCACCCCTGGTAATGGAGGACTTCATATATTACTCTATATACCCAGTGAAATAGCGAAAAAAAACTGTCCGTGAGTTAGAAGTGACTGACGAAGTCAGAGTTATAATCAGTGCAACATTTTTTTGGAGTCAATCCTATATTGCTTGCTTGTAACAATTTCCTTCTATAAATGACAACTTACTCCTCTTGCAACATCGGTTGTGCAGAATTTCATTGAAAACGTGCAATTATCTATTCTTGTAAATAATATTAATAAATTTCTTTCAAATTATGTGCGCCTTAGTACTAAGTGCTAAATTTGTCTTAGCTCCGAGATTGTGAATACTTTGATTCTCGTAGGCTTTGAACTTGAAGCACTCTAAAGCAAAAAAAAAAAAAAAAAAATCTTTCTAATACAATTTGCTGATGTATGTTTAGCAAATTATGATAAATCGATTGAAAAGCATCTTCTCGTCGCTTGTTTCAAATATTCTGTACAGTCACACAGGTATTCAACTATAATAAGGAATAAGAATAATGGGATAAATACAACAAAGAATTATTTTATTTTTCTTTCTTTGCAGGTGAGATTTTTGGTTCTTGACCTAACCTCTTTGATATCAATTGACCCAAGTGGACTAAAAGCATTGGAAGAAATAGTTGCCGAATTCACAGAAAGAAATATATGTTGTTACATAGCAGGATGTAAAGGTATGTATTATTCAGATGATAAATTAATCCGGGTGTCGCCAAAATTATGATGTCACATCAGAAGAATTGTCATGGCTACCTTCTTATTTGTATCTACAAAGCGACCCAATACCGTAAATGTTTAGACCAATGTTGGTAAATGATTGACCAATGACATTCTGATAAACGTTATGCTAACGATGACTTAACGCTACATGGGAATACAATTCATTTTCTAAAAATATAATAGAATATTATATTGCAAAACAATTTTGAAAATATTGTTACAAACATAATTATATGCCATATAGTTGTATATTTGTTTGTGCCCTACATGGTTCGTTCAGTTGCCGCAGTTTGAAGGACAGATACAAATTAACCTATTGATTAGAAGTTTAAGTTATTTTACATTTAAAAACAAATATTACATAATTTCATTTCTTAGGAAACATATATTATTCCATATTTTGTACAAAACTAATTATTACGTAATTTCATTTTATAAAAAAGACATAGATTATCATGCCCTTTAATTTGATTAGAAACTCTCATATCATAATTTATTTTCTATCCTCTTATTTTTCAGACACCTTGTGCGGTCTTTTGGATAATTCTGACGTGGTCAATTTGTCAGAAAAATACATTGTGTTTCCCACAGTCCACGATGCGGTTTCTTACGCAAACAACAATACCTCTTTTATACTCCCAAAAGAGAGCTTCAGCACATACATTTGAATTACATGGAAGATGAAATTACATTTATCAATTCATTGTATGCAAATCAATAAAACTGAAGGATATTGTTGACAGTTTACCATGCAAGATTTTGAAATATACAAAGTTAATGCCGTCAGTCATTCAACCGAGTTCTTTGTCAATACTGATACGTTTAGTTAAGGTTTTGTATTAGCTGCTGACATCCAAACATTGTTATATTCAAGTTTATTGATCTTTTAAAGTTACAAGATGATAACAAATTACACTGAAACACTTTATCTAAATTCCTGTCAGTATATTTTAACATATTTAATTTCATGAATTTTGTGTGATTGGACAAACTGAATTTTGGTTGATATTTTATCCCTCAATTGAGATTAAAACATGCAAACCATAATCCATGTGACTGTATTTCTTCATTATCGAGTTTATTTTTTAAAATTATTTTATTTTACTTCTTTTTTTTTAGTTGTGTGCTATGCGACAAACTGAAAACTACGAAATCACTGACCGTTTTCGGTGGTTTGATTTCATATATCGAACTTTTACAGTTGAATATTATGCTTGAAGGCATTGAAGCATAATATTCAAGAATCCAGTTCGAATTTTATGTGGTATGGGAGTACAGAATTGAAATTTACGAATAGATATAAAAATGCAGATATTAGTTTGCTTCGTTCATTTAATTCATTTAGTTGATTTATAAAATTGTATTCAAGCACAATTCTGAAAATTAGTTAACATATTATGTGAGTCTACGAAGTTAAAAAAAATGAGAACATTTATCAAACTGACTATGCATCATATTTCTCTATATTTGACAAAGCATTTAAAATAATAATGCTAGGGCATATTGGCATATGCAATGCAAATTATGTACTTCCTCATATTACAATAGATTCTAGTAAATTTACTCTAGTTCGTTCTGAGGTTTTATTTACGAAGTTTGATAATGTAAACTTCTCAAGAATCAAAAGTCAAATAGTGTGGAGGAAGGGAAAAGTAATGATGTTAATAGTAGCAAAACCAAGCCAGAAACCTTATTAAAGTAATAGTAAAATAGAAAAAAGAAACTATTCTGAACCAGTGACGACGCTAAACTTAATTTTCTTTGCGGCAGCAAACCGAGAGACGGAGAACTATGGAGGGGTGTCAGCTATACTTTTGTATACCAAAGAGAATAGTTTTGTAGTACTGGGCCTACATTATACCATGTAAGGGGGCATGTGTGGTCACCACAAAAGCACTCAACCATGCGCCTCTTTCTGGCGTCCTCACTATTTTGAGCTGTTAAAAGAGCCACTGTGGCATTTTGAAGATAATAAGATTTTATTGAAAGAATTTTGGACCTTGCGTTGGAAAATGGTAATCTTTGACAGGCTTCTTCTTCTTCTTCTAAGCCTTTCTTTCTTAGCTAGGGTCGGCTTTCCGGATCACTGTCCTCCACTTGTTTCTATCTTGTGTCATATCCACTCTGACACCACACTGCACCATGTAATTCTTCACACAATCCCCTCATTTTTTCTTTGGCTGCCCTCGGGCTCGTTTCCCATTCAGTTCCATAGCATCCACTCGGTGAGCTAAATATGCTAAAGGTCTTCTTACATGTTCAAATCATCATCACCTTTTTTCTTGCACTTTTTCTACTACTGATCTTACCTTTACTGTTCCCCGGATCACTTTATTCTTAATTTTGTTCTTCCGTGTTATTCCACAATTCCACCACAGCATCTTTATCTCTGGAACATGCAACTTCTATTCCTCTCTCTTCTTCGTAGTCCAACATTCCGCTCCGTATAATATGGAAGGTCTCACTACTGTTTTGTAAACTTTTCCTTAAAGTGTATTGGTACCTTACGGTCAGTCAATACTCCTGCCGCTCCTCTCCATTTTTTTTCAACCGCTGCTAATTCTACTGTTTAGTGTTTTTACCTTCTTCTATTCGTGCATTTTCCTGCAGTATTGATCACAAGCACTTGAATTTTTTCGTCATTAACACCTCTTATCCGACCAGTCGTATTCTTGTATTTTCAATTACTTTTTTCCTGAAAGGTTAATGTAAATATTCTGTCTCCGTCTTACTAATTCTAAGTCCTTTGCTCTCCAATGCTCCTTTCCAGTCATCTAATGCTCTCTATGCTTCTCTTGCAGTGCTACCTTGATTTTGCTCACCAGTACGATGTCATCCGCAAATAGCATATTCCAAGGTGATAATTTTCGATATATTTCCATCACAATTGCAAAAAGATATGGGCTAACAATACATGTCTAATAAAGTCCCACTTAACTGTGAACTCTTCTGTTATTCCGCATGCGCTCAGGCATTGGAAATAAATTTCAACATACTGAATCTCATGGAAATGCCAAGGAAGTATAAGCAATGAAATGTCCGCTATTCAGACAAAATAAAATAACATCTGTGGTGACCGTCTCATCGCAATGCCTAGAACAAAGCAACATTTATATTCTGTAGTTTAATAAGGTGGTTTATTTAGACACAAGCTAATGTTCATTCACAGTGATATGACAGTGATAATAGACACTATCCGTATGGCCATGATGGATAGCACAGCGTCATCCATTTCTGCACAAACAAAAATTTGGATCGCAAAACATGATGTACTTAGGATCATATTATACATATATACAGGCGCATATCCAAGGGGGTATAGGGGCTATAGCCCCCTTTTGACGCTCAGGTATACACTGGATAAAATGGGCGTAAATCCTGCTTTACAATGGATAAAGCGGCAAACTATGGTTTACGTTAGCCCCTCCTTGATCACATCCTGGATCCGCCATTGTATATATATATAGGGTTTCTCAAAAGTCCCTTGACATACGATAGCCCTATTATTATCAGAGTTACAACACAATCTAAGAGGGGAAACAGTCTCCAAATATGATGTTTTCAACCTAAAGTGAATGATTTTTTTAATCGGACAAGCCTTTGGGCTATACACTCTTTATGCGCCCAATCTTAAATGAAAATGCAACGTTGTCATTTACATGGACCCACAAAATAAGTGAATGAAGTTACTTTCTTTTATGCTAACATGTCGATGACCAGCTCCCATGTCAAACAGTAACTTCACCTACTACCTCTAATCTAAAATTAACCTTAAAAATTCCAGAAGGGTTATAGGAGTCTTGAGAGACAAACATCAAGCTCCATTCAATGTGTCACACGACATTTCCCTACCTCAGTTTTTGTTTCATCTTTTTATCTTGAGTTTTTTGTGATTTATAAGTGCTGGAAGTTTAATCTGTGTAAGAATCACTTCGTTAACGATGTCTCACACGAATTTATTTTTCTACGAAAGTTGTTTGTTTTCTCATGATTTTTTTCAATGATACAGCAAATGCCTTCCTTCCCAATACCTTCCCATTTAAAATTTTCGAGAGAGTCCTGTGAGAAAACCGTACTCTACATTCGATACGACCTATGACTTCTCCCTACCTCACTTCTTGTTTATCTTCTAATCTTCAGCTTGATGTTATTTATACAGACTGGACGTCTTGTCTGACTGTGCAAAAACTCTTAAATAGTATGGCCATTTTGTTCACGGTGTCAGACACGAAAACAAATTCTACAAAAATGTTTGTTTATACATAATATTTTCAATGATATACCAAATGACATGTCTTTTATTTTAAAATTTTTCAAGTAATATCCAGTATCCCATGAAAAAGGGTCCTGTAGGAAAAGCAGCACTATGCATTGAAACAACTTCGAATTGAGTGAAGTTTTTGTTTCATCCTTCTACCTCCAGTCGTATGTGACTTGTAGTCCGGAGAATAACGGAAAAATCTTGCATTTTGGTATACCAACATGAAATTTGATACAAACGTTCTTTGTGGTCACTTGGTTATTTTAAGATATGGAGGCATTTCCAAAATCACGTTAATCCAAAAGGGCGGCCAATTTTCAAAATGGCTGAACGTAATTACTATGAATGGAAGAACATAAAAGTTATGTTTTTTTAGAAAAAAATACTAATACAGTGAAATTTACTGTATGTGCACTTTGCGTTCCATAGTATTTTTTGCATGCAAAAGAATAGTTGCATTCAAAGCTCCTTATAAAAATGGAGGTATATTTTCAAAATGGCGGATGGTAATTAAAGAAAATAGATAGAAAAATTGATAACCTGAAATTTAGATTAAGTATTCTGTGAATGCTGGTGGCCAGTATAAAGCATAAAGTATTTTCAAACCACAGCGATCAAACATGGAGGCTCTCGGTATCATATGGTCGTGTTCTGAGCTTGTCAAGTGATGTAGGAAACTAAAATATAAAACATTTTCACGATGTGGGAACTGTGTGTCCTCCGCAACTATCGGCACTTTTACATCAGCTGTAGATAACTTAGACCATAATCTAACATCAACATCGGCACTGGCATACTTTCAAGGGACATCCATATCACTATTTCAGCATCCGGATAATTGTGAACAGGGATGAAAACAAAAATTAAACAAAACGCCGTTTAACAGATCAAAAAAGCTTCATAAAATACCTGCGAGTTACACTGAGGCCACGGCAGTGTCCACCTCTGGATTCCTGAATATCCAGGAGACGCAAAATGTAATAAGCTCTTTAATAATACAAACCTCCTAGCTGACGAGCAACAATGGTGTGAAGAAGTTTGTGAGTTACTTCGCAGAAACTCAACCTCAAATACGAATGTTGATGTGCACTGTGCTTGGGCAGCATTTCATTCAAGAAGATATTGAAGCTAATGGAAACGATGAACAAGCAACTTCGTTAACAGCATTACTTCCTTTGTTTCCCGACACTTCGAAGTCTGTGCCATGATTAGGAATTCAATGAACGTAGTAAAGAAGGCAGTGGAAGTATTAAACCATAGACAAGTGCCTTTTATTGTCTGTAACTAATCTCTGTACAAAATCGCCAAGGAAGTCCAACGGTTATGGCCTGAAGACTTCCGAAAAGGCCAGTTTGATGTAATGCTTGGTGGATTACGTATCAAGCTGACGCTTCTAAAGTACGTATCAAGCTCACGCTTTGAGCATCAGTGGAGGGACTTCAGTGATAGAACAGGTTGGAGTGGCTGCTAGTAGCACTACTCAGTCTTTTCTGAAAGCTTTTCATGTTAAGAAAACTTAGCGAGCGCACCGAATTACTGCATGTGCCTTGTTTTATCGCAGACAACAAGCGTACACCGAACCACAAAAGTATCTCCTCCCTAAGTGCTCTAATTCCATTATTTGGGGTTCAGGTCATTTGCAGTTGTGCGAACGCCTAGACAGATGCAACCCAACTTACACGTAACTTTTCTCGGCACTGACAGCATTTGGTAGCACTGAGTCAAGTCTTTATGCAAGTAAAATTGTGAGTAGATGGCGCACGAAACATTTCTCCATTCTCAGATCCATCTCTCTGGTTCAGAGCGTGTTGTCCAATGAACAGCATATGTTAACCTCAATATTGGATCGCATGCTGTTGACTCACGACCCACTGACCCACTCAGAAAACTTGATCCATTTGACCCACTCCAACTCTGGATTTGACACTACATAGAAGATGGAAGACCAAATTGCATGTTCACCATATTTTATTGTTTTACTTCAGGCAAGGGAAGAACGCGCGAATAGTGTTTGTGATTTTTACTGCCCTCAATGTTTCTATGTTTTTGTCCCTGTTCTTAAAGAGTTAGTGGAAAAACTAAAAGTGAGTAAACCGCGTAAAAATAGGAAGCAAGGTGCTGAGGAAGGTTCGTTAAATTAGTTAACTAAAAAAATAATCCAGTACCCTGAAACTCCAGATTCCAATCAATATGAGCATCTGTCCAATGCCATGCCTTGAAAAATCAGGGCCCGAGGCGAGAGCATATGGCAGCGCATCCGTAAATATGAGTTGTCAATTTAAAGTTGACTTCTCTGGACTATTATTTCTGCATAATACTTTACTATTTTATCATGACTGAAATCAGAAAGCTTCAGCTTTATTACACTGGAATCGTAAAAGTGTGTAATTACTGAATTTGCTGCAGCTCCATTTTTCCTTCTCCCAAAACAGTGATGTCTTAGAGTAGTGGGTTAAGCGTTAGTTTCATAATGTTGGGGACGCGAGTTCGATACCGGCTGTCAATTCAGCAAACTTTTATAATTTGCTATACTGATACTTCTGATGCATACTAACCAGAGTTGGCGTGGGTCAATGAAAACTTGACCCACCACCCACCATGACTCACTATGACCCACAACCCACCGTGACCCACCACCCACCATGAACCACTCTCATCCACTGTAACCTGCTCTAACTCACCAAAATCCATCGTCATCAACTCTGAACACGATCCACGGTCTCTTATGTACCAAGTAAAGAGTTTATAGTTGTAATGAAACAAGACTGAAATTGTCAGCAATCGGAGTTTGAATTTTTAGTCAATCGCTCAAGCACCACTCTGTTACAATAACATTGGATCTGACCTTTACGATATAAAATGGTAAAGTGTTTGTCAGTGAGGAAATTGAAACAGTTCAGGGTGTGGGGAATTGGTGTGTGCCTAAAATATACTTGTACTAAGAGAGTATTCTTGCAACAGGTAATTTCTGAACGCATTCCAAAACAAACTTCTATTCGCAGGAAAATCCCCTGTACAATATGGAAAAGGTTATGATTTCTCAGTTCACAGTATTTTTTCTCACAAAATACTTGAAAAATCAGTTTTTATAGTGTATAAATGTGCTCGGGTACCCTATGTGAGAGCATCTCCATAAAGTATGCTCATAATTGTAATTTGTATAATCACTAAAACACCATGTTAAATTTAAGTTACAAATATGGATAATTGCAATTATTATGAATATTTATTGAAAGTAGTTTACCTGAAGCAAAGAAGAGACTTACTAAAAATTAGGTACAAAGTTGAATAACACAAATAAGCCATTAGTAATACAAGTATACATTTTCCATAACTCGTAATTTTCCACCTTAAAACAAATTTGAAATCGGGTTTATTTCCTGTTGGCCTCCAGAGCTTCTCCGTGGTAAATCATCCGCACCGTAATGATGTCCATCCTTCAGCCAAGAAATAACTAGCTCGTCTACTTTGAGCTTGTCTAGCGGTGGGCCATTAACATTGATGAGCAACTAGTTAGAAAATCTTTGAGCACTTAGTCTATTTCTAATATCAGTCATCTGGAAATTCATAAGGGGAAATCCCCGTTTGCACTCTGTCGTGGAAATTGATACCCGATTTTTGCAACTTCTCATCGACAATCTGCTTGTTAGACTTAAATCTGATAACGATTTTTCTTGGTCAGTTTTGAAACACTTAGCAAGAAGTGGTTCATGGTGGGTTGTGGGTCACGGTGGGTTATGGGTCACAGTGGGTGGTGGGTCAGAGTGGGTCATGGTGGGTGGTGGGTCAGTGGATCGTGGATCAAGTTTTCATTGACCCATGCCAACTCTGGTTAGTATACATCAGAAGTATCAGTATAGCAAATTATAAAAGTTTGCTGAATTGACACAGCCGGTATCGAACTCGCGTCCCCAACATTATGAAACTAACGCTTAACCCACTACTCTAAGACATCACTGTTTTGGGAGAAGAAAAAAATGGAGCTGCAGCGAATTCAGTAATTACACACTTTTACGATTCCAGTGTAATAAAGCTGAAGCTTTCTGATTTCAGTCATGATAAAATAGTAAAGTATTATGTAGAAATAATAGTCCAGAGAAGTCAACTTTAAATTGACAACTCATATGTACGGAGGCGCTGCCATATGCTCTCGCCTCGGGCCCTGAATTTTCAAGGCACGGCATTGGACAGATGCTCATATTGATTGGAATCTGGTGTTTCAGGGTACTGGATTATTTTTTTTAAGTTTACTAATTTAACGAACCTTCCTCAGCACCTTGTTTCCTATTTTTACGCGTTTTACTCACTTTTAGTTTTTCCCCTAATTCTTTAAGAACAGGGACAAAAAGATAGAAACATTGAGGACAGTAAAAATCACAAACACTATTCGCGCGTTCTTCCCTTGCCTGAAGTAAAACAATAAAATATGGTGAACATGCAATTTGGTCTTCCATCTTCTATGTAGTGTCAAATCCAGAGTTGGAGTGGATCAAATGGATCAAGTTTTCTGAGTGGGTCAGTGGGTCGTGAGTCAACAGCATGCGACCCACTGCGACCCATCATCCACCCTAACCCACTGCAACCCACCACCCACCGTGACCCACTCTGACTCACCAACCCACTCTGTTCACTGCATTGTAGACAGTATCTCTTGAACAGCATATTTTTTCACCCTCGACCCTAGCTACAGAAGCTAAAAACACGTTTCTGACTGGTTGCAACTTGCGAGTGTCCAAGCCTTCTGGTGTATGTATTGTGTATTATAGTACTAATAAAAGAACATTGTCACTTTGTTGGAATTGAAGAAAAAGAAAATTGAAGCTGTTGAGGTTAAATTTACATCATAGCAGTCAGGGTGGAACAAAACGAGCCCTGCGGGGCTTCTAACCCGCTCCTCCTCCTCCTCCTTCTAACCCGCTCCTTAATAAAAAAAAGTGTTTTGAAAATTTTAAAAAGGAAACATAAAAATAAAAAAAAATTCCTTGGCCCGGGTTTGAACCCACACCAAAAGCAATTATAATTACTAGCCTATTGCGCTAGTACTTTCGGCCACGAAGACCGCCAGTAACAGACACTTCAGTTTTGCTATATTTCTGCTACGTGGAGAGAAACGGATTATTCCAACTTACCAGAATCGTGCATTTAGCTCCTGTGAGTAGGGTCGAGCGTGATTTAAAAATATACTTCTGAACGCTAGTGAATTTGTCTACGTTTTACTTTCAAGGCCTCCATTTCCCTTTTTCATTTGTTTATGTTTACTTACCTGAGTTGACTATCTCTAAGTGAAAAGAAAACTTAAGAAATTTTTGGATATTGATATTTGTAATTGTAACAATAGCAATAAGACGTATACTACTACTTGGCTTTCGAGACACAGCCTGTGAGCTTTAGAGGAGCTAACTACAGGAAACAATACATTTTTGAATCATTGTAATATATAAATTATTATATAAAAATAAATGTAACTGTGTGCGCATAATCATCACTGCCAAATTGCAGTCAAATAAAATGGCTTTAGGTATATACTTAGGCCTTAGTCCAAACTGTGATGTTATCATATTGTGTTTATTATAATAATATTCTAAGGGATAGTGGGGATCCGAGTACTTGTGAAAAAATTGAGTATCTCACAAGCCATTAAACTTACGGAGCTGAAATTCAGTATATTAACTCTTTATTGAAAATGAACAGAACGTCTCCTAACAGTTTTTAACATTCTCCTTTATGGAGAGGGGGTGAACTTTCTACATATGGTAAATAGATAGTGAGTTAGTTTGTAAAAATTATCGAAAATGATCGATATTACTTGAGAAACAAATTGAGAAAGAGGAAATACAGTGGGTTTCGATTTCCCGCGGGAGCTCATGTGGTTCGGATTCACGTTAATCCGTACTTCATGCGTAAACGACGGTGGACCATCGATGGACAACTAGCGACATCTCGCCAAAAATTGGCAGCCCCGCAGCAACGATCGGCGGTGGTCCCTCTTCCGTTTTAAAAATTATACCACCAGCGGCCCACCAGTGGTAGAGACACGACAAAACGCCAATGAACCACAAAACTACTCCCCCAAAATACTTTAAATCGCCTGTATGCGTAATTTGTTTACATTAAGGAGAGTCTGAAAAACACTTTAAAAAGTTTTAAAAAACTGCCCCTTGGTGGGCGCGATCTAACAACCTTTGCATTAGTAGGCGCGTGCTCTTCCGAATTGGCCACGGGGGCGATGAAGAAAAAGTAGCTTGTAGGGGCAAAAATCCTTGAGGTATTTTAAATTTGGCTAATCAGAGTGCTCCTGTAACCATGTATATTCGACGATAACCGTTTGAGATCAGATAATGTCCGTTCGCCATATAATTTTATAAGAAAATGATGCGCATCTATTTACTTTATTTCATGATTCTCCCATATTTACTTTCAAATGATCGGGTACAGTTGTTATCTAAATTTATACAATTATACGCACTCATGTCAAGATTTTTCACTTCATGATGTAGAGCCAGGCGTTACTCTTGACCCCCATAGCTCACTTTAGGGACAATTCGTCAGGAAAAAATAATATATAATAATAACGGCATGCACATGACTGGCGATAGTTCGTGTTGGTCCCTTCGCGATTCTCCGCGACAAATCGAAGAAGCGCGGACCAAAATCAAGTCCTCGCTTCTATGCGGTGGTAACTTCAATACCCCGACTCTAGATATTTCTTTCGACTCGACGAAACCCTGCCGCACAATCTTTAAGCTCTTTAGTGGTGTATGTCCCACGTCTCTAGTGCACATATTAACCATTTTATGACAATTTTTAATAATCACTGTAACTGAAAAATGTCCTTTTTGACATTTTTGAACACCTTGTATGGGGACACTTTCAGGAGAAGAGAGGTTATATTTGGAATTTTTTCATCTCCCACTGTAATGAAGCTGCGCATCTTTTTTTTACAAAAATCTTAGATGGTGAAGTCTGATGATTTGTTGATTTGACATGGAATGTCCCTTCACTCACTTTTACAGCTTTTCCAGTAACTCTTTAAGAACAGGGACAAAAACACAGAAACATTGAGGACAGTAAAAACACAAACACTATCCGCGCGTTCTTCCCTTGCCTGAAGTAAAACAATAAAAAATGGAGAACATGCAATTTTTGGTCTTCCATCTTCTATGTGTTGTCAAATCTGTAAAACCAAATCAAACAAAGATCAATATTAATACGCAAAACGCTTAACATCTTATCTATTCATGACGTAACTATTGCATGATCCAAATAACTCCAGTATATCCACAAATCATCATTTGTCATATTTTACCGAAATACGTCATGACTTTTCCGACAACCTGATACTTTAAATGTTGTTAATACGCAAAGTTCATTGCTCTCATCACTTATTCACTTACTCTCTTATGATCATCAAAACATTTAGGGTACTTCCCATAGATATAGAAAGGTGAAATGTAGTATCCAGGCTTCGTGTAGCATGCAAGTAAACAAATAAAAAGCAACAGGGTGATATTTCCCTCCGCCAAGTCCCCTTCAATGGAGTGTATTGATTATTAAATAAAAAGACGTGAAATTCAATCAGAAAATTCATAAAATATAAAATATGTAGCTAAGTCTCGACTTTGCAATAATAATAATAATAATAATAATAATAATAATAATAATAATAATAATAATAATAATAATAATAATAATAATAATAATAATAATAATAATAATAATAGGCATAACAATTACAATATCAATTACGTAAACAATACCTTCCAATAAAGAAAAAATAACAAATGCCATGATGAGATTCGAACCCGGGTCAGTGTAATAGCAGTTCTCTGCTCTCACACTTTGCCATCAATTCCTCAGACAAAGATAAGAAAATAAACTAGTAGTTATGTTAGATAATCATAGCACACACTATTTCTACCCGTATTCATATAATTCAGAGAATGTGAGAATAATTTCTATCGTCTTTTCTTCTTTGGAAACTAGAAGGTAAAGAATTGTAGGAATGGGCACGAGCGACTTCGAGCGAGTTTTCACTCAAAGTCGACTCGACTCGAAACAGACATCTTTGAGCTCGACTCGAAAATTTCCTCCAACTCGACTCGAATTTGACTCGAGTTTCGATTCGATTATAGTCAAAACGAGGAAAATTGAGCCAAATGCTGTTTGTAGTTTCAAGTACTTTCTTCATGTATCCTACATAAACAACATAATTATTATCAATGATGCTACTACTACTACTACTACTACTACTTATTATTATTATTATTATTATTATTATTATTATTATTATTATTATTATTATTATAACAACACCATGTATAAACATAAAAGATGGGTATATTTGAATACTAAACACTAGTTGACTGCTGACCATGGTAGTGGTGAAGTCTAGGAGGCAAGGACATCGTTCACGAGGTTCTGGATTTGAGTTCTGGAGAAGCAAGCATCCGGGTTCAAACCAAAAATCGTTACAAATTAGAGGACGCTGGCCAAACTTGTTCAAAACTGCTTGACCCGGGTTTAGGGTTCTCAACGGCTCGAACGGATCAGCTCACAACTCATTCCCTATCGAGCCGAGCCAGTAGCTGACCCATCCAAGCCGGCTTGAGCCGAACCAAACCGAGCTGATGGCTTACCCCAACCAAGCTGGCTCGAGCCAGTGGCTCACCTGAGCCGGGTAGGTGCCTCATCTCAACCGAGTAGGCTCGAGTTTTTCGCTCAGTTGAACCGAGCTGAGTCGGTTAACATCACTACCCGGGTTGAGCTGCTTCGGCTCAAATCTTCGATCGTGCAGGTCTTAGACTTGGTGGTAAGAAATAGAGTATATATTTATGTTAGTGCTTACGACAGTTGAGGCTGTCTCGTTACAAAAAATCCATTATCTTCTTGTTAATCTAGACGTGACGAGATGCGAGCAATGTCCCATCTCCTGAGCAACACTAAAAATATTCCACATTACTGCTTATATTTCTCATAGCTTTCGTTTTCCAGTCTAATCAGGTAATGATTTCAAAACGAGTTAAAACGAGCTAAACGAGCGAGCCGTTTATCAAACTCGACTCGACTGACACTCGACCTCAGAACAGTGACTCGACTTGGAACTCGACTCGAGAAAATTACCTTTGACTCCAGGGACGTACGCAGGGGGTGGGTCCTGGGGGTCCGGACCCTCCCCGAAATTTCTACTTTTGTGTAAATTTAGCCTAACTTTAGGGGCAATTTTAGGAATTTTCATATAAAATACCCTCATATTGAGTTTGGACCCCTCCCGAAATAAATTCCTGCGTACGCTACTGTTTGACTCGACTCGAATTCGCTTCGAGTTTCGAGTCGAGTCGAGTTTTAGCTCGACTCGTGCCCATACTAAAAGAATTGTAATGTAAATCGGGACCATCGCTGAAAACTATGGCGTAGCCTTAACTTGAAGAACGTTTCGTGATACGTTCCTCATTGAGGAACGTGTCTATAAGTTTTTTTTTGGTTTAAAGAAAAAACCTCGAGTAAGTTATTGCGACACTCACATAAGCAACGTCTCCTTATAGAGGGATAAATCGTTGAGTCCTTTTAATTTGACCAACAGAGTGCTCCTTTAACCGTGTATATTCGAAGATAACCGTTTGCGATAAGATAAAATGCATTTGCCATATAATTTTATAATAAAACTAGCCTTTGGCTAGCTGGGGGCTCTGCCCCTAGACCTCCTAGTTTGATCGGCATTTCTTATCTATGGGCCTTTGCATCAACAGTGAATTTCGTGAACTTGGTCTTCATATTTTCTGAATTCGCCCACACGCGCTGTCTTTGCTCGGCCTACGGCCTCATACCCTTTGAACCCACAATTCTATCGTTTCTTTTCTATTTAAACTATCTAAAAGATAATATTTTGTATCCCATGAAAACGCCCATTGAAATAACATGAGAATTTCTTCATCCTCCTTTAGACACCTTAAAAATTAAAAATATTAACTTTTGGCAATTTTCCTGTCGATTAGTCTTGGAAGGCTACAATCATGCGAAATTTCATCATTCTAATTCTGCCGGAAGTGCCTAAACATTTTGGGGTGTGGAAGACGTCCCATATAAATAACATGGGAAAGATTTTTCAGTTCCCCATAAAATCACTCTACGGTTAAAAATAATTTTTATTTCTGATGATTCACTTAGATAACGCTTACAAAAACGTACAAGCATACCTAATTTCTAATTTTTATTCCAATTCTAAGTATCTAAAACATGAGATTATAGGTCCAAAAAAAGGCCCATTTAAATAACGTGGGGAAATTCTTCATCCTCTTTTTAGACCCCCTAGAAGTTAAAAATATTCACATTTAGCAATTTTTCTGTGTGTTTTTGGCCCGGAAAGCTACAATCATGCCAAATTTAATCATTGTAGCTCTACAGGAAGTGCTCAATAATTTATGTCAGCTCATGTAGATTTATATATAGTTAAGATTACGCGTGTCTATTTACTTTATTTCATAGTTCTCCGATATTCACTTTCTAATATTCGGCGACAGTTGCCATAGAAATTCATACACTTATACGCATAATAATAATAATAATAATAATAATAATAATAATAATAATAAGGTAAACAATATCTTCCAACAAAAAATAAATGTCACGCCAGGATTCGAACCCGGGTCACTGAAATGGCAGTTCTCTGCTTTCACACTTTGGCATCAATTCCTCATACAAAGGTAAGAAAATAAACTAGTAGTTATGTTAGATAAACATAGCACATACTATTTCTACACGTGTTGATGCAATTCAAAGAATGCAAAAATAATGTCTGCCGGCTTTTCAACTTTAGAAATTTGAAGTTACAGTGAGGAAGAATTGCAGTAATGTAAATCGGGACCAGTTAAAAACGATGAGGTAGACTCATCTTGAAGAATGTTTCGTGATATTTTCCTCATTGACGAAGGTCTATATCAGTTGTTTTTGAGTTAAAGAAGGAAACCTCCAGTAAGTCATTGTGACACTCATAAGGAACATCTCCTTATACGAGTATTAGTACGAGTATTTTGTGTATAGTCTTACATGCAATGCTTTTAACTAGCTAATAGTTTAGATGGAAGATGAAGTGACGCGGAAGGTAAGTGGTTAGCGCATTGAACTTCTATTCGGCGGGCCCGGGTTCAAATCTCGGTCAGGTTCTAACTTTTTCAAATGTTTCAATTTCAATTTCAATACATACTCAGTGGGACAAGCAAGATCTCTGCTCCAGAAAGAAAAAGATGTTGGAATGAGGAAAATTGGAGGAGGTCTCTCAATGAAGACAATCCTTTACTAACTTATTTCCAGTAGTTGTTCTAGATTTGATATTTTCAGCTACTTTCAAGCATTTTATGATTCATGCGTGGTCAGTGTCTTTATTACTCTAAACATACAATATAAAAAGAAATAATACGTTACATACACAGCAATATTAAGATAAATATATGTTTTTTTTTGTTTTTTTTTTTGTTTGGAAAACACGATCCGAACCATAGAGATTCATCTTAGAATAGAGAACTGTTTCGTTAGTCACCTACTTTACAATTTTACCTGCATAAACACCTGGATCAGGTCTACCAACTGCTGTCAGTGCCGAGAAAAGTTACGTGTAAGTTGAGCTGTGCATCTGTCTAGCCGTTCTCACAACTGCAAATGACCTGGACCCCAACTAATGGAATTAGAGCACTTAGAGGGGAGATACTTTTGTGGTTGGGTGTACCATGAATATTGCAACTACAATGAAGGGGAGATACTAAATGAACATGAATGGCATAAATACATGGAAAACAAGAGCCCACAATTTTACTACTGGCAACTAGTACTTAACATCCAATTAAGTGCACTTTCATGGGGCAGAGCAATTCACAATGGAAGTTTTCCGAGTTATGTTGAAACCCTCTCTAATGTTTTGTGGCTATTTTTTTACTTTTGATTGTGTCCATAATGCAATTGCTGTAGCAATTCACCTACCAGATGTATCAATACTGTTTCAGAAGCACCCTGGCGTCTTCCATGAATTCTGCAAATGGAAATTCACTGTGCGGAAAACCATTTTCTCAAAGGCCGTTGGACGAAGCTCATGAACAGTATAACGCCCTCGTAAAAGAATCAGGAGGATCCAAAGGTCTCACTGAAAACCCACCAGCCCTTTTAAGATGGATGGTAAGCGGACCCGAAGTCGCACGCACCATAAACGAATTCTTCAATGACTTTCGAACATTGGCTGATCCAGGTTTGTATCACGAAGATATTCCCAGCAACTAGCAATAGTTTATCGAAGATGTCGCTGCGATGGCTGAAGTTATGAACGTAATGGGAAATCTATTTCTAGAAGTGCACTATTAGTTGTCTGATACTGGCGAAGTAGTGGATTCGAGTGTAGCGTATCTATTCGCAATATGGAAGAAATTGGTAGAAGATAAAGCCAGGAATTTATAGAGAACCGTCTTATAAACCGAACTGTGCCATTAAACAATGTTTTGTAGAAAAACAGGCTACTATTGTCTCAATCGAAGTCTGAAGAAAAACTCAGCAAGCAGAGACAGCCACTACGTTCTCTGAAGCAAGACTGTAATCTTTTTCTACGCGTGTACATCTCTGGTCAAGCGCGTGATGGGAACCTTTCAGATCCTTCCGGCATGAAAATCAACGGTTTCCTCCAGCGTTGGCAGAAAAAGATAGTTTGAAGCGATCGTGTGGAAAGTCTGGTCTGCTAACAAGGAAACTTACGAAAGTGTCACTCACCGATTTGAATGAAACTTTGCATACTTGTAGAATATCGAAAAATAATTGACACGTATATATATATATATATATATATATATATATATATATATATATATATATATATATATATATATATATATATATATATTGTTACGGCAATGGTGAAGATTTAAGGGTAGAAACCACCCTTTAAACATTAGGGGTAGTCTACAAGCATAGATAGAAAACAATCATTTAATATAGAAGAAAACATACTTCCAGGGTGGTTTTAGGACAGCTAATTCAGAATCTGATGACAAAATTACAAAATTCAAAATGGCGGATCCAATATACTGATTATAATTACAAAATGTCTTCTGGTTTGAAATTCTCCGCACTTAGCCAAGAACAATTATAGTTGGCAGGGGTTACTGCGAGAAGGTTGTAGACCGATTTGAAATCCCTTTCTAATGATCTGAAACACCCTTATTTTAAAGGAATGCTTGATTAAAGTGAGTCTCTGCACCTCTCCCTATTCAGGGTGCTTATGTATAATGAGTCCCCTCGTCTCTCACTGTCAGAATTTCACATATTCTCAATTGTTATGATTGTGAATTTTTTGAGAAAACGCTTCACAGTAACGACATTTCGTTGAAAAAAAGTGAGTGATGCATAAACATTGTTTACACTAAGCAATAACTGTGGCAAATCGCAAAATGCAGCACAATCTTCTTCCAAATAACTGTTTTTGTATCACGCATATCTAATAAGATTTGCAAATCTGGGAGAAGAAAACTGATTATGAATCAGCGATTTGGATCTAAATTATATTATTATGGAGATGTAAATTTATGTTATAGTTGTAGAGGACAATATCAGTAAAATGTCTCAAGAAGTTTTTCCACGGCCTAAAGAGGGACACATCAAGAGGCTGAATTCTACCAATTGTTAGTTTTGAATGGTTTCTATTTTGAGATACTCTTTTGTTCGTAATATAGGTTGAAAAGTTTATTAATCTTGACCACTCTACGAACCTAATAACAAAATAGAATATGCATTAGACGCTGGGAGAAAATCTTCTTGAAACCATGATCTCACAAGACCTGATGTTAATTTTCCCGAATCTGATGCTTTCACAAGGACATTTTCAGATTAAAAGAGGTTGTTTTGGATTATAGGGCCAAATGTTCCATTCTTCTCCTGCAAAATAATTAACGATGGTGATAACAGAACACCATTTTCAGAAATTAAAGGCTCTATGGCGTAGCTGTGTCATAGATTTATTGACTGTGCCACACTTTCTACTGTTTATGTCTCTGTAAACGCTATACTGAGAGGTTCAGTGACACTTTAATCAAGCATCCCATTAAAATAAGTACAGAAAGGGGTCTCAAATTGGTCAGCAAACTCCTCGCAGTAATCTCTGCCAACTATAATTGTTTTTGGCTAAGTGTAGAGAATTTCAAAGCAGAAGACATTTTGTAATTGTAATCACTATATTGGATCCGCCATTTTGAATTTTGTAATTTTGAAGTCAGATTCTGAATTAGCTGTCCTAAAACCACCTTGACAGTAGGTTTTCTTCTAAATTAAATAGTCGTTTTCGATTTATGCTTACATACCACCCCTAACGTTTAAAGGTGGTTCCCACTCTTAAATCTTTGCCATTGCCGAAACAAAAAAATACGTGTCGATTATTTTTCGATATTCTACAAGTATGCAAGGTTTAATTCAAATCGGTGAGTGACACTTTCGTAAGTGTCCTTGTGAAATGTTTAGAAGATTACCTAAGAAAGAACGAGCAAATCGTAGAAGAAAAGGTCGATCAGTCTGCAAATATGATCATCATTAAGTGCACATTTAGTCAACATGATGAGCCAACTTTGACAGACACTTTCGAAGATTATGCAGATAAATTCATCGTTTACTTGACCCAAAAAATTCAGCCATTCAAGTACCTTCAGAATTGATGTGATTTTTGACGTACACAGGACTGACAGCTTAAAAGCAGACCCGTAGAAAAGAGAAATAGATATAAGAGAAAAGTACAACCTGGGAAGAAAGTTCCAAGCAAATGGAACGTATTTCTTCGCGTACAAGCGAACAAAGAAGAGTTTTTCTTACTTTTGACAAACAGAATATCAAAAGCTTCTTTCCGTTGCACGGATGTTGTAACATCAGGACAATCAGATTTCAGCTCGAATTCGATCGACGTAAGTGGACTTATGCCCTTCAACTACAAAGAAGCAGATAGACCCTACTAAGATATTTCTTCCCGCTGTGCATGGTCTTTCCAATGGATGTCATCGTGTCTTGGTACGAACTCTTAATACGGATGTTGTAGTTCTTGGTTTTTACATCGCGTTTAAGCTTCAGTTTGAACAGCTATTTGTATCTTTCGGAACCGGAACACATTTTAGAATCATCGACGTGAGTGGCATTGCTTCATCTTTAGGCAGCAAACGTTGTGAGAATTTACCAGCGTTTCACGCCCTAACATATTGTGACACCACATCTAAAGTCGGAGGCAAAGGGAAAATATTTGCATGGTCGGCATGGCACTCATTCGAAATGAGTGAGTTTTACGTCCCACTTTTATGCCGGCAAGGCTAAAGGAGAAGGTCATGATGAGAAATGAATGAAATGGTAGAATGAAGAAAGTGGGAGGAAACGGGAGAACCCCGAGGAAACCCACGCACATGGTGTTTGTCCACCAGAAAGTTCACTTGGTGGGGGGCTGGGATCGAACCCGGGACCCCAAATATCAGAGGTGAACGCTCTACCACTGAGCCACCGCGGCCCACTGGCACTCATTCGAAGCCGTGACTCCAGCACTACCAACACTGTTTTTCACCAAACAAGAAAAATATTGTCAAATATTTCCTGTTTTAGAAAGATTTGTGGTTGTGCTCTACGATAAATGCAGTCAAGAACAGTCTTTATATATATATATATATATATATATATATATATATATATATATATATATATATATATATATATATATATATATAAAGAATTAATTCATGAATTAACTGCACAAAGAGCTTTATTCTGCATTAAAAACAGCGTATTTTCTACATATAAACCACACATTTACCAATTAGAATCTAATATGTATGAGACATTTTATTACTACAAGAATATAATACTGTAAAAATGTTAAAAGAAAAGTATTTAAATACACTTGAAGTCTCAGGTAATCCCCTGATATTTAGCGTTACTCAAAAAATTACAATAGTAGTAGAGTTAAAGAAGTATTTTCCTCTCTCCACTGCTAGCCATCACATCAATCACCTTCTCAACATCAGGCGATAACTGGGAATGAATGTATAACAATGCAAGTCCTGTAAGCCATTCACCACCCATCTTGTTTCGGAGATATGATTTGATTCTTTTCAATGAAGAAAATGATCTTTCTCCCGATGCTGTTGAAACGGGCAAGCAAGCGAAAATTCGGGGTAGCTTGCTGATTGACGGAAAGAAAGCTGGATCACAGGCATCCAATACATCCATTATGTCGAGAGGTTTGTTTGGTTCTGCTCACCATTTTTCACACCATAGGCTCTACTCTGCTTTGATGACAGGTTCAGAAACAAAAGTTACCCAATAGAATTCAATATTTGAAAGGTCTTGCGGCTTTCTTTCATCAGCATTTTTCGGAAGCAGAATCTCTAGAGAAGATAATATATCTCTGTTATCAGAAAATCTTTCTTTGAGTCCAGAGATTAAATCACCCAAACATGGTAAAAATATTGATCTTCTAAAATACTCTTCTGGAGAACAGCTTGGTGCATTTGACCTTCTCATTTGTTCGCCAATCACCCGAGGGGCCTGGATTTCACTTCCGAATATTTCCTTTGCTAATTTGGAACAAGATTTGAAAATATCACTGAACTGTGAGTCACCATTTTCTCGCACTTTTTCCAGCTTCTTTGTTACTTCTTCAGCATATTGAGCAGCAGTTAATGTTCGGATTTTGAAGATAGACCGACAATGATAGAGTAAATCTAAAAATCAGGTCACACGTTTTCATTGACACCAAAAAATAACCTTTCTCTATGGCAGCCAAAAGTGTCGCCGCAGTTTGTGCCATAGTTCGGTGGGTCATAGATAAATCTCTCAAGGTCACAACTATTGGTTCAAACAGCTCACAGAATACATTCAATGAGTTGTGACGTTGTATGAATCTTGTCCCACACATACTGACGAGTTGATTTTTCTTGCTCTCTGGTGTAAGTTTTTCTATATTTACTTTCAGTTTTTCCTTGTCTAAAGCATTGCTGCTAAAGAGATTGCACACTTCCTTCACAACACCAATGGCGTTTCTCACGTCAGGAACTGATAAAGAATGAGAAAGCACCAAATTCAGTCGGTGAGAAACACAGTGGAAGTAAGTAGCTTTTGGAAACGGCTAGCTTCCACACCACTAATTTCCCTCCCATGTTGGCTGCTTCATCATATTCCTGTCCAACAAGACAGTCCAAATTTAACCCAGATATTTGCACTTATTCAAAATTGTCTCACTAATGGCTTCGGTACTCAAATCATATAGATCAAGAAAACTCAAAAATCCTCTCTCAATGTGCTTTCATAAGTGTAACGAACACACAACGAAAATTGTTCTTTTCCACTCACGTCCAATGTTTCATCTCCTAAAATGACAAAATATTTGTTTTGATTTACTCGATTCACTATTTTTTGTTGTATAAGCTTTCCACAAACTTCTATTTTCTCATTTTTGAACTTCAGGACTTAAGTAAGTTGCATTCTTTGGATTGGTTATTACATGTTTTCGCAAAGTTTCATCATAAGGTGCTCTAAATCGCAACAATGCCCGAAATTTACCATCCTCATGAAGCGGACCACTGTCTTTGTCACCTCGTAAATGCAACTCTTGTTCTCCACAGAAAATGACAGTTTCCACTAAAGCTCTCAAAGCCGCTCTATTTTGTACTTTTTCCTTTCTTCTTTGTTCACTCAGTTGCGTAACAACATTCTCCATTTTTGATGTCATGATCTTTAGAAAATTTTCTGCTGCCAATGTTGAAGACTGATGGAATTTCGACGTAGAATGTTCTCTAAATCTTTCAGTTGCGTCTTTCCAATTGTCGAGAAATTTGATACTTCCAACTTCCAACTTTCTGATGCAGGCCTTTTCCTGCATATTCTGACGAGAATATAACACAGTATTTACAGTAGGCTCCATATTTCACAGGAGGAAATACTAGCCATTCCCATTTTGTCTCTCTGAAAGCGCAATTTAATTTCTTCATAACAGCGAATCGGGAAAATGAAAGATGTATCATATATAAGCACATTAGTCAACACATTTATCTTTGTTGATCTGTCAGTGGGGGATTTATTGGGTTCGAATTAAAGATATAGTCCGAAACTTCTCCGATATCTGGGAAATTAATACTCACAACAGCTTCTGTACTTTTACTTGTCGTTGCGTATACTTCACACTGTTTCTCAGATACAGTTTTCTCTACAAAGGTTGTTCAGTCTACATTTGGCCAATTTCGACTTACCTAAAAATTTAGAAGAATCTATGGCGCCAGGTCCGTAAGTGCTCGATATGTTTCCCTTGGTTCCTAACAATAGCCCGACAGCGTAATTTCCACTGTAATAGGCTTCTCTGAAGAACTGGGAGGGGAATCTTGTCCCATTCCCTTTGCACAGCTTTCCAAAGTCGTTCCACAGTTGTCACATGCCGTTTTCCCAAAGCCCGCTTCAACAATCCAAATCCACAATTGTCCATAGGACTCGCATATGGAGATTTAATAGGTACCTCATTGAAAGGTATCACCTGTATACCACTTGCCTCCTGCATCTCTCTGTAGAATGCGAGGGACGATCGTGAAGCATGTGATGAGGCCTTGTCCATGTGAATGCGCACCAGATTGGCGTCATTTCCGCACATTGTTGAAATCTCATGCTTGTAGATCGGCCGCATGATCTGCTCTTGAAAATACTTCGAATTTATTTTGCAGTTCTTCGTCACCCTACGAATCTTCAGTTTACCTCGCTAACAGTAGCCAGTAACGACTATGAACCCTATTGGGAAGGATTCTTTACAGACACAGATCCACCTTCTGAAGTTCTTGGCGCCTTTCTCTCGGTACACGATGGCTCTCGGTTTGCCGCAGTCGGAAAGGTAAATCCATGCTTCATCGAGCGTTATGACGTACATCCACCTTTGTTTTGCCAGATGCCGTTCGTACAGCTTCTGAGCGTTACACTTTCTGTTCCTTTTGGTGGGCATTCGCGGGCTTTCATGACTTTTTCCAGCTTGAGTTGATGGTGTAACGTCCGGCTCACAGTCTCCAAAGACACGTCAAGACGATTAGTTATACACCTTTGTGTTGGCAGATTTTCTTGCACTGCTATTTTGCGAAGTTTCCTCTGCATGGTGGATGTGGCCTTGGTGCATTTCCACTTCCTAGGCAACTTCGTTGGTGATCCAAATGATGGAGCTTCGTTGCCCTTGTACTTTTTAATAACATTTTTTATTCCACTTAAACTGATGTTGCAACCATTCTTCTTGCACTGTTTTCTAATGACAGAAACACTAAAGTGAGCGTCATAAAGAGCCGCAACATAGCCTTCCCAAAACCGGCTTAGTTTGGGAGGCATTTTTGTCACAGAGCGGAAACCCACACACTTGGAAACAAATTTAACACAACCCAGACAACACGTACCTGTACGGCACATGTGCACTTTCCATGCATAAGCCGTACATATGCACATGTTCATTTGTGTGGATGATGCATACATACATAACCCGTGCTTAAGCCGTACATGTGAATTTGCGTGGATGAAGCACACATACAGAACCCGGGCAAACACACATGTGCATTTGCGTGGATGAAGCACACGCACATAACCCGTGATTAAGTCGTGCATGTATACATGTGCACCTGCATGGATGAAACACACATTTATATAACCCGTGCTTAAGCCGTTATGTGCACATGTACATTTGCGTAGATGAAACACACCCACATAACCCGTGATTAAGTCGTGCATGTGCACATGTGCACTTGCATGGATGAAACACACATTTATATAATCCGTGCCTAAGCCGTTATATGCACATGTGCATTTGTGTGGATGCTGCACACGTACATAACCCGTGATTAAGAAGTGCACGTGCACATGTGCATTTCCATGGATGAAAAACATTATATAACACGCGCTTAAGCCGCTATATGCACGTGTGCATTTGTGTAGAATAGGCACACGTACATAACCAGTGATTAACAAGTGCATGCACACATGTGCACTTGCATGGATAAAGCACACACTTACATAACCCGTGCTTAAGCCGTTATGTACACATGTGCATGTGCGTAGATGAAACACACGCACATAACCCGTGATTAAGAAGTGCACGTGCACATGTGCATTAGCATGGATGAAACACACATTTATATAACCCGTGCATAAGCCGTGATATGCACATGTGCATTTGCGTGGATGAAGCACACGCACATAATGCGTGACTAAGTCATGCATGTGCACATCTGCAATTGCATGGATGAAGCACACATGTATATAACCCGTGCTTAAGCTGTTTCGTGCATATGTGCATTTGTGTAGAATAGGCACACATACATAACCAGTGATTAACAAGTGCATGTACACATGTGCACTTGCATGGATAAAGCACACACTTACATAACCCGTGCTTAAGCCGTTATGTACACATGTGCATGTGCGTAGATGAAACACACGCACATAACCCGTGATTAAGAAGTGCACGTGCACATGTGCATTAGCATGGATGAAACACACATTTATATAACCCGTGCATAAGCCGTGATATGCACATGTGCATTTGCGTGGATGAAGCACACGCACATAATCCGTGACTAAGTCATGCATGTGCACATGTGCAATTGCATGGATGAAGCACACATGTATATAACCCGTGCTTAAGCTGTTTCGTGCATATGTGCATTTGTGTAGAATAGGCACACGTACATAACCAGTGAGTAACAAGTGCATGTACACATGTGCACTTGCATGGATAAGGCACACACTTACATAACCCGTGCTTAAGCCGTTATGTACACATGTGCATTTGCGTAGATGAAACACACGCACATAACCCGTGATTAAGAAGTGCACGTGCACATGTGCATTAGCATGGATGAAACACACATTTATATAACCCGTGCATAAGCCGTGATATGCACATGTGCATTTGCGTGGATGAAGCACACGCACATAATCCGTGACTAAGTCATGCATGTGCACATGTGCAATTGCATGGATGAAGCACACATGTATATAACCCGTGCTTAAGCTGTTTCGTGCATATGTGCATTTGCGTAGAATAGACACACGCGCATAACCAGTGATGAAGAAGTGCACGTGCACATGTGCACTTGCATGGATGAAGCACACATTTATATCACCCGTACCTAAGCCGCTATGTGCACATATGCATTTGCGTAGATGAAACACACGCACATATCCCGTGATTAAGAAGTGCACGTGCACATGTGCATTTGAATGGATTTAAAACGCATTTATATAAGACGTGCTTAAGCCGTTATGTGCACATGTGCATTTGCGTGGATGAAGCACACGCACATAACCCGTGATTAAGAAGTGCATGTGCACATATGCATTCGCATGGATGAAACGCACATTTATATAACCCGTGCTAAAGCCGCTATGGGCACATGTGCGTTTGCGTAGATGAAGCACACGCACATAACCCGTGATTAAGAAGTGCACGTGCACATGTGCATTAGCATGGATGTAAAACGCATTAATATAACACGTGCGTAAGCCGTTATGTGCATCAGTGCATTTGCGTGGATGAGGCACACGTACATAACCAGTGATTAAGAAGTGCATGTGCACAAGTGCATTAGCATGGATGAAGCACACATTTATATAACACTGCTTAAGCCGCTATGTGCACATGTGCGTTTGCTTAGATGAAGCACACGCACATAACCCGTGATTAAGAAGTGCATGTGCAAATATGCATTCGCATGGATGAAACGAACATTTATATAACCCGTCCTTAAGCCGTTATATGCACATGTGCATTTGTATAGATGAGGCATACGTAGATAACCCGTGATTAAGAAGTGCACGTGCACATGTGCATTATCATGGATGAAGCACAGATGTGTATATCACGTGCTTAAGCCGTTATATGCACATATGCAGTTGTGTGGATGATGCACACGCACATAACCCGTGATTGAGAAGTGCATGTGCACATGTGCATTAGCATGGATGAAACACACATTTATATAACCCGTGAATAAGCCGTGATATGCACATGTGCATTTGCGTAGATGAAGCGCACGCACATAACATGTGACTAAGTTATGTATGTGTACATGTTCACTTGCATGGATGAAGCACACATTTATATAACCCGTGTTTAAGCCGTTTCGTGCATATGTGCATTTCCGTAGAATAGGCACACGTACATAACCAGTGGTTAAGAAGTGCACGTGCACATGTGCACTAGCATGGATGAAAAACGCATTTATATAACCCGTCATTAAGCCGTTATATGCACATGTGCATTTGTGTAGATGAGGCATACGTACATAACCCGTGATTAAGAAGTGCACGTGCACATGTGCATTATCATGGATGAAGCACAGATTTGTATATCACGTGCTTAAGCCGTTATATGCACATATGCATTGTGTGGATGATGCACACGTACATAACCCGTGATTGAGAAGTGCATGTGCACATGTGCATTACCATGGATGAAACACACATTTATATAACCCGTGCATAAGCCGTGATATGCACATGTGCATTTGCGTAGATGAAGCGCACGCACATAACATGTGACTAAGTTATGTATGTGTACATGTTCACTTGCATGGATGAAGCACACATTTATATAACCCGTGTTTAAGCCGTTTCGTGCATATGTGCATTTCCGTAGAATAGGCACACGTACATAACCAGTGGTTAAGAAGTGCACGTGCACATGTGCACTAGCATGGATGAAAAACGCATTTATATAACCCGTCATTAAGCCGTTATATGCACATGTGCATTTGCATAGATGAGGCACACGTACATAACCCGTGATTAAGAAGTGCACGTGCACATGTGCATTATCATGGATGAAGCACAGATTTGTATATCACGTGCTTAAGCCGTTATATGCACATATGCATTGTGTGGATGATGCACACGTACATAACCCGTGATTGAGAAGTGCATGTGCACATGTGCATTACCATGGATGAAACACACATTTATATAACCCGTGCATAAGCCGTGATATGCACATGTGCATTTGCGTAGATGAAGCGCACGCACATAACATGTGACTAAGTTATGTATGTGTACATGTTCACTTGCATGGATGAAGCACACACCCAGACAGCACAATGCACGTACAGTATCCGTATAGTACATGTACAATTGCACGGATGCAACATGTGCATCATCTGTATAAATGCACGCCTGTACATGTGATGCACATATACATCACAAGTCCTATTCAACATCTTCACGTGCACAGGACATGTGCAGTGCACACGTCCTGCACAAATGATTTCCACGTTCCGCACATTTGATTTACACGTTACACGTATGCGATTTACATGTAGTGCACAGGTGATTTACATCTAGGACAGCGGTGATTTACACGTAGCACACAGGTGATTTACACGCAGTACCCAGATGATTTACATGTAGGAAAGAGGGGATTTACATGTAGCACATAGGTGATTTACATGTACGATAGAGGTGATTTACACGCAATACCCAGGTGATTTACATGTAGGACAGAGGTTATTTACATGTAGAACACAGGTGATTTACACGCAGTAAATGCACAATTGCACGGATGCAACATGTGCATTATCTGTATAAATGCACGCCTGTACATGTGATGCACATAAGCGTCACAGGTCCTATTCAACATCTTCACGTGCACAGTACATGTGTATTGGACACGTCCTGCACAAGTGATTTACGCCTTCCGCACAGTTGATTTACACGTAGCACGTATTTGATTTACATTTAGGACAGAGGTGATTTACATGTAGTACATGTACAATTGCACGGATGCAACATGTGCATCATCTGTATAAATGCACGCCTGTACACGTGATGCACATATACATCACAAGTCCTATTCAACATCTTCACGTGCACAGGACATGTGCAGTGCACACGTCCTGCACAAATGATTTCCACGTTCCGCACAGTTGATTTACACGTTACACGTCTGCGATTTATATGTAGTGCACAGGTGATTTACATCTAGGACAGCGGTGATTTACACGTAGCACACAGGTGATTTACACGCAGTACCCAGATGATTTACATGTAGGAAAGAGGGGATTTACATGTAGCACATAGGTGATTTACATGTACGATAGAGGTGATTTACACGCAATACCCAGGTGATTTACATGTAGGACAGAGGTTATTTACATGTAGAACACAGGTGATTTACACGCAGTAAATGCACAATTGCACGGATGCAACATGTGCATTATCTGTATAAATGCACGCCTGTACATGTGATGCACATAAGCGTCACAGGTCCTATTCAACATCTTCACGTGCACAGTACATGTGTATTGGACACGTCCTGCACAAGTGATTTACGCCTTCCGCACAGTTGATTTACACGTAGCACGTATTTGATTTACATGTAGGACAGAGGTGATTTACATGTAGTACATGTACAATTGCACGGATGCAACATGTGCATCATCTGTATAAATGTACGCCTGTACATGTGATGCACATAAGCGTCACAGGTCCTATTCAACATCTTCACGTGCACAGTACATGTGCAGTGCACACGTCCTGCACAAGTGATTTACGCCTTCCGCACAGTTGATTTACACGTAGCACGTATTTGATTTACATGTAGGACAGAGGTGATTTACATGTAGTACATGTACAATTGCACGGATGCAACATGTGCATCATCTGTATAAATGCACGCCTGTACATGTGATGCACATAAGCGTCACAGGTCCTATTCAACATCTTCACGTGCACAGTACATGTGTATTGGACACGTCCTGCACAAGTGATTTACGCCTTCCGCACAGTTGATTTACACGTAGCACGTATTTGATTTACATGTAGGACAGAGGTGATTTACATGTAGTACATGTACAATTGCACGGATGCAACATGTGCATCATCTGTATAAATGTACGCCTGTACATGTGATGCACATAAGCGTCACAGGTCCTATTCAACATCTTCACGTGCACAGTACATGTGTATTGTACACGTCCTGCACAAGTGATTTACGCCTTCCGCACAGTTGATTTACACGTAGCACGTATTTGATTTACATGTAGGACAGAGGTGATGTACATGTAGTACATGTACAATTGCACGGATGCAACATGTGCATCATCTGTATAAATGTACGCCTGTACATGTGATGTACATAAGCGTCACAGGTCCTATTCAACATCTTCACGTGCACAGTACATGTGTATTGTACACGTCCTGCACAAGTGATTTACGCCTTCCGCACAGTTGATTTACACGTAGGACGTATTTGATTTACATGTAGGACAGAGGTGACTTACATGTAGTACATGTACAATTGCACGGATGCAACATGTGCATCATCTGTATAAATGTACGCCTGTACATGTGATGCACATAAGCGTCACAGGTTCTATTCAACATCTTCACGTGCACAGTACATGTGTAGTGTACACGTCCTGCACAAGTGATTTACGCCTTCCGCACAGTTGATTTACACGTAGCACGTATTTGATTTACATGTAGGACAGAGGTGATTTACATGTAGTACATGTACAATTGCACGGATGCTACATGTGCATCATCTGTATAAATGTACGCCTGTACATGTGATGCACATAAGCGTCACAGGTCCTATTTAACATCTTCACGTGCACAGTACATGTGCAGTGCACACGTCCTGCACAAGTGATTTACGCCTTTCGCACAGTTGATTTACACGTAGCACGTATTTGATTTACATGAACGACAGAGGTGATTTACATGTAGTACATGTACAATTGCACGGATGCAACATGTGCATCATCTGTATAAATGTACGCCTGTACATGTGATGCACATAAGCGTCACAGGTTCTATTCAACATCTTCGGATGCGCAATACCTACCATGCACACGTCCTGCACAAGTGATTTACACCTTCCGCACATTTGATTTACACGCAGTACCGAGAGGATTTTCATGTAGGACACAGGTGATTTCCTCGTAGTGTAGAGGTGATGTAAAAGCATATTAGAGATACAACGAAAAAAAAGGAGTTTATATATTTGGTGCCTTACGCAGTTCAAATACAACATTGTAAACGTCTTCTTGAAAAGTAACAGAGTTACATGTAACGAAAAAGCAATTATATACTTACCCAAAATTACTGACTCGTGCACTACTCTACCGCACCATTAACGTTCCAGGCCAGTAATCCCAAAGTTCTATATTCCAATCCCCCCCCCTCAAAAGGCAGCTACAGCATATTCTCGTCACCTGAAGACGAGACAATATGGTACTCTGACGAAACTTTGTTTATCAGTAGCGTATATATTAACAAACCACTGTCACGAGCATTTAGACAATATTTTTCTTTCTTCCTACACATATATCATTATAGACTTTTCATTTTGCTATGCAGCATATTGGGTATCGTACCATTAGGGCCTGGAAGTTGAAGACCTTACCTAAAAAAATTTTTAAAAAGCCTAAACATATTAAGAAAATGACCTAAATTTGGAAAAAAATACTTAAAATATGATAAAATCAATAATGATACACTTAATGTGTATAATATTTAAATAATACACAATTCTGGTGATATGTTGAACAGAAAAAAATTGCAAATTTGCATTTTCGTCGCCCTGTTTCTGCTGTTCATTTTGAACTACTTAGAGGACAATCCTCACAAGCATCTACTGTCTGGTCATACCTACTATACCTGCTCCAGTCATTCAAGGGTTCCTATTGTCAGAGATTATTACAGAAAACTATGTTTAAGAGTTTCTAATTGAGAATGGGCAGCAAAACTGTAGTTGAAAAAAGGTCAAGTACCAAAACCAGCTGTTAAGACTTAAAGGGTAATGGGGACCAATAAGCCAAATATGACTTAAAACTAAGCATTTTCTGGCCTAAAATGACCCGAAATTAACATATATTATGGTGTTCCTCTTACCTTCGGGCACTTGGGAAAAACTATCTTTAACTTCCGACCCCTATATATGATACTGAAAATATTAAGAAAGAAAAAACTCATACTTGTCTGAATAATTAGGTTCTGAACTTATAAACAGTTGTGGTTTGCATATATATTTTTTTCTTTTAGTACAGTGCTTGGTTTGTCAACATAGCTTTTACATAGTATGATTTCATCAAAAGCCATCATGGAGCTATTTCAGATTTAAAATATATGCTTGATAAAGCAAAGTGGCCTCAACTCAATCACAAGTGAAATTAGATTTTAAACAAAATCCAAGTGCAAAAATGTTTATATATTCTATTAACCGTAACTTGGTGCAACTCCGCTGTAATTTTATGGAAATAGTAGGTATTACAACATTGATAACAACTGATTATATATATATCTATACATTTATTTCTTATTAAATATAAAAAGTAATCTACAAGATGGTTGTAGTTTTTTTTTTCTTTCTTTTAATTTACTTTCTCCGATAAATCCTTGGCCTCAGTCCTCTGCATCCTGTAAAGAGAAGTTTTAAAAGTAATACAGTAAGTGCAGACACTAAATCAATCTATTTAAACTAAATCACAGTCATATTCTTAGCATAGTTTGAGATTAAGAATTTAAATATGGTCCATCCAAATTATACATGCCATACCATTTTCTCCAGAAACAAAGCTAAAGACTACCATTTAAGCTCAATAAATCACCACCATCAGCATCTCTGAAATAAGATTTCTTAGGGTATTGAATCAATTCCAGTAAGAGTATTTAAATTAGCAATTTGAAAACGAGGCTGGCTTTTTATCGACAGGTGGCAATCCTGTGCAAACGTGTGTTGAAAACACTGGTAGAACATCTCATGAGTAAATGGTACTAAATGCACTTACCTTGAATGACATTGACAAGTGTGGGTTTAAGTACACGTAAAACTGAGTTATTACAACAGGAGTAAATGTATGAGCATGCTTGTTCACCCCGTGCTCATTCGTACGGACAGTGAAGGATGAGAATAAACTCAAGACTGGATGCAGTAAGAACTATGAGAAGTGAATTTGGTAGAGAAATTGAGGTGAATGTTCACGGATTATCGAAACACTACACTTCGAATGCCTTCTGAAAAGTTCAAAATGAAGACGAAAGCTGTGAGGCAACGCATAACGAAGAAAAATCTAGCACAAATGGAAGTTTTATGTTACCTAAGCTACGGGAAGTGGGTTGAAAGTAAGAAACAATATTCAGAGAAGCAAGCAAGATGAAAAAGATTTATTTTTGTGGCATGAACAACCAATAAAAACGTTGCCTTTTCCATATTATCAATTGTATATAACTGGCTGATCTCTACCACGTTATGCAAGATAGGCAGAAGTATATACAGTAGTGCACTCTGTATTCCTCTCTGCGAGCGGCCGAGGATGGTTTAGAGTATGAAATGCAAATAAGTTACGTACCTGCCCTTGAAATTATATTCATTTTCATACAAATTAAACGTTATAGGGGTTCAGATCCGACGGACTTCCTGTCAGTGCGCCCCTGACTTATATGACTCACAGTGAAACAAATTTATAAATCTTATTGCTATCAAGTACAACGGCATTATTAATAAATTTTTTTAGATATTCATATTTCAAGTCATGTTACTAGATACTGAGACACTGGAAGACTAAGTACTGCTTAAAATTTAACCCAAAATATGCAAAAACACAGTGGCAAATTTGTGTAAGAAAAAAAGATCCTATATCCTAGATAAGCGATCGGCAAAATCCATATTCTCTGTCTGCGTGCCTGTAAATCGAATAGTGCAATGACGGGACATCGGATTATCCTCCTTCCTAACTCAGCGTTGCAATCCTGACGTAAAGGTTTCTTCTTTTTTTCAACTAATATAATGTACATTTTGAATTTAAACAATACTAGTAAGATTCTTAAGAAACATTTCTTTTACTATCAATGAGTCAATTTCTTTTTATCATCAGGTGGTACAGTGTTCCACATAAATATCGCAACTCTATAGTAGTACAATACTTTAATTTATGCATTTGAAATCAATATTTCGCTGGTTACCTGCCTATCAGGCGTTAGTTTAAGGTTAGATTGATTATGCAGCAACCTGCAGAACATTGATTTCAAATGTATTGCATAAGATAAAATCTTAAAACTGTAGTCGAGTTGCGATATTTATATTGAACACTGTACAAGACGTAAAAAAAAAAAAAATGAAATGTTCCTCTCTTTTCCGTCGATATTAACCTTTAAAAAAAAAGAAAAAGTTTGTTTGTGTCATATAAGTCTACAAATTTCTAATAGTTTGTAAAATACATAATCGTTCTCGCAGAATAAGAAAAAAGTCTTAAAGATCATGAAATCTCAAACACCCCCGAATCGCCCAGTTTTGTTCTAGTGTCCCCTTTGAAAATGAGAACGCCGCTGGAGAGCGTTAATATACACGTTGAGAATAGGTGCGTATAAATTATAGAGAATAAAGTTGAAAGAATGACTGCGTCAAAGGTTTTTTTTTTCTGCTTATAAATTACCTACGAGAGCAAACACATTTTATACTCCGTTAGCTACTCGCACATATTTCAAGGTAAAAGCACAGTTCCGCACCTCCTTGCCCGCTAGGTCCCAAGTATGCAAAAATGTCCGCCCTGTTGCCGACTTCTGATGTAGATTATAGTGACAATTTAAAGCTTGGAGACCACTTGTTAACCGTTCTTATTTTGAAAACTGCTGCAAAATTGCATGTAAATATTAAAATAAAGGCTTACGAATACATGAAAACCAAACATCAGAGGTGATACGTACCTTCGTGACCTCCTTGTTTTGGCGTGGTGCAGCCAATCACTTATCGCTTCCCTGATTTGCTCCTCCGAACACTCAGGATATAATTTCTTTGCAGATGCTAGAAAAAAATGTACATATGACTATGTTGATATATATGAAATTATACATTCATTAGTAAACTTAAATCCTAAAATAAGAACATCAAAAGTGAGAAAGAGAAACCCTAACAACAATTTTGGTATGCAATCCTTTTCCGTCTGAATGATACCTTGGTAATGAGATATTTGCTGTATTTACGAGAGTATAATACTTCACGCAATTTTTATACGGAACAGATAAAGAAAAACTATTTCGCATACAGCATACAGAGAAGTTTATGCTCCGATTTCCCCCCCCCTCCCACTGCCTCTCTGTATTGAAGATTGCTGAAATTGTCATTCCCAGCAGTGAGTCACTCACCACACCAATGACTCCCCTCTCAATCTAATTGACATTTTTATCATTTGCAGCAATTGTCAGTGACTTTTTAAGTAAATAAAAAAGTGCAGTCATTACAAAGCATATACGACGTATGATATTTTCGTCTTACAAGTTTAAATAATGTGGGGAGAGGATTGGAAATATTTTGTGTGATCTGGAATTGAACCAACGGCCATGTTTCACATGCCTTTCAAAATTATTGTTTATAATGAGAATCATTGTTTTAAGGTAATAAAATTTGGAACAATTCAGCGGTATAATTGAGTAAATATAGTAGAATTTTATGGCTTCTACTAACGCCAGAAAAAGAACCTATCAAATTAAAAATTCCTCACTTATTGAAATAATTAAACATAACTGTACTCATCTCACTTTTCTTCTGTTTGTTTTGTTTTTGGTGGGGTCTGTGTTACTACAAACACTCAACTTACATTCTATTGCAAAACAGTATATTTTATATCAAAGAACAATTTGTTACTCAAAAAGAAACAATATACAGGGTGCTTCAGGAGGAAAGGTCAATAATTTGAGAGGCGGTCAGATTTGTCGACTACAACAATCAAGTTTACATAAACATATACGTTTTAAACCTTTGTTTCAGATATATCACTACATGAAGTTTAATGCATGGTGACAAGGGTACACTGCAATTATGTTGAAATGCGTACTGTGATACTATAAGACACGAGAATGGTAACTAATGTAAAGAGGACTGAGGAGGATACTACAGGATTAACACTACTCATAATTGGCACCAATGGTCCGCGGAAAACCAACATGCTTCATGCGAACAGTTACCAGATGGAACTTTCGTGTTGACAGTGCACCATACCTTCATCTTTTGCAAAATACTTTCCCTCCGTATTTGGAGGATAGTATTCTTTCTACGCATCATGTGATACCAAATGGACGGTGAACCGTTTTCACTCGACTATCACCCAGTGCCTTCACGCAAAATACTAGTCGTTGGATTGGATGTTTTGGGCTAGTCTAATGGCCACCTAGGCACCTGTTCTAACACCCTTGGGCTACTGTATGGGTGGTTGAAAGAAAAGGTGTACAGTGTTGGTAAATAACAGCGGGAACATAAAATTAATGAAACTGTTTCAACGTAACCCCAATGTACACATTTCCTTGTCCACATGTACCAAATTCATATAGTAATATCCCTGAAACAAAGTTTATATGGACTTCTTGTTCTGGACATGCTTGAGCACAACCTAATTATTGCCCTTTCCCAATAAACACCCTATAAACTATCAAGCATTGAAGACAATGCGATCACGATTAAAAAAAAAAATGCACAAAAAAATCTTACCAACAATAAACTTGTAGGTTTGTGTCTCCACAAACGACAGCTTCCTCACACAATTTATTCCCGACTTTCCTGTGAGGCTATACAGCTCAGCAACTTCATCCACCACGACACGACGAAGAATATTCTGTGCTAGTTGTTTTGGAGTTTTTCCACCACTCGCCAACATTTGAAACTGAAAGTAACATTGTATCGATTGTGCTGTGTTAATGCAGCGAAAAAATTTCATGCATATAAATAATATTTTTCAATATTTAGTTAATGTTAGAGCAAATAATCACCATAAATTATTTCTTGTGATTAAGTTATCTGCCAAGGTTACATATCTTTTATATGATGTGAAATGTGGTGGCAAAAATAAATCAGCAAATCTGATGAAAACTAGGATCCAATTTGGATAGATTAATACATCTTACTTTTAAACAATCAATGTTATTGGTAGTTTTTTTTTTCAATGTTACTTTCGTTTGTTTGCTGAAGAAACCAACCTAGGAAATGCATTACATTTTTTGCCAACTCCACTGTTTTTACTTCATAGAGCATGTGGAGGAATGTAGTACTATCCGAGTTCCCATGATCGCTAAAGAAGATAATTCTTTAATGTGTGACTTTTTGAATGTGTCTTAATTCTGCAAATTTGATAAAATTATACATATACATAGTCAATATACACATACATTCTTAGTTGTTGAAAACTTTTTACACAATTTAACTTATAGAAAAAAACATGCATACGGATGAAACGTATTTAATAACTTCAAAATGTCAACTCTTACGACAATTTAGTATTCAGCACCAATGTTGTAAATGTCAAGTTTTTGTCTTACACATGAATATAGAAGCGAACAGTCAATATAAAAGTGAGCAGAAAGTGAAGTTTAATTTCAGAGCACAATAAGATAAATAACAGACACTCAATATTCTACTATTACAATGAAATAGTGAGAGTAGCAATATAAAAAGTATCATACAAACATCCCTTTCAAATTAATACAATTGCCATGACTTCAGAAAAATATGTATTTCGTAAATTCACAACCTTACTCATGCAAAGCGACGAATTTTTTTTTTTTTTTTTTTTAATTTAATAAGTTAGAACACTGAAATAGAAGATTGACGGACTGTGCCATCAGTACTACTTTTAGTTGTTTATATTCACAATGAGGAGTATTAATGGTGCTATCTAGTAGGAAAAAAAAATAACAATGGTAAATCTCATACAGGATGTACGCGAATCTGAACCTATAAAGTGGAGATAATCTATGTATCTCCGGAAAACTTAGGTCAAAGTTAGATCAAATTCAGTCACCAAAAATCGGGAGCATTCTGCTAGGGAGCGCTACATAACTAATTTCTGTGAAAACAATTTATTTTCTGAAATGTTATAAAGTCTATAAATGTCTACTCACGTAATATTGTCTTGGTTGCTCATTATAGGTAACTATTTCAGACTCCTGGATTTTTCACCTTTGTGCTCTAGAAAAGATACAACAGAGCTTCTAACAACATTGAGGATTTTCATTGACTTTCAATGGAAATCTTGAAGTTCCAGAAAGTTCTCGTCAGGACGTTTTCCGTGACCTTTTCAGGACGTTTTTACGAAACACTTTTATTTCCAGGGTTTCCAGGACGCGTGTGGACCTTGCATATTATGTACAGCAATATTGGAAGACGTTGGGATATGTTGGTGAATACCAACACACCTTAATGCCGAAACAATACTGCTGCAAACACTGCTGAAAGAAAATGCTAACACAGCTTGCGTTACAAGAGTCTGGAGCACGGTAAGGTTCCTCAGCTAAGCTTCATTGAGGAAGAATAAGCACATAGGAAACAGAAAAAAATGAACAGAGGAGGATAGTAAAGAGCAAATTTTTTAAAAAAAAGTAATAGTGAGGATTAGTGACTTGTCCCTTAAAAAATGCTATGACTTATTTAGCATATTGCTAATATGTAGCAACTTAAATAATCACTGGAACTGTCTTTGGCTTGTATTTTTAATAATGCAATCACTAAAAATATAGGAAATATAGGAGAAGATTAAAATATAGGACAAATATACACACATTTCCAAACAAATAAGAAAAAATAGGAAAAAGAGGACAGCTGGGAGCCCTGCATAACATCACTTAGGAACTAGTGTGTGCCTTATTCAAATATCCATGTTTCAGAATCGTGCGGCATTTGCGCATTAAAGCTTAGAGAGGCATTTCGGAAATGCTCCGGAAATTTGAAGTACTAATCAACTGCCTCTACAGAAATTGATGCGCAAATGCCGCACGATTCTGAAACGTGGATATTTGGATAGGACACATACTAGTTCCTATGTGACGCTTTGACCCGACCACGATTGGTCCCATAGTACTGGAGCCATGGATCCTTAAAGTTAATTTTCTCACGTTTTCGGTAGTGTAACACCTAACAGTTGTACAACGTATTTAGCGCCATACTAATATATATAAATTAACTGGCCCGTGTGGACAAATAATAAATATCTCATGGCGTTTGTCGTATACATAATTAAAAACTTCCTATTAGTTTCCAAAAATAGCGGGAAAATTATAGTATGTAGATACGACCTAGTTTCCCACATTTAAGAAAATGAAAGTATTATGAAAGAAAACACTTCAATTTTTACCATATCTTTCTTACATATTACTACACAGTTATTTCGCGTCAAATCACATTTGTAATATGCTCAAATTTAAATTTTATGTGTTCTCAAAACAAGTTTTAAAGTCAAATCTAGCACACACAATCCATTTACATTATTGTGGACAATTTAGTTTCAATTCACTATTTGGGAGGCGCGGTGGCTCAGTGGTAGAGCGTTCACCTCTGGTGCTTGGGGTCCCGGGTTCGATCCCAGCCCCCGCCAAGTGAGCTTTGTGGTGGACAAACACCGTGCTCGTGGGTTTTCTCGGGGTACTCCCACTTTCTTCATTCCACCATTTTACTCATCTCTCATTATCACCGTCTCCTTTAGCCTAACCGGCATAACCGTGGGACGTAAAACTCAAAGATTTCATTTCATTTTTTCAATTCACTATTTACAAAGATTCATAAGTGACTATGAAAAATTTAATAGCAGTGAAGGAAAAAATATCCTAACTAGATAACACTCATAAATCATTCAAACTCAGCTCTTTTTTGATAAGATTGTGCTTTTTCTCGTACTACTTTATTTTTTGTAAGAATCTACATAACGGTTTAAAGACATGACTGAACAGAGCTTTGATTTTTTTGTGAAGTGCAAATTTCGTGCATTATTACAGAGAGAGAGAGAGAGAGAGAGAGAGAAAATGACAATAGCATAACAGACAACAGGGCGCAAAATTTCAAAGTCAGACTCACTTGCCAATACAAAAATGATGGTCGCCAGTATCTCTCACGTACAAATTATGAGAGGTCCCCCTCCCATGGTCCTTGGTTTGACAAAGAGATTGCATTCGGGCATAAAATTTGAAACCAAGTTATCTATTCTAGGCACTGGGCTATCCCCCAGCTGTTCTAGCTTCAAAGACATCCAAGAGAAATTGTCCATTTGGACACGAAACCGGGGTTAACTGGTCACAAATGTGATTGCCGACTCACTCACGAAGGACTCTTGATAAAAATACGTTGTACTGATCTTTACATAAGCTTGCTTGTTAATAGCTATAATTGTCAAGAGTAGGGATGGCCAGAACCGGTTCCTGTTGGAACAGTTTTTCGGGTCTGAACGGATCCGGTTCTAGAAGATCCGGTTCAACAACCGGTTTTTCGGATCCAGGTCCGGAACCGGTTCTTCGGATCCAGGTCTGTAACCGGTTCTGGAACTGGGTTTTCGGATCCAGGTATGGAACCGAAACTTTGTGACGATCCCTACACTAAACACGAGCTGCTGGAAGGCTGTGAACAGTGTGCTAGATGAAATGGTGGAAGCGACAGGCAGGCACCCAGGTGGCGGCCGCTTGTCTCATTTAGCTAAATTAACTGGGTAACTGGCAAACTTAATGGTTAAACAGGCAAATTGGCCAACTCATTTGGCTAAACACTCACTGGTGGACCAAAATAAAAACAAAAAACACTGGTGGACCAAAATAAAAACAAAAAAAAACTGGTGGACCAAAATTTTTTTCTGGGGGCACAAGAGAGTTTGGGCGGGGAGAGCACAAGCGCATGGTCCTCTTTGCAGTGTTTTGAAGGTGAAATTTGTGGCTCCTTTACGGGTCTTTGGGGGCTTTCGGATCCAAGTCTGAAACCGGTTCCTAAGAACCGGTTCTGGAACCGGAACTTTGTGGCCATCCCTAGTCAAGAGTCATTTCAGAAGGACTAAAAGACAAACAGTTACACAAGTAAAAACATTATACAGAATTATATATATAAATCGGGAAACTCCATTGGGAAAATCCTGTTATTTAAATGTATTTGTGTGTAAAATTTGAAGGTCAACATATCATAATCACTAGGCTAAAACTGAGGTATTAAATTAAAAATTGGGTATGTAGATATTCAATAAAATTAAAACAAAGTGAAATCCAAGCTGATGTTGGAAGCTACGTAGGCAGTTGATAAATTTTGCCAATTTCTATCAATATGTTTAAGCAGCCTTGGCTTCTTTATAAAACAAGTAGAAATATATAACTTGGTTTCATTTCGTATGTTTAGGCTTAAATTCCTTATGAAATACCAACGTTATCACGGAGAAGACTTTCGCTTAAAGAGACACCTCGAATTGCTACTTGCTTTACACCTGAAAGATGGACCGAGAATTGAACACGGGACCCCTCGATTAAAAGGTGAAAAGTAGATAAACGTAATGCGGATGGTTTGATATGTGGAAACGTCACCATAAAGTTCACACGATTTAAACATTTTTCTTTTTTTTTTTTCTTGTTTAAACCATTTTTTTTTTCTGAAAAACCAGCTGGTTTAAACCAACCCTGCCTCGCAGAGTTATCTTTTGTGAAGTAAGTCACAGTGGAGATGTTACATGTGAGACCTACAGTAAAGAGTTGCCCTTAAGCTATATCCTGAATCAATTCGATCTATATTCAGATATCCTTTTTAAATATTGCATGTTGCAGTAAGGTCTTCAAAAAAATGCTTGTATGGGTTCACTCGAGCAGGCGGTTCTACCGAAAACAAAATTTATAGGTAAAATACGATGTGAAACACTTTTCGTAAAAGAAGCAGAGTGTAAATATAAGTAATTTCTGTCAGTGGATATCATATTGAAATACATTTTCAATGGTAGTGAACGTATTCTACATGTAACTATTTACTGAAGCGGAAGAATACAAGAATGCGAAGAAGGTGAAAATAAACTGCGGGAAAGTTCCGTTCGTGTTAGCAATGGACGACTGCGATAGATATAATGTAAGCATACGATTAGAGAGCGTCGATACGTGTGATAAAGAGCGTCGTATTATAGTTTTTCAAGCGTCATGGTAAGTGTAGAAAAGTAAAAATTCAGAGCATACGAATTTCTCCTCGCAGCAGACCATTTGTACGCGGGAAAGCAGTGAAGCCATTTTGAAATTAAGAATTACTACTATTATATAAGTGCTTTTGAAGGTAAAAATTATTGCAGAAATTTAATGTATGTTTTCACTATCCTCGTTTATGCGTATGCCCTTGTTGCTGACCCGCCTGCTCCCTACGAACGCACCCCTTTGATCCGCTCGGGCCTCCTGCTGCGCTCCTGCCCTGATTCGGTTAGATAGCATTCGTGCTTTTTAGTGGCCACCTAGACAAGTTGGTTCGTGGTTTATGCATTAGCTCCTCATTTAGTGCATGTTCTGCAAAAAGAAACCGGAAAATGCAATAAATGCGTGTAAATTTCATAGAACCGTTTGCTCGAGTAATGCCTTTATACCTTTCTTAAAAGATGGCTCAAGAAAAATACATGCATACGATCAGGTTCTATTTTAACGGCAAGGTTCTTGATTACTGGTACCTTCCCATTGAGCAGTAATAAAGACAGAAAACAACGTGCCCTGCGGGGTTCTAACCCGCCTTCACTCGCTAACGCTCGCTCGGCAATACTGTATAAGTTAAATGCATAAACTTAGTACAGAAAGAAACCTACCCAGCTACTAATCTATATGGGGGACCAGTAATCTAGAACCTTCCCTATTTTAACTATTACCCCTAATTCCCATTCTGGATTTGGTAATGATACTAGCATACCTAGATTTGATTGTAAATTATCTCGGAGGTTCTGCCGTTGGAACACTACCTCCTTTCAAATGTAGGGTTATGTATGCATAATTTATTTCATGTTAAAAGGACTACGTGATAATGACTCTTGCAGATCTTTCTTTAAAGAGATGCAAATCATGACAGTGCCTTCAATGTATATCTATAGCTTCAATGTCCCCTCCAAAAACATAAAATGTCAACTAATAAATACTGCTTGAGAAGAACAGGATGCATGTGTATACGGCAACATTAACACCAGTTTTATTATTTAAACGGGTGCTTTATTAAATTTTACAAATTACAGTAAAATTAAGTTCATCACTCACCTGATTATAATATAATGTTGAATTCTTCGCCTTCAACAACATTGGACAAACACCACCACACCACAGCTCGTACACGACCACACAAATAAGCGCGCCGTGCATGGCTAATACACAGCTCCAACCAGTGCGCATGCGTGATTCGAAATAAAAATTAAATTAATAACGAATAGAGAAAAATAATATTTTACTTCCAAACAATAATAATCTTATTAAGATTATTATATTTACATATCTTTTTGTATGTATATAATCAGACACATGTCTATTCGGTTCTCACGTCATTTATTACATCAAAGCGAACACTGCACATTTTTTATGCTACTGAGAGAGCCTATTTATAGCGTGTCGATTTATCTGATTGAATATTTATTCCAATGTACTTAAGCCTTCGAAAAATGCAGGTTACATTATATTGTTTATTTAGAATGAGTAATATAATAATTTTTAAAAAATTGAACTTTCAATTAAAAATACTATAGCCATATTTAATGTAAATATTAGCAGAATGAAACTAAATACACTTGCACGGTATTACGAATGTGTCATACACATGTGCAGTAGCTGTGCAAATGCACATGTGCACACAACGGCTTAAGCACGGGTTATATAAATGTGTACTGCATCCACGCAAATGCACATGTGTACATAACGGCTTAAGCACAGGTTATATAAATGTGTGCTTCATCCATGCTAATGCACATGTGCACATGCACTTCTTACTCACGGGTTATGTGCGTGTGCATCATCCACACAACTGCATATGTGCACATAACGGCTTAAGCACGAGATATACAAATCTGAGCTTCATCCATGATAATGCACATGTGCACGTGCACTTCTTAATCACGGGTTATGTACGTGTGCCTCATCTATGCAAATGCACATGTGCATATAACGGCTTAATGACGGGTTATATAAATGCGTTTTTCATCCATGCTAGTGCACATGTGCACGTGCACTTCTTAACCACTGGTTATGTACGTGTGCCTATTCTACGGAAATGCACATATGCACGAAACGGCTTAAACACGGGTTATATAAATGCCCAGACAACACGTACCTGTACGGCACATGTGCACTTTCCATGCATAAGCCGTACATATGCACATGTTCATTTGTGTGGATGATGCATACATACATAACCCGTGCTTAAGCCGTACATGTGAATTTGCGTGGATGAAGCACACATACAGAACCCGGGCAAACACACATGTGCATTTGCGTGGATGAAGCACACGCACATAACCCGTGATTAAGTCGTGCATGTATACATGTGCACCTGCATGGATGAAACACACATTTATATAACCCGTGCTTAAGCCGTTATGTGCACATGTACATTTGCGTAGATGAAACACACCCACATAACCCGTGATTAAGTCGTGCATGTGCACATGTGCACTTGCATGGATGAAACACACATTTATATAATCCGTGCCTAAGCCGTTATATGCACATGTGCATTTGTGTGGATGCTGCACACGTACATAACCCGTGATTAAGAAGTGCACGTGCACATGTGCATTTCCATGGATGAAAAACATTATATAACACGCGCTTAAGCCGCTATATGCACGTGTGCATTTGTGTAGAATAGGCACACGTACATAACCAGTGATTAACAAGTGCATGCACACATGTGCACTTGCATGGATAAAGCACACACTTACATAACCCGTGCTTAAGCCGTTATGTACACATGTGCATGTGCGTAGATGAAACACACGCACATAACCCGTGATTAAGAAGTGCACGTGCACATGTGCATTAGCATGGATGAAACACACATTTATATAACCCGTGCATAAGCCGTGATATGCACATGTGCATTTGCGTGGATGAAGCACACGCACATAATGCGTGACTAAGTCATGCATGTGCACATCTGCAATTGCATGGATGAAGCACACATGTATATAACCCGTGCTTAAGCTGTTTCGTGCATATGTGCATTTGTGTAGAATAGGCACACATACATAACCAGTGATTAACAAGTGCATGTACACATGTGCACTTGCATGGATAAAGCACACACTTACATAACCCGTGCTTAAGCCGTTATGTACACATGTGCATGTGCGTAGATGAAACACACGCACATAACCCGTGATTAAGAAGTGCACGTGCACATGTGCATTAGCATGGATGAAACACACATTTATATAACCCGTGCATAAGCCGTGATATGCACATGTGCATTTGCGTGGATGAAGCACACGCACATAATCCGTGACTAAGTCATGCATGTGCACATGTGCAATTGCATGGATGAAGCACACATGTATATAACCCGTGCTTAAGCTGTTTCGTGCATATGTGCATTTGTGTAGAATAGGCACACGTACATAACCAGTGAGTAACAAGTGCATGTACACATGTGCACTTGCATGGATAAGGCACACACTTACATAACCCGTGCTTAAGCCGTTATGTACACATGTGCATTTGCGTAGATGAAACACACGCACATAACCCGTGATTAAGAAGTGCACGTGCACATGTGCATTAGCATGGATGAAACACACATTTATATAACCCGTGCATAAGCCGTGATATGCACATGTGCATTTGCGTGGATGAAGCACACGCACATAATCCGTGACTAAGTCATGCATGTGCACATGTGCAATTGCATGGATGAAGCACACATGTATATAACCCGTGCTTAAGCTGTTTCGTGCATATGTGCATTTGCGTAGAATAGACACACGCGCATAACCAGTGATGAAGAAGTGCACGTGCACATGTGCACTTGCATGGATGAAGCACACATTTATATCACCCGTACCTAAGCCGCTATGTGCACATATGCATTTGCGTAGATGAAACACACGCACATATCCCGTGATTAAGAAGTGCACGTGCACATGTGCATTTGAATGGATTTAAAACGCATTTATATAAGACGTGCTTAAGCCGTTATGTGCACATGTGCATTTGCGTGGATGAAGCACACGCACATAACCCGTGATTAAGAAGTGCATGTGCACATATGCATTCGCATGGATGAAACGCACATTTATATAACCCGTGCTAAAGCCGCTATGGGCACATGTGCGTTTGCGTAGATGAAGCACACGCACATAACCCGTGATTAAGAAGTGCACGTGCACATGTGCATTAGCATGGATGTAAAACGCATTAATATAACACGTGCGTAAGCCGTTATGTGCATCAGTGCATTTGCGTGGATGAGGCACACGTACATAACCAGTGATTAAGAAGTGCATGTGCACAAGTGCATTAGCATGGATGAAGCACACATTTATATAACACTGCTTAAGCCGCTATGTGCACATGTGCGTTTGCTTAGATGAAGCACACGCACATAACCCGTGATTAAGAAGTGCATGTGCAAATATGCATTCGCATGGATGAAACGAACATTTATATAACCCGTCCTTAAGCCGTTATATGCACATGTGCATTTGTATAGATGAGGCATACGTAGATAACCCGTGATTAAGAAGTGCACGTGCACATGTGCATTATCATGGATGAAGCACAGATGTGTATATCACGTGCTTAAGCCGTTATATGCACATATGCAGTTGTGTGGATGATGCACACGCACATAACCCGTGATTGAGAAGTGCATGTGCACATGTGCATTAGCATGGATGAAACACACATTTATATAACCCGTGAATAAGCCGTGATATGCACATGTGCATTTGCGTAGATGAAGCGCACGCACATAACATGTGACTAAGTTATGTATGTGTACATGTTCACTTGCATGGATGAAGCACACATTTATATAACCCGTGTTTAAGCCGTTTCGTGCATATGTGCATTTCCGTAGAATAGGCACACGTACATAACCAGTGGTTAAGAAGTGCACGTGCACATGTGCACTAGCATGGATGAAAAACGCATTTATATAACCCGTCATTAAGCCGTTATATGCACATGTGCATTTGTGTAGATGAGGCATACGTACATAACCCGTGATTAAGAAGTGCACGTGCACATGTGCATTATCATGGATGAAGCACAGATTTGTATATCACGTGCTTAAGCCGTTATATGCACATATGCATTGTGTGGATGATGCACACGTACATAACCCGTGATTGAGAAGTGCATGTGCACATGTGCATTACCATGGATGAAACACACATTTATATAACCCGTGCATAAGCCGTGATATGCACATGTGCATTTGCGTAGATGAAGCGCACGCACATAACATGTGACTAAGTTATGTATGTGTACATGTTCACTTGCATGGATGAAGCACACATTTATATAACCCGTGTTTAAGCCGTTTCGTGCATATGTGCATTTCCGTAGAATAGGCACACGTACATAACCAGTGGTTAAGAAGTGCACGTGCACATGTGCACTAGCATGGATGAAAAACGCATTTATATAACCCGTCATTAAGCCGTTATATGCACATGTGCATTTGCATAGATGAGGCACACGTACATAACCCGTGATTAAGAAGTGCACGTGCACATGTGCATTATCATGGATGAAGCACAGATTTGTATATCACGTGCTTAAGCCGTTATATGCACATATGCATTGTGTGGATGATGCACACGTACATAACCCGTGATTGAGAAGTGCATGTGCACATGTGCATTACCATGGATGAAACACACATTTATATAACCCGTGCATAAGCCGTGATATGCACATGTGCATTTGCGTAGATGAAGCGCACGCACATAACATGTGACTAAGTTATGTATGTGTACATGTTCACTTGCATGGATGAAGCACACATTTATATAACCCGTGTTTAAGCCGTTTCGTGCATATGTGCATTTCCGTAGAATAGGCACACGTACATAACCAGTGGTTAAGAAGTGCACGTGCACATGTGCACTAGCATGGATGAAAAACGCATTTATATAACCCGTCATTAAGCCGTTATATGCACATGTGCATTTGCATAGATGAGGCACACGTACATAACCCGTGATTAAGAAGTGCACGTGCACATGTGCATTATCATGGATGAAGCTCAGATTTGTATATCTCGTGCTTAAGCCGTTATGTGCACATATGCAGTTGTGTGGATGATGCACACGCACATAACCCGTGAGTAAGAAGTGCATGTGCACATGTGCATTAGCATGGATGAAGCACACATTTATATAACCTGTGCTTAAGCCGTTATGTACACATGTGCATTTGCGTGGATGCAGTACACATTTATATAACCCGTGCTTAAGCCGTTGTGTGCACATGTGCATTTGCACAGCTACTGCACATGTGTATGACACATTCGTAATACCGTGCAAGTGTATTTAGTTTCATTCTGCTAATATTTACATTAAATATGGCTATAGTATTTTTAATTGAAAGTTCAATTTTTTAAAAATTATTATATTACTCATTCTAAATAAACAATATAATGTAACCTGCATTTTTCGAAGGCTTAAGTACATTGGAATAAATATTCAATCAGATAAATCGACACGCTATAAATAGGCTCTCTCAGTAGCATAAAAAATGTGCAGTGTTCGCTTTGATGTAATAAATGACGTGAGAACCGAATAGACATGTGTCTGATTATATACATACAAAAAGATATGTAAATATAATAATCTTAATAAGATTATTATTGTTTGGAAGTAAAATATTATTTTTCTCTATTCGTTATTAATTTAATTTTTATTTCGAATCACGCATGCGCACTGGTTGGAGCTGTGTATTAGCCATGCACGGCGCGCTTATTTGTGTGGTCGTGTACGAGCTGTGGTGTGGTGGTGTTTGTCCAATGTTGTTGAAGGCGAAGAATTCAACATTATATTATAATCAGGTGAGTGATGAACTTAATTTTACTGTAATTTGTAAAATTTAATAAAGCACCCGTTTAAATAATAAAACTGGTGTTAATGTTGCCGTATACACATGCATCCTGTTCTTCTCAAGCAGTATTTATTAGTTGACATTTTATGTTTTTGGAGGGGACATTGAAGCTATAGATATACATTGAAGGCACTGTCATGATTTGCATCTCTTTAAAGAAAGATCTGCAAGAGTCATTATCACGTAGTCCTTTTAACATGAAATAAATTATGCATACATAACCCTACATTTGAAAGGAGGTAGTGTTCCAACGGCAGAACCTCCGAGATAATTTACAATCAAATCTAGGTATGCTAGTATCATTACCAAATCCAGAATGGGAATTAGGGGTAATAGTTAAAATAGGGAAGGTTCTAGATTACTGGTCCCCCATATAGATTAGTAGCTGGGTAGGTTTCTTTCTGTACTAAGTTTATGCATTTAACTTATACAGTATTGCCGAGCGAGCGTTAGCGAGTGAAGGCGGGTTAGAACCCCGCAGGGCACGTTGTTTTCTGTCTTTATTACTGCTCAATGGGAAGGTACCAGTAATCAAGAACCTTGCCGTTAAAATAGAACCTGATCGTATGCATGTATTTTTCTTGAGCCATCTTTTAAGAAAGGTATAAAGGCATTACTCGAGCAAACGGTTCTATGAAATTTACACGCATTTATTGCATTTTCCGGTTTCTTTTTGCAGAACATGCACTAAATGAGGAGCTAATGCATAAACCACGAACCAACTTGTCTAGGTGGCCACTAAAAAGCACGAATGCTATCTAACCGAATCAGGGCAGGAGCGCAGCAGGAGGCCCGAGCGGATCAAAGGGGTGCGTTCGTAGGGAGCAGGCGGGTCAGCAACAAGGGCATACGCATAAACGAGGATAGTGAAAACATACATTAAATTTCTGCAATAATTTTTACCTTCAAAAGCACTTATATAATAGTAGTAATTCTTAATTTCAAAATGGCTTCACTGCTTTCCCGCGTACAAATGGTCTGCTGCGAGGAGAAATTCGTATGCTCTGAATTTTTACTTTTCTACACTTACCATGACGCTTGAAAAACTATAATACGACGCTCTTTATCACACGTATCGACGCTCTCTAATCGTATGCTTACATTATATCTATCGCAGTCGTCCATTGCTAACACGAACGGAACTTTCCCGCAGTTTATTTTCACCTTCTTCGCATTCTTGTATTCTTCCGCTTCAGTAAATAGTTACATGTAGAATACGTTCACTACCATTGAAAATGTATTTCAATATGATATCCACTGACAGAAATTACTTATATTTACACTCTGCTTCTTTTACGAAAAGTGTTTCACATCGTATTTTACCTATAAATTTTGTTTTCGGTAGAACCGCCTGCTCGAGTGAACCCATACAAGCATTTTTTTGAAGACCTTACTGCAACATGCAATATTTAAAAAGGATATCTGAATATAGATCGAATTGATTCAGGATATAGCTTAAGGGCAACTCTTTACTGTAGGTCTCACATGTAACATCTCCACTGTGACTTACTTCACAAAAGATAACTCTGCGAGGCAGGGTTGGTTTAAACCAGCTGGTTTTTCAGAAAAAAAAAATGGTTTAAACAAGAAAAAAAAAAAGAAAAATGTTTAAATCGTGTGAACTTTATGGTGACGTTTCCACATATCAAACCATCCGCATTACGTTTATCTACTTTTCACCTTTTAATCGAGGGGTCCCGTGTTCAATTCTCGGTCCATCTTTCAGGTGTAAAGCAAGTAGCAATTCGAGGTGTCTCTTTAAGCGAAAGTCTTCTCCGTGATAACGTTGGTATTTCATAAGGAATTTAAGCCTAAACATACGAAATGAAACCAAGTTATATATTTCTACTTGTTTTATAAAGAAGCCAAGGCTGCTTAAACATATTGATAGAAATTGGCAAAATTTATCAACTGCCTACGTAGCTTCCAACATCAGCTTGGATTTCACTTTGTTTTAATTTTATTGAATATCTACATACCCAATTTTTAATTTAATACCTCAGTTTTAGCCTAGTGATTATGATATGTTGACCTTCAAATTTTACACACAAATACATTTAAATAACAGGATTTTCCCAATGGAGTTTCCCGATTTATATATATAATTCTGTATAATGTTTTTACTTGTGTAACTGTTTGTCTTTTAGTCCTTCTGAAATGACTCTTGACTAGGGATGGCCACAAAGTTCCGGTTCCAGAACCGGTTCTTAGGAACCGGTTTCAGACTTGGATCCGAAAGCCCCCAAAGACCCGTAAAGGAGCCACAAATTTCACCTTCAAAACACTGCAAAGAGGACCATGCGCTTGTGCTCTCCCCGCCCAAACTCTCTTGTGCCCCCAGAAAAAAATTTTGGTCCACCAGTTTTTTTTTGTTTTTATTTTGGTCCACCAGTGTTTTTTGTTTTTATTTTGGTCCACCAGTGAGTGTTTAGCCAAATGAGTTGGCCAATTTGCCTGTTTAACCATTAAGTTTGCCAGTTACCCAGTTAATTTAGCTAAATGAGACAAGCGGCCGCCACCTGGGTGCCTGCCTGTCGCTTCCACCATTTCATCTAGCACACTGTTCACAGCCTTCCAGCAGCTCGTGTTTAGTGTAGGGATCGTCACAAAGTTTCGGTTCCATACCTGGATCCGAAAACCCAGTTCCAGAACCGGTTACAGACCTGGATCCGAAGAACCGGTTCCGGACCTGGATCCGAAAAACCGGTTGTTGAACCGGATCTTCTAGAACCGGATCCGTTCAGACCCGAAAAACTGTTCCAACAGGAACCGGTTCTGGCCATCCCTACTCTTGACAATTATAGCTATTAACAAGCAAGCTTATGTAAAGATCAGTACAACGTATTTTTATCAAGAGTCCTTCGTGAGTGAGTCGGCAATCACATTTGTGACCAGTTAACCCCGGTTTCGTGTCCAAATGGACAATTTCTCTTGGATGTCTTTGAAGCTAGAACAGCTGGGGGATAGCCCAGTGCCTAGAATAGATAACTTGGTTTCAAATTTTATGCCCGAATGCAATCTCTTTGTCAAACCAAGGACCATGGGAGGGGGACCTCTCATAATTTGTACGTGAGAGATACTGGCGACCATCATTTTTGTATTGGCAAGTGAGTCTGACTTTGAAATTTTGCGCCCTGTTGTCTGTTATGCTATTGTCATTTTCTCTCTCTCTCTCTCTCTCTCTCTCTGTAATAATGCACGAAATTTGCACTTCACAAAAAAATCAAAGCTCTGTTCAGTCATGTCTTTAAACCGTTATGTAGATTCTTACAAAAAATAAAGTAGTACGAGAAAAAGCACAATCTTATCAAAAAAGAGCTGAGTTTGAATGATTTATGAGTGTTATCTAGTTAGGATATTTTTTCCTTCACTGCTATTAAATTTTTCATAGTCACTTATGAATCTTTGTAAATAGTGAATTGAAAAAATGAAATGAAATCTTTGAGTTTTACGTCCCACGGTTATGCCGGTTAGGCTAAAGGAGACGGTGATAATGAGAGATGAGTAAAATGGTGGAATGAAGAAAGTGGGAGTACCCCGAGAAAACCCACGAGCACGGTGTTTGTCCACCACAAAGCTCACTTGGCGGGGGCTGGGATCGAACCCGGGACCCCAAGCACCAGAGGTGAACGCTCTACCACTGAGCCACCGCGCCTCCCAAATAGTGAATTGAAACTAAATTGTCCACAATAATGTAAATGGATTGTGTGTGCTAGATTTGACTTTAAAACTTGTTTTGAGAACACATAAAATTTAAATTTGAGCATATTACAAATGTGATTTGACGCGAAATAACTGTGTAGTAATATGTAAGAAAGATATGGTAAAAATTGAAGTGTTTTCTTTCATAATACTTTCATTTTCTTAAATGTGGGAAACTAGGTCGTATCTACATACTATAATTTTCCCGCTATTTTTGGAAACTAATAGGAAGTTTTTAATTATGTATACGACAAACGCCATGAGATATTTATTATTTGTCCACACGGGCCAGTTAATTTATATATATTAGTATGGCGCTAAATACGTTGTACAACTGTTAGGTGTTACACTACCGAAAACGTGAGAAAATTAACTTTAAGGATCCATGGCTCCAGTACTATGGGACCAATCGTGGTCGGGTCAAAGCGTCACATAGGAACTAGTATGTGTCCTATCCAAATATCCACGTTTCAGAATCGTGCGGCATTTGCGCATCAATTTCTGTAGAGGCAGTTGATTAGTACTTCAAATTTCCGGAGCATTTCCGAAATGCCTCTCTAAGCTTTAATGCGCAAATGCCGCACGATTCTGAAACATGGATATTTGAATAAGGCACACACTAGTTCCTAAGTGATGTTATGCAGGGCTCCCAGCTGTCCTCTTTTTCCTATTTTTTCTTATTTGTTTGGAAATGTGTGTATATTTGTCCTATATTTTAATCTTCTCCTATATTTCCTATATTTTTAGTGATTGCATTATTAAAAATACAAGCCAAAGACAGTTCCAGTGATTATTTAAGTTGCTACATATTAGCAATATGCTAAATAAGTCATAGCATTTTTTAAGGGACAAGTCACTAATCCTCACTATTACTTTTTTTTAAAAAATTTGCTCTTTACTATCCTCCTCTGTTCATTTTTTTCTGTTTCCTATGTGCTTATTCTTCCTCAATGAAGCTTAGCTGAGGAACCTTACCGTGCTCCAGACTCTTGTAACGCAAGCTGTGTTAGCATTTTCTTTCAGCAGTGTTTGCAGCAGTATTGTTTCGGCATTAAGGTGTGTTGGTATTCACCAACATATCCCAACGTCTTCCAATATTGCTGTACATAATATGCAAGGTCCACACGCGTCCTGGAAACCCTGGAAATAAAAGTGTTTCGTAAAAACGTCCTGAAAAGGTCACGGAAAACGTCCTGACGAGAACTTTCTGGAACTTCAAGATTTCCATTGAAAGTCAATGAAAATCCTCAATGTTGTTAGAAGCTCTGTTGTATCTTTTCTAGAGCACAAAGGTGAAAAATCCAGGAGTCTGAAATAGTTACCTATAATGAGCAACCAAGACAATATTACGTGAGTAGACATTTATAGACTTTATAACATTTCAGAAAATAAATTGTTTTCACAGAAATTAGTTATGTAGCGCTCCCTAGCAGAATGCTCCCGATTTTTGGTGACTGAATTTGATCTAACTTTGACCTAAGTTTTCCGGAGATACATAGATTATCTCCACTTTATAGGTTCAGATTCGCGTACATCCTGTATGAGATTTACCATTGTTATTTTTTTTTCCTACTAGATAGCACCATTAATACTCCTCATTGTGAATATAAACAACTAAAAGTAGTACTGATGGCACAGTCCGTCAATCTTCTATTTCAGTGTTCTAACTTATTAAATTAAAAAAAAAAAAAAAAAAAATTCGTCGCTTTGCATGAGTAAGGTTGTGAATTTACGAAATACATATTTTTCTGAAGTCATGGCAATTGTATTAATTTGAAAGGGATGTTTGTATGATACTTTTTATATTGCTACTCTCACTATTTCATTGTAATAGTAGAATATTGAGTGTCTGTTATTTATCTTATTGTGCTCTGAAATTAAACTTCACTTTCTGCTCACTTTTATATTGACTGTTCGCTTCTATATTCATGTGTAAGACAAAAACTTGACATTTACAACATTGGTGCTGAATACTAAATTGTCGTAAGAGTTGACATTTTGAAGTTATTAAATACGTTTCATCCGTATGCATGTTTTTTTCTATAAGTTAAATTGTGTAAAAAGTTTTCAACAACTAAGAATGTATGTGTATATTGACTATGTATATGTATAATTTTATCAAATTTGCAGAATTAAGACACATTCAAAAAGTCACACATTAAAGAATTATCTTCTTTAGCGATCATGGGAACTCGGATAGTACTACATTCCTCCACATGCTCTATGAAGTAAAAACAGTGGAGTTGGCAAAAAATGTAATGCATTTCCTAGGTTGGTTTCTTCAGCAAACAAACGAAAGTAACATTGAAAAAAAAAACTACCAATAACATTGATTGTTTAAAAGTAAGATGTATTAATCTATCCAAATTGGATCCTAGTTTTCATCAGATTTGCTGATTTATTTTTGCCACCACATTTCACATCATATAAAAGATATGTAACCTTGGCAGATAACTTAATCACAAGAAATAATTTATGGTGATTATTTGCTCTAACATTAACTAAATATTGAAAAATATTATTTATATGCATGAAATTTTTTCGCTGCATTAACACAGCACAATCGATACAATGTTACTTTCAGTTTCAAATGTTGGCGAGTGGTGGAAAAACTCCAAAACAACTAGCACAGAATATTCTTCGTCGTGTCGTGGTGGATGAAGTTGCTGAGCTGTATAGCCTCACAGGAAAGTCGGGAATAAATTGTGTGAGGAAGCTGTCGTTTGTGGAGACACAAACCTACAAGTTTATTGTTGGTAAGATTTTTTTGTGCATTTTTTTTTTTAATCGTGATCGCATTGTCTTCAATGCTTGATAGTTTATAGGGTGTTTATTGGGAAAGGGCAATAATTAGGTTGTGCTCAAGCATGTCCAGAACAAGAAGTCCATATAAACTTTGTTTCAGGGATATTACTATATGAATTTGGTACATGTGGACAAGGAAATGTGTACATTGGGGTTACGTTGAAACAGTTTCATTAATTTTATGTTCCCGCTGTTATTTACCAACACTGTACACCTTTTCTTTCAACCACCCATACAGTAGCCCAAGGGTGTTAGAACAGGTGCCTAGGTGGCCATTAGACTAGCCCAAAACATCCAATCCAACGACTAGTATTTTGCGTGAAGGCACTGGGTGATAGTCGAGTGAAAACGGTTCACCGTCCATTTGGTATCACATGATGCGTAGAAAGAATACTATCCTCCAAATACGGAGGGAAAGTATTTTGCAAAAGATGAAGGTATGGTGCACTGTCAACACGAAAGTTCCATCTGGTAACTGTTCGCATGAAGCATGTTGGTTTTCCGCGGACCATTGGTGCCAATTATGAGTAGTGTTAATCCTGTAGTATCCTCCTCAGTCCTCTTTACATTAGTTACCATTCTCGTGTCTTATAGTATCACAGTACGCATTTCAACATAATTGCAGTGTACCCTTGTCACCATGCATTAAACTTCATGTAGTGATATATCTGAAACAAAGGTTTAAAACGTATATGTTTATGTAAACTTGATTGTTGTAGTCGACAAATCTGACCGCCTCTCAAATTATTGACCTTTCCTCCTGAAGCACCCTGTATATTGTTTCTTTTTGAGTAACAAATTGTTCTTTGATATAAAATATACTGTTTTGCAATAGAATGTAAGTTGAGTGTTTGTAGTAACACAGACCCCACCAAAAACAAAACAAACAGAAGAAAAGTGAGATGAGTACAGTTATGTTTAATTATTTCAATAAGTGAGGAATTTTTAATTTGATAGGTTCTTTTTCTGGCGTTAGTAGAAGCCATAAAATTCTACTATATTTACTCAATTATACCGCTGAATTGTTCCAAATTTTATTACCTTAAAACAATGATTCTCATTATAAACAATAATTTTGAAAGGCATGTGAAACATGGCCGTTGGTTCAATTCCAGATCACACAAAATATTTCCAATCCTCTCCCCACATTATTTAAACTTGTAAGACGAAAATATCATACGTCGTATATGCTTTGTAATGACTGCACTTTTTTATTTACTTAAAAAGTCACTGACAATTGCTGCAAATGATAAAAATGTCAATTAGATTGAGAGGGGAGTCATTGGTGTGGTGAGTGACTCACTGCTGGGAATGACAATTTCAGCAATCTTCAATACAGAGAGGCAGTGGGAGGGGGGGGGAAATCGGAGCATAAACTTCTCTGTATGCTGTATGCGAAATAGTTTTTCTTTATCTGTTCCGTATAAAAATTGCGTGAAGTATTATACTCTCGTAAATACAGCAAATATCTCATTACCAAGGTATCATTCAGACGGAAAAGGATTGCATACCAAAATTGTTGTTAGGGTTTCTCTTTCTCACTTTTGATGTTCTTATTTTAGGATTTAAGTTTACTAATGAATGTATAATTTCATATATATCAACATAGTCATATGTACATTTTTTTCTAGCATCTGCAAAGAAATTATATCCTGAGTGTTCGGAGGAGCAAATCAGGGAAGCGATAAGTGATTGGCTGCACCACGCCAAAACAAGGAGGTCACGAAGGTACGTATCACCTCTGATGTTTGGTTTTCATGTATTCGTAAGCCTTTATTTTAATATTTACATGCAATTTTGCAGCAGTTTTCAAAATAAGAACGGTTAACAAGTGGTCTCCAAGCTTTAAATTGTCACTATAATCTACATCAGAAGTCGGCAACAGGGCGGACATTTTTGCATACTTGGGACCTAGCGGGCAAGGAGGTGCGGAACTGTGCTTTTACCTTGAAATATGTGCGAGTAGCTAACGGAGTATAAAATGTGTTTGCTCTCGTAGGTAATTTATAAGCAGAAAAAAAAAACCTTTGACGCAGTCATTCTTTCAACTTTATTCTCTATAATTTATACGCACCTATTCTCAACGTGTATATTAACGCTCTCCAGCGGCGTTCTCATTTTCAAAGGGGACACTAGAACAAAACTGGGCGATTCGGGGGTGTTTGAGATTTCATGATCTTTAAGACTTTTTTCTTATTCTGCGAGAACGATTATGTATTTTACAAACTATTAGAAATTTGTAGACTTATATGACACAAACAAACTTTTTCTTTTTTTTTAAAGGTTAATATCGACGGAAAAGAGAGGAACATTTCATTTTTTTTTTTTTTACGTCTTGTACAGTGTTCAATATAAATATCGCAACTCGACTACAGTTTTAAGATTTTATCTTATGCAATACATTTGAAATCAATGTTCTGCAGGTTGCTGCATAATCAATCTAACCTTAAACTAACGCCTGATAGGCAGGTAACCAGCGAAATATTGATTTCAAATGCATAAATTAAAGTATTGTACTACTATAGAGTTGCGATATTTATGTGGAACACTGTACCACCTGATGATAAAAAGAAATTGACTCATTGATAGTAAAAGAAATGTTTCTTAAGAATCTTACTAGTATTGTTTAAATTCAAAATGTACATTATATTAGTTGAAAAAAAGAAGAAACCTTTACGTCAGGATTGCAACGCTGAGTTAGGAAGGAGGATAATCCGATGTCCCGTCATTGCACTATTCGATTTACAGGCACGCAGACAGAGAATATGGATTTTGCCGATCGCTTATCTAGGATATAGGATCTTTTTTTCTTACACAAATTTGCCACTGTGTTTTTGCATATTTTGGGTTAAATTTTAAGCAGTACTTAGTCTTCCAGTGTCTCAGTATCTAGTAACATGACTTGAAATATGAATATCTAAAAAAATTTATTAATAATGCCGTTGTACTTGATAGCAATAAGATTTATAAATTTGTTTCACTGTGAGTCATATAAGTCAGGGGCGCACTGACAGGAAGTCCGTCGGATCTGAACCCCTATAACGTTTAATTTGTATGAAAATGAATATAATTTCAAGGGCAGGTACGTAACTTATTTGCATTTCATACTCTAAACCATCCTCGGCCGCTCGCAGAGAGGAATACAGAGTGCACTACTGTATATACTTCTGCCTATCTTGCATAACGTGGTAGAGATCAGCCAGTTATATACAATTGATAATATGGAAAAGGCAACGTTTTTATTGGTTGTTCATGCCACAAAAATAAATCTTTTTCATCTTGCTTGCTTCTCTGAATATTGTTTCTTACTTTCAACCCACTTCCCGTAGCTTAGGTAACATAAAACTTCCATTTGTGCTAGATTTTTCTTCGTTATGCGTTGCCTCACAGCTTTCGTCTTCATTTTGAACTTTTCAGAAGGCATTCGAAGTGTAGTGTTTCGATAATCCGTGAACATTCACCTCAATTTCTCTACCAAATTCACTTCTCATAGTTCTTACTGCATCCAGTCTTGAGTTTATTCTCATCCTTCACTGTCCGTACGAATGAGCACGGGGTGAACAAGCATGCTCATACATTTACTCCTGTTGTAATAACTCAGTTTTACGTGTACTTAAACCCACACTTGTCAATGTCATTCAAGGTAAGTGCATTTAGTACCATTTACTCATGAGATGTTCTACCAGTGTTTTCAACACACGTTTGCACAGGATTGCCACCTGTCGATAAAAAGCCAGCCTCGTTTTCAAATTGCTAATTTAAATACTCTTACTGGAATTGATTCAATACCCTAAGAAATCTTATTTCAGAGATGCTGATGGTGGTGATTTATTGAGCTTAAATGGTAGTCTTTAGCTTTGTTTCTGGAGAAAATGGTATGGCATGTATAATTTGGATGGACCATATTTAAATTCTTAATCTCAAACTATGCTAAGAATATGACTGTGATTTAGTTTAAATAGATTGATTTAGTGTCTGCACTTACTGTATTACTTTTAAAACTTCTCTTTACAGGATGCAGAGGACTGAGGCCAAGGATTTATCGGAGAAAGTAAATTAAAAGAAAGAAAAAAAAAACTACAACCATCTTGTAGATTACTTTTTATATTTAATAAGAAATAAATGTATAGATATATATATAATCAGTTGTTATCAATGTTGTAATACCTACTATTTCCATAAAATTACAGCGGAGTTGCACCAAGTTACGGTTAATAGAATATATAAACATTTTTGCACTTGGATTTTGTTTAAAATCTAATTTCACTTGTGATTGAGTTGAGGCCACTTTGCTTTATCAAGCATATATTTTAAATCTGAAATAGCTCCATGATGGCTTTTGATGAAATCATACTATGTAAAAGCTATGTTGACAAACCAAGCACTGTACTAAAAGAAAAAAATATATATGCAAACCACAACTGTTTATAAGTTCAGAACCTAATTATTCAGACAAGTATGAGTTTTTTCTTTCTTAATATTTTCAGTATCATATATAGGGGTCGGAAGTTAAAGATAGTTTTTCCCAAGTGCCCGAAGGTAAGAGGAACACCATAATATATGTTAATTTCGGGTCATTTTAGGCCAGAAAATGCTTAGTTTTAAGTCATATTTGGCTTATTGGTCCCCATTACCCTTTAAGTCTTAACAGCTGGTTTTGGTACTTGACCTTTTTTCAACTACAGTTTTGCTGCCCATTCTCAATTAGAAACTCTTAAACATAGTTTTCTGTAATAATCTCTGACAATAGGAACCCTTGAATGACTGGAGCAGGTATAGTAGGTATGACCAGACAGTAGATGCTTGTGAGGATTGTCCTCTAAGTAGTTCAAAATGAACAGCAGAAACAGGGCGACGAAAATGCAAATTTGCAATTTTTTTCTGTTCAACATATCACCAGAATTGTGTATTATTTAAATATTATACACATTAAGTGTATCATTATTGATTTTATCATATTTTAAGTATTTTTTTCCAAATTTAGGTCATTTTCTTAATATGTTTAGGCTTTTTAAAAATTTTTTTAGGTAAGGTCTTCAACTTCCAGGCCCTAATGGTACGATACCCAATATGCTGCATAGCAAAATGAAAAGTCTATAATGATATATGTGTAGGAAGAAAGAAAAATATTGTCTAAATGCTCGTGACAGTGGTTTGTTAATATATACGCTACTGATAAACAAAGTTTCGTCAGAGTACCATATTGTCTCGTCTTCAGGTGACGAGAATATGCTGTAGCTGCCTTTTGAGGGGGGGGGATTGGAATATAGAACTTTGGGATTACTGGCCTGGAACGTTAATGGTGCGGTAGAGTAGTGCACGAGTCAGTAATTTTGGGTAAGTATATAATTGCTTTTTCGTTACATGTAACTCTGTTACTTTTCAAGAAGACGTTTACAATGTTGTATTTGAACTGCGTAAGGCACCAAATATATAAACTCCTTTTTTTTCGTTGTATCTCTAATATGCTTTTACATCACCTCTACACTACGAGGAAATCACCTGTGTCCTACATGAAAATCCTCTCGGTACTGCGTGTAAATCAAATGTGCGGAAGGTGTAAATCACTTGTGCAGGACGTGTGCATGGTAGGTATTGCGCATCCGAAGATGTTGAATAGAACCTGTGACGCTTATGTGCATCACATGTACAGGCGTACATTTATACAGATGATGCACATGTTGCATCCGTGCAATTGTACATGTACTACATGTAAATCACCTCTGTCGTTCATGTAAATCAAATACGTGCTACGTGTAAATCAACTGTGCGAAAGGCGTAAATCACTTGTGCAGGACGTGTGCACTGCACATGTACTGTGCACGTGAAGATGTTAAATAGGACCTGTGACGCTTATGTGCATCACATGTACAGGCGTACATTTATACAGATGATGCACATGTAGCATCCGTGCAATTGTACATGTACTACATGTAAATCACCTCTGTCCTACATGTAAATCAAATACGTGCTACGTGTAAATCAACTGTGCGGAAGGCGTAAATCACTTGTGCAGGACGTGTACACTACACATGTACTGTGCACGTGAAGATGTTGAATAGAACCTGTGACGCTTATGTGCATCACATGTACAGGCGTACATTTATACAGATGATGCACATGTTGCATCCGTGCAATTGTACATGTACTACATGTAAGTCACCTCTGTCCTACATGTAAATCAAATACGTCCTACGTGTAAATCAACTGTGCGGAAGGCGTAAATCACTTGTGCAGGACGTGTACAATACACATGTACTGTGCACGTGAAGATGTTGAATAGGACCTGTGACGCTTATGTACATCACATGTACAGGCGTACATTTATACAGATGATGCACATGTTGCATCCGTGCAATTGTACATGTACTACATGTACATCACCTCTGTCCTACATGTAAATCAAATACGTGCTACGTGTAAATCAACTGTGCGGAAGGCGTAAATCACTTGTGCAGGACGTGTACAATACACATGTACTGTGCACGTGAAGATGTTGAATAGGACCTGTGACGCTTATGTGCATCACATGTACAGGCGTACATTTATACAGATGATGCACATGTTGCATCCGTGCAATTGTACATGTACTACATGTAAATCACCTCTGTCCTACATGTAAATCAAATACGTGCTACGTGTAAATCAACTGTGCGGAAGGCGTAAATCACTTGTGCAGGACGTGTCCAATACACATGTACTGTGCACGTGAAGATGTTGAATAGGACCTGTGACGCTTATGTGCATCACATGTACAGGCGTGCATTTATACAGATGATGCACATGTTGCATCCGTGCAATTGTACATGTACTACATGTAAATCACCTCTGTCCTACATGTAAATCAAATACGTGCTACGTGTAAATCAACTGTGCGGAAGGCGTAAATCACTTGTGCAGGACGTGTGCACTGCACATGTACTGTGCACGTGAAGATGTTGAATAGGACCTGTGACGCTTATGTGCATCACATGTACAGGCGTACATTTATACAGATGATGCACATGTTGCATCCGTGCAATTGTACATGTACTACATGTAAATCACCTCTGTCCTACATGTAAATCAAATACGTGCTACGTGTAAATCAACTGTGCGGAAGGCGTAAATCACTTGTGCAGGACGTGTCCAATACACATGTACTGTGCACGTGAAGATGTTGAATAGGACCTGTGACGCTTATGTGCATCACATGTACAGGCGTGCATTTATACAGATAATGCACATGTTGCATCCGTGCAATTGTGCATTTACTGCGTGTAAATCACCTGTGTTCTACATGTAAATAACCTCTGTCCTACATGTAAATCACCTGGGTATTGCGTGTAAATCACCTCTATCGTACATGTAAATCACCTATGTGCTACATGTAAATCCCCTCTTTCCTACATGTAAATCATCTGGGTACTGCGTGTAAATCACCTGTGTGCTACGTGTAAATCACCGCTGTCCTAGATGTAAATCACCTGTGCACTACATATAAATCGCAGACGTGTAACGTGTAAATCAACTGTGCGGAACGTGGAAATCATTTGTGCAGGACGTGTGCACTGCACATGTCCTGTGCACGTGAAGATGTTGAATAGGACTTGTGATGTATATGTGCATCACGTGTACAGGCGTGCATTTATACAGATGATGCACATGTTGCATCCGTGCAATTGTACATGTACTACATGTAAATCACCTCTGTCCTAAATGTAAATCAAATACGTGCTACGTGTAAATCAACTGTGCGGAAGGCGTAAATCACTTGTGCAGGACGTGTCCAATACACATGTACTGTGCACGTGAAGATGTTGAATAGGACCTGTGACGCTTATGTGCATCACATGTACAGGCGTGCATTTATACAGATAATGCACATGTTGCATCCGTGCAATTGTGCATTTACTGCGTGTAAATCACCTGTGTTCTACATGTAAATAACCTCTGTCCTACATGTAAATCACCTGGGTATTGCGTGTAAATCACCTCTATCGTACATGTAAATCACCTATGTGCTACATGTAAATCCCCTCTTTCCTACATGTAAATCATCTGGGTACTGCGTGTAAATCACCTGTGTGCTACGTGTAAATCACCGCTGTCCTAGATGTAAATCACCTGTGCACTACATGTAAATCGCATACGTGTAACGTGTAAATCAAATGTGCGGAACGTGGAAATCATTTGTGCAGGACGTGTGCACTGCACATGTCCTGTGCACGTGAAGATGTTGAATAGGACTTGTGATGTATATGTGCATCACATGTACAGGCGTGCATTTATACAGATGATGCACATGTTGCATCCGTGCAATTGTACATGTACTATACGGATACTGTACGTGCATTGTGCTGTCTGGGAACACTCACCACAAGGATCCTGTTTTGTGCGTTATTGTTGTCCGCGCAGAGAAACAATTCCGTTCCCAGGAAACCACTGCACAACACTGCAGGACGCCACGAGTTAGGTCGGGTGAATCCATTCTGCTCGGGAGGGGGAAGGAACGAAATCGGCCAAACGTAGGCTAAACAACCTCTGTACTACCACTTCGGCTTCAGTCACAGACACAGATTATACCGTTGAATCACTAACAACGACTTTATCACTCACAACAACCTCTGTTCCTCTTTCTTTCCTACTGTCTCCACTTTCATCTGTAGCTATTTTCTTCGACACTGGTTTAAAGAAACTATCTATTTTCTTCATTTTATAGGCAGGTAATGCACAGGCATAGGGGAGATACGCTCTTCTTACAAAAATTTACTTCACTTCTTCTTTTAAATTACTAGTGAAGAGTTAAGGGAACCGCATTTTATACTGTTTCAAACAAACTTTTTACTAGAGCTAGCTCTTGTATTTTCAGGAATGTTCGAGAAAAGTTTCAATGTATTGTTTGCGCCAAATAGCGGCTCCGTTTGTCTACCAGTTATTAATTGCTGAGATTTACATTTCTCCTTACTGAGTGAGAGTTCAGAGGGAGCAAAAAGAACAGTACCCATAGTTAAGGCGCAAGTTACGTCACGATTTGGACGTAGAAAACAGCATTTCTTATTCACCTTTGAAATAAACTATCTGACTAAAATTTTACACGCTATTATTATTATCTAATCGTATTCTATTGTTATTAGAAAAGACAGAATTCATTACAAAACATATTGAAATGAATTTTGGATGTTTTATTTTAAGAAAATAATTTAAAAAAAAACATTTGTAAGTGGTAAAACACTTTGGATTCCTAAAATTTGTTAATGAAGATGGCAATGAAATAGTTAATATTAGTTGAAAGTACATTCTTATTCTTATTCTTATTTTTATTCTTATTCTTATTCTTATTATTATTATTATTATATACTAAATACATTCCTGAGGAAATGATGGGAAATATTCCACTTGTCCAGTTGCACAAAATATCAACAGGAGTAGACGTGGACGGGCACATTCCTTTTTATTTTACTAATAGTTTCTTATTCTCTACAAATCGCTTTGTTCCCTTTAAAGTTCATGTCACTAGCGAAACGAAACCAGATGAGAGGCATTTTCGTGTTCTCCGTGTTGAAGTCCAAACTTAGTTTTCAGCTCTTTCTTCTTTTATAAAAGGAGCCGTCTATTTTTAAAAACGGGAAACAAAAATTTCAACAATAAAAGCAGTATAATTTTCTTTCGATAGTTGATGAGACTCTACTATTAAGGATATCCTGTTTTACTTGCAAAAAAAAAAAAAAAAAAAGTTACAATATTCCTGGTTCTGCTAGACTTCCTCGTTATTAGTAAGTTGTCAAATATTTCGCTAAAATAATAATAATAATTAAAAAATAAACATTGTTTTATGTGGAAAATGATTATCTCATTATATGGATAAACATTTATTTTTTACCTTTTTCAAGCATCTTTTGGCCCCTTAGCCCTATTCAAGGTAATATCCTAGACCATGTCTACTATGTTGGTATGCCAGATAGTAACTCAAAGTAGGCCATAGGTAGGTACTGAAAACTGACTCTTAAATGTCTAAGTTTAATATTTAGAATGTATCTGTGTTTTTTTCTTGATTTATCTTGCCCTACTTCCTTTTACCTCTTCTTATTTTTTATCTTTATGAAAATTTCGGGGAACATGTCCCGCCTGTCCCCCCTGGCTACGTTCTTGATTGAAAACCTTCCGCCAACGCAGGATGCTTTGCAACAACACGTGTGACCTACCAAGCAATATATGTATAGGGACGAACCCCTCACCTTCCATCTCCCAGTGATTTTGGATGGATGTGATCCGCAGATTCAAAGGCTTGGATACCAAGGTTAGCATCTGTTATTCTTTTTAAGTGTTTTTACATTGAAATCTGGATCTCACTTCTATGTCACTGTTTATTCGTGAAATTGTTTCTGTCATGTGGACAACATTGTTGCAGCTGCAGAAATTTGCAGGCAAATCCTCAAATGTGCTTGTCTAAAGGGACATGGGGCTCTTTGCAAATGTGTAAATGCTGATTTAGCATGCACAACTCTGCCGCTGTGGAGGTGATTTTACAGATGAGTAAAATGAAAACGGATCACCGTGAACTTTTATTACAAATTTTAAGTGACAACAACTGTGATGGACATATTTTCAACAAATGCATTTCCTCAAGCTGCACTGTTTATTTTTAAATGAAAGATATGATCCACGTGAATTTCTCTTTCTTAAACATTTATATACTTTTAGTTTTATTTCTAGATATGTTAGAAATGTGTATTGCTTTGGAAGTCTAAACAGGGGCGTCATTTTGGACTTCGCTTGGGGGGCGGGGCAAGAGCACCACCGACATAAGACTTTCGCGTTTTGTACTAGTAGATTAGTAGATAATCGATTAAAGTATATGTATTCCTCAAACTCTTTGGGGGAACAATTGCCCCCTTGCCCCCCCCCTAAATAACGCCCCTGAGTTGAAATCTTCAGAACATTAAAACATGTTTAAATAATTTTGTGCCACCTACTTTACGAAACAAACAAAGGAATAGATCAAGAAAATACATATACAGGGTGATCCAAAAGTAGGTATAGGGTAGGTAGGGAGAAATAGGATCAGTCAAAAACAACCCTTGTGATTGGACGTTACAAGAATATTTTTTATGTCGACATGGGGCGCATTGTAGTGCCACTTCTCAGAAGAAATGGACACTAACGGAAGATGTTGATGATTTGGCGCCAGAAAAGTTGTAGACAGCATTGTTTAGGGACGTGTGTTTTTTGTGGCAAAAAATTAGCAAATGTAACTTTTCATTGTTGCAAAATAAGCTTTTTTCTAACTGAGTAAGTATTATATTTGGTTTTCAATGATGCTATTATTTCATTGACTGATGCATGCATTATTAGGCTGTACAAGAAGTTGTGCAAAAATTACTACACGTACTGTGTAAAAAATGACAAAGAAGAAAAGTGCAATTTGGGGTAAATCGGGTCACTGAATTTGTAATTTGCATTAGATGTTTGTAAGAAGATTGGGGAAGTATTGGAACTACCTGTCTCTCTCTATATATATATATCGTTTTATTTTAAAAAAAAACTCTCTTATATGATATTGCTATAATCATAGGGGACACTGTGGCTCAGTGGTGGAGCATTCACCTCTGGTTCCAGGAGTCCCTGGTTAGATCCCAAGCAATGACAAAAGTGGAAAATGGAGAGAACGTGACGGTACTAGCTTGTCTGTCAGGAACAGGAGTTTACATTCCAACGTTTGTTATTTTCAAGGGCAAGAGACTGAATATCGCGATGGTATGTCACCAGGATCTGACGTGTGTATGACGGAATCAGGATGGGTGAACGAGGAGGCTTTCATGAAATGGATGGAACATCTCCAGAAACATCGAAGTCCTGGTAAAGTTATTTTAATTATGGATGGGCATTATTCGCACACATCCCTGTCTGTAGTAGACGTGTGGAAAAAATATGATATAGAAGTAGTGTTGTTGCCACCTCACACAACACATGTTCTGCAGCCGCTTGATGTTCGTGCTTTTAAGCCATTAAAGGCATATTTCAACCAGCAGGCAACAAAAAAGTTTATTTGTGGCATTTGCATATCACAGTAATTGTGATCCAATTTTCCCCAACACTGATCCGATTTACCCCACAACTTTGGGGTGAATCGGATCGATCTATCATCTGTTACAAAGTGAAATTTTTGAGGTAAGAACTATAAAATTTTAAAACTTTTCATTACAGTCTATTAGATGAAGGTTCACTTATTATTATACATGTACTTTTCGTTTAAATAGAAGCATATTAAACTTCCAATTTGACGTTTTCTGCAAAGGTGATCCGATTTCCCCCTACCTACCCTACGTCCGTGCATTGACAAAGTATAACATTCTGGTTAATGGGTTTATTTGCTTCGGCTCTTCTGAGCTTAAGATGTAAGTAAAAACATATTAAGAACAAATACTAAGAAACTAAATCTACCCGATGGATAACAATGAGAAATGACATAAAATGCAATGAACTGATCAGTACCGTACTGTATTCCTACTTTTGGGTCACCTTGTATTATATTTCTATGATAGTTTACTTACGTTTTACATTTATTAAAACAATTAAGAGGCATTTACTTTGTAACAACCAAATTTCAGATAATGCCTAAATGAAAATGAAAACTTTCTTCAAATAGATGTCCGCCATTTTGAAAATTAGCAAGTATTTTCGATGGAGGGTATTGCTAGAGGGTCCTATATATACATATAAATGACAAGAATATACAAAACCTTTCTGTATCAAATTCCAGCCAGTTATCTCGAAAATTATTATTTCCATTTAGTTCTCCTGAATTTACTTTCGGACATTTTGAAAACTGGTCCCCATCTTGAATATAGGCAATTCTCGAAATGCCTCCATATCTTAAAATGAACAAATTGACGCACAGAGCCTGTGTGCCAAGTTTCATGTTGGTATACCAAAGTGCACAATTTTCTTGAAATCATGCATTTATCCTCCTAACGATTGTAGGAACTGGACAAAGCTAGATTTACACTGTATGAGGAGCTTGTTTCAAACACCACTAAAGTCATTTTTTCGTAATATTACTGGAGAAATAAAAATGATATTGCTATAGTTCTCTCGTTAATGTAATGTGTTTTGTATGGTTATACACAAAAATATATCAAAGTGAAAAAAATCTTATTTGAGCAGAAAATGTCACAAACACTAAAAATCGTTAAAAATTACTTAAGTGGTGTTTCGAAACAAGCTCCTCATATTTTATATTAGGGTGATTCAGTTTTCCAAAAGTGTTTATTTTAATTGGGGCACATCTTTAATTAGTACCAGTACCACTTGCTATAAAGAGTTTACTTACGAAATTTTGTCTTCGTAGTCCAAAATTTAGGAGTCTCACCAAAAATTATCTTCAAAGTAATTTTGAAACATCTTATATGCAGATACACACTTGAATACGAAAGAAATCACTACGTGCGTACAATTTTCTACGTTGTCTGGGTGCATTCATTCGTCATAATAATTTCCCGCACATCAGTATAAAACTAGAAATGCAAAAACATATATTAAATGAATCTGCATTGCAGGTAGTGTTTAAGGATGAACATGTCACACTTGTGATATTTCATGTCAAAGACTTCTGGACAGATGGCATGTCTTTACGATGCTTTGCAACAAACTTTAGAAGGTACTGTTTCTGGGGCTAATCCTTCGTTAGAGAATCGTTAAAATTAGTAGCAAGAGGCATCGCACACTCAGCAGTGTCGTTGACAACTGCCATGCCCATGACAGCATTCTTAAATTCCTGGTATGTAGCGCCATCCTCCCATGTTGTCGGGTCTATCGCAAGAAAGGTAAGAGACTTCTCTTGGCCATTTGGAAGTATCGCATCTATGATCTTGCTTGTTTTCTCGGTGGTGCAGTTGTGGAGGGTTGTCATAAGTTCTTCCTCTCCAACCTTTTGAGTCTTTTCCCTTCTGGCGTGTCCAATTTATCCACCATCTTCATTTTGTCCTGGTAACAGACCCGTTTCTCAAGAAAGGCAAGTCCCACTAAACTCTTCTGAGAGATACCACAGATGTATCTGAAGAGCATTTAAACTATCTTGGCACTGGCCCGATTTGGTAGACAAACTTCAAGGTCCTTCATGAAGTCAAAATCATTTTTCGGAGCGTGAGCAGCGATTGGTGCCACATGCCACTACAAACAGTACAAAAGACTTACAGACTGACGTTTGTAACTGCTTTAAGTTCATTCGCAGTTAGTTTGAGATGCTTCCGGAAGAGGAATATCTTTATCATATAAATAGCCTTTACCGTCTACCTGGCATGCTAGAAAGCGCCAGGGGTTTAGTGTGAACTCCTCCTTCAGGGTGTTCACCCAAGAAGGCATATGAAAGGATCATAAATTCTTTGTAATCATCACGCGGATGTGCAGAAAATTCACCTGCATTTTTCTGTAAACTCAATGTTCAGGATTTCAGGTCTGCTAGGTCCCCTGATTCAGATATTTCTCCCAGATCAGGATCATGGAATGCAGAACTCCAATAATCGTGATCAAGAGAATGCCATTGCTCCTTGAACCAAGCAAACAGGGAGATGTTCAGCCCTGCTGAAGAACCATATTCGTAATTGAAGATGTCGGACAGAATAACTTCCAAAATGTGATACCGACAGGCCATCCAGAGTTCTTTGCCCGACATCTGCTGAACTTTGATGTAAGCTCCCTGCAAAAGACCGGTGTGAAATATACATAGTAATTTCAAAGGCCAACTAAAGTAAACGTTTTGGGGGAGTTCTAAATTATGCTTATCCAGTTCATATTTCGCACATAGGTTCTCAATGTCATAGAAATAAGGCACAGTGTGCCTCGTTATGTAGCTGAAGCTTTTTTAAAACCCATTGCTGATGAACCACACTTATTATATATATATATATATATATATATATATATATATATATATATATATATATATATATATATATATTATACAGGGTGTCCTACATAAAACCAGTACGCATCACGTACCGGTTAATCATCTCTAGTTAAATTGTTTGTGGGGTGACAACACTGTCTCGAAAGTTGGCTACACTGCATTTTATCGGAAACTTGATTGCAGCAGTGTTCGTGTGCCAATTGTTGTGAGAGGCTCGTATTGTTGAGTTGTTGCAATGTGTTATGTGTTGAATCAGTGCTTCTGCTAACAAGGAACATTTGTGACAGAAATCGGACAGTTTGTATTAGAACAGCGAATTGATATTGTGTAATCTTACATAAAGACAGGCTCCATCAAAAAATGTAAAGAAACGTTTTGAGCAAAGTATCCTGGTATGAAACTCTCACAACCAGCACTATTCAAGACCTATATAGTCTAAGAAATGGAGGGCTATAGGATCCGTTCAGAATGCGCAGAGGAATAAGCGACCGACAGTGAAGATCCCTGAAACTACAGACAGAATTCCCACGGACATTTCCGAGAAGCCTCCGCAAGTCGGCAAGGAGATTATCGCAGCAGTTTAGTGTATCTCGTACATCGTGTACTAAAAGATATGAGATTAAAAGCTTATCGTGTGAGTGTGGTGCAACATGAAGATCACGAGAAAAATAAGACCATTATTGTAACTGGGTAACATCAATTGCTAACGGTTACTTGGACTCCTTGCTTTACTTCGTTTCAGATGAGGCTTGTTTCACTTGTCAGGTTATGTAAACTTCCAGAATTGCATTGGTCGCAGGATAACCCACATATTCTGCATGAAGAACCTCTCCACCTAGAGTAGATGTTTGGTGTGCGTTGTCCGGCATGCGCATTATTGGCACCATATTTTTCAAGGACACCTTAACAGTGCCAGACATCTAAAGATCTTTGACTCTTTCTGTGCCCAATTAACAGATGCAGAGAAGTTGTATGCAGTATTCCAACAAGATGGAGCAACGTGTTCCATTAAGACAGGCTTGTCAGTAGAGGCCTTTGGCCCCTGAGATCCTCGGACTTAACATCGTAAAGTTTTTATTTATGAGGCACACTGAGAAGCAGAGTGTATGCTGACCATCCTCATACAGACAATAGACGATCTTAAACGGAGCATTACTAAAGAAATTAATATCATCACGCCTGCAGAATTACAACGTAGAGCTAGTAATGACATCAAACGAGATCAGTGATGCCTGGATGTCAATGGCCACCACTTCTAGCATCTCTTATAAACAGGTAACTGTTTACGTTACTAATAACTATTCATTGTTAGTTCCTTGTTGTTGTTACAGTGTTACTTGAATCTCGTGCGTAAGGCGTGCCGGTTTTATGTAGGACACCCTGTATTATATTTTATATATATATATATATATATATATATATATATATATATATCATGAGACGAATATTCGGACCCAAGAGGGACGGGGAAACTTCATAACGAGGAACTGCATCATTTATGAGTATACAGTTTAAACATTGTTAGGTTCAGCAAGTCTAGGAGGCTAAGATGGGCAAGTCATGTAGCCAGAATGGAAGAAAGTAGGAACCTTTCAAGGTCTTAACAGGAAGTCCAGTCGAAAAACGACTATTAGGAAGACCTACACGTAGATGGGAGAATAATATTAAGATGGATCTCGCAGAAACAGAAATACAAAGTAGAAACTGGGTCCAGTTGACTAAGGACAGCTTTTGTGAATGTGGCATTGAACCTCCGGGTTCCATACGTCATAGTGTTATAGTTTACTTATATATATATATAGGCGCGGATCCAAGGGGAGCTATAGCCTCCCCCCATTGAAGCTCAGTATACACTGGCTAAAAGTCCGACGCCATAGCCCAACTCTGTTATGAGTAAAGACAGGAAAAATAGAATGTAAAGTTGTTAGAAATAAATAGTTTTCAATCAAACACGGTGGAAATTTTCCAACGCACCAGCCTTTTGGACTCCACACTGGTAAGGTGCCCTAGGTTTAATGAAAAAGCAACGTTTCCTGTTCAGCAAGGTGTTTGAAAGGAACGTAAGGACACGGAAGAATGAGACAAACTTGCACATTGTTATTTGAAAGGAGCCTAGAACAATCAAATTCGTTTCTCAACAGCGTTGTATTGTTGGTGGTGGGAACACAACGAAGTCTGCTGAAGTGACAACGTTGCTTTCTCATTTAACACAGGGCGCTTTAAAAGTGTAGTGCCCAAACGGGTGGTGTGATTGGAAACATTCCACCATTTTAGATTGAACACTATATCCATTATACTTTTACTCGTAACTGGGTTGGTTTACAGTTCCAGACTTTCGATACACCCAGTATAGATAAAACCAAAGAATTTTGACAATAATTATATAATTAACTTTCTTATTTGTTTGTATATTACAAGTTGACAACTTGTTTATTTAATTTAAGGTATCTCTTTTCAGTCAATTGAAAACAGAATATGTTACATTTAGATTGTATTTGTTTGGTGTTATATAGCTTTTCGCTATACCACTTTCTATACTCTAGTGCAGCCGCTGGATTCATACATCACCATATCTACGAAACAGTTGAACATGATAAACTAATATACCTTGCTTGAAAGTGTTTTTTGCCTTTATCTCTTAATGAACATAGGAACTTCAAATATCGAGCAAAAGTTCTTGAATGCTAGGTTGCGGATACGACGGAGTTTCGCCAAATTGAACACCTAAGGAAGGAGGGAAAGGGGAATTAAATCTTTCTTCGCCGTTCACCAATCTCCGAAATTGTTGAGTGTAGTTTGATCATTGGTAGATGATACTATGTAGGTAATAATGTGATGTAGAAGAAAAACGATTCTTCCGTTAGACGGTTGAACAAGAGAGTCACAAACTTCATAGCAAAGGGACTGAGTTTATAAGAACTGAATCATGGTGTCTACTATTTTGAAGAAAATTCCCTGACTTTTCCAAAACAAGACAAATTTTCCACACTATACTTTACTGAAACTAGACTTGTGATGATGCGCATTGTAGAAGCGAGTGATTCTTTCTCTTCCCTCTCAATAATGTCAACCTTAACATATACGGGTACATTATGTTTCATTGAAGTAGGAGTATTTTTACATTATCAAGGAAATAATTAAATTGAGAAGAGAAGGAATTCACTCTTTCTTTATTGACACATTTCAATTCCATGTAGTAAAGACAATTGGGAATCATGCGAAAAGTTTAAGCCAGATTCCAACAAAACCAATTGATTTTACTTTACAAAGGCTGTCGTGAAACATTTTTAACTTTAGTTAAGTAATCGTGAAAAACATATTTACACCAATGGGAGATGAGGAGGAGTCAAGTTCAATCTCTTGTTTTCGGTTGATTTTGAATCTAAGTAGTTGGTGATGAGTGTGAAGTACCATATATCCCATATTGCATAAAAATAAAAATTATCTTGGAACATATTCTTTTAATCACGAGGAGAGATATTTAGCCTACAGCAGAATTTAAATTCATCATTCATTTCTAATAGTTTTGAATCCCAAGCACTGAGAACTGTCGAAAAGACACAAAAAATATGCATAAAATTGTATCTAAATCGAATAATTTTTACAGAAGTTATCGTGTACTTTTCGAAAAAAAAAAAAAATCGAGGTCGATAATGCAGTTCTTTATTCTTCATTATTCGGAAGCCTCAGCGACAATGTACGTCTTATTGCATCAAACATTTGTTATGTGAAATTTATCGTGGGACATATTTTTAAATAGGGGGAGAGGTGAAGTTATATCTTCATTCTTAACATATTTTAGTATCGAGCCGTAGGGATTATGGAAATTTCCCCCAAAAAAACTTCTTTTACCAAGAAAAAGTGTTTTGTACACGTGGTCAAACTTGCAACATGGAATGGTTTTGACCTCCCTTCAACCCATAGCCTTTTCAAGGATCACAACCCAAACACTAGATTTATTTCGGAAGTTTAATTAAAATCGCATAGGGTTTATGATAGTTACCATGGAACAGACAAACGGACAGATACACAAATGCGGATCCAATCGAATGGGAGGAGCTCGCTACAGTGATCGCTGTGCTGTCTCTTAATCATCTATGGCTACAAAGTGATGTGCAAAATACCCGTAGGTTTTCATGGATGCGACGGGTGTCAAAAATGTCATGTTAATTTTTTTTATAGGTAAGTTTGGTTTAACGTCCCATGATTGCACAATGAGACTAAGGAAGACGGAAATAATAAGATGGATGGTAACGGTGGAATGATAAAAGTGAGAAGATACGAGAACCCCAAGAAAACTCATATACCCTGAGACTACGGACATTGACGCGATCTCGTGCGCAAAAGGCTGTATACTTTTAGACGACCTGAAAATGTGAAAAATAAAATTATAAACGCCCTATACAAATACTATACATGCCCGAAAATTATGGAACCTATAAAAGTTGGTTCGAAGAATGACTTAAAATCTAGTATGGTTTCTATCTGAATATCCATGATTCAGAATACTCCGCTACTTATGAGATGAGATTTCTTTTATTACGAACTTAATCGAAATTTTTATAATTTCGAAACCAGACTGCAATATTATTTTAGTGTGTAGCAATGTCACCTTGGAAAAACCAAGTAACATAAATAAGTATAGTTACATACTTGAAGAAGGACACCAGAAAACCCAAACAATTATATAACAAAAACATTATGTATGTGGAAAATGTGAAAGCAGTGTTTTCAAGCATACGTCACGAAAACTATTATTTCATAGTCTAGAATGCACTGGTTCTGAATGACATAAAAAAATAACAAATGAAGCGCATATAAAAACTTATCGTTCCTAAACCAGGATATTCAATTCTATCAGTATTTGAGACTCGGTCGTAGCCTCGTCTCGTCTCGCTTTACTAAGTCGGACAGTATCGGGCAGGTGGTACACTCCACATCAAAAAAAAAAAAAAAAAATTGCGACAGCTAACGCCATGCAGTTAGCCCAATCAATATACACCTTCTTATCCCATAATCGTGTCAGGTAAAGAGACCCCTCTCTCTTCTCCTTTCTCTCTCCTATATTAAAATCAGCTAATAACATGAGCGCAATTCTTATTTCAAACTAAACATGTATTAGTTTCGATAAAATGAAATAACAAAACCGAGACGAAACAAGGTTCATAGGTTGATGTAGGGAGAAATTGAAACACACACAATGAAAAATTGAAACCAATGGATGTCTATTACACAGAGATTCATAAATGAGGCAGAGAGAGACAAGAGCAGAGAAAAAGAAAAAGAAAAGGGAGAACAGATAAAACTGTGGAATTCAAACGTAGTAAGAAAAGAACCTAACATTATAAAGTTCCGTTTCCAGAAATCGAACAGTAATATAGAAATATCGTTTGTTTTTACATATTCTTTCAGAACTATTCGAATATATAAATGATGCTTTTAAACATTCATTATGTCACTTTCATAATGGATAGCATACTCAATTTCAAGTAGAAATGTAGATCTCCGAGACACATCTGGAATAATATCAAAAGTTTAACACACACGCTTTGTTTCCGCGAAGTTCCATGGCAAATTCGGTAGTGTTCATTGGACGTACTGTTCCAAAATACATTCTAATATACCCAGTAGATAGCGTTGGTCATACCCTCCATTTCAGACTACTAATACAAACTGAACAAAACAGAAAAAAATAAAAGACAGTTCTATTTTACTGTTAAATTTCTATCAGAAATACACTATATTAAGATTCCACTCTGTATCGTAACGATAAGTTACAAATGTTTGGAAACGAAAAGTTTATATTCCTCATAGATGTAGCATGTTTCCAATTTAAACGTGAGAAAAACACATTGAATTGTACGATGAGAACAAATTTTGTGTCGAATTAGTATAAATAAAATTTTGTTTTCAAATAACCAGAGACTTACAATTTTCTAGTCTCTTCCGAAGATTTATCTATTCCGAACATCCAGCATTGATATAATCTCTTCTTATATCATCAAGCATTGATATAACCGATATAACGTAATTTACACAGATGGAATGAACACGCTAAGAGCTCAAACGGATCATCGTATCAGTCGGATGACATTGGTTAGGTTATAGACCACCACTGGGTCTAGGATTCAAATTCGTACTAACCCGCTAATTCGATTGAGGCTCGGTAACCCAGAGGTTAAAAAGAGATTTTACTTATTCCTTTGCGTTTAAACAGTATTTCTGTCAGAGATGACCAGGACTGGAGATGTTATCCCCAGAGCACGAAAAACACGACGCCAAAGTCAGCAGTTAGATTCTCCAGACCAGGTATATCGGGCTCTTGCTCCGTTTTAACTTTGGAACATGAAGTGCGTGTGTGTGAGAGGGGGAGAGAGAGGGAGAAGTGAAAGATGCAAAGACGGGATAGGGAAACGTCAAGACACAGAGAGAGAGGCGGGGACGAATATAAATATGAAACATACTTATCACTACAGTGTATGATATAGAACGCACACACTGTTTATTTGAATTATCGCCAGTGATGCCTTGTAAGTTCTCCATCAGAAGATATATCTCTGCAGCTATTATTTTATGCGAAAAAATCATACTACCTCAAGGGGAATCGAACCTAGATTTTCCCTTTGGAAGTCTGGCACGTTATCACTACACCACCGATTTCTTTAACCAAACTTTGTTTAACAGATGGTGTAGTGTTTCTTTCTGAGAACGATAACACGAAAAGTGTATACTGCAGATCAATGATGTCTTTGGAATGTCCTGGTAATTCCCTTGCCCTTTCCCAACCAGCATTCGTAAATCGTCTCTATCATGATACAGGTGTTTGCTTCCACATTCTTATGTATTGCTTGTCCAGTATAATAAGTCGATTCTTCACAATCACTTTGTAAAAAGTTTAACTTTGGCGTGAACAGGATTTGAACCTACGTTCGATAGCTTTATTATTTATAAGGCCATTACGTTACCCCTACACTATCATGCCATCTAAAATTACAAGCCAAATATTACTTACCTTAGCCCTGATCTTTGGAACGAACCAAAGTACACAACGAAATTGACTTATTCGACGGCCTAGAGAGAAATTAGTGCCCACTAATAAAGGAAAAACATACAATCCAGGAAAAATTACAAACATAAGACATATTTTGCAGTAATTTCGTCGTGCAAGTTCAAAGTGTGTGAATAATAATAATAATAAGAAGAAGAAGAAATGTTTTTATTCACAGTATAGCTGTCAATTATTATTATTATCATCAATTACCCGCTTCGTTGGGTTAAATTGAGAAAAAATAGTAATATGTTCCGTTACTCAGTCACTGTTTAGGATTACTAAAGCGCTCTTTGATATTGGTCATTTTCGATGTGTTTTATATATCCCCTCCCCACCTTATGTTGTGGGGCACTGCATCTGCTGTGTCATTGTTGATTTCAGCGAGCCGGAAAACTGTGAATTCAGCACTGATATTGATTATTTCGATCATTTTTATATGTATCCCCCTCCTCCAAGTTGAGAAGCTGAATTTGGATTTAAACAGCATCAGACGTGTCACTGTTAATCTCAGCGACTCCAAAAATTATAGATTAGCCACTCATACTTGTAATTTTTCGTTCTTTTTTAAATGTCGTTCCCCCTCCCCATCTCTTAAGTTACACCGTCAAAGTGATATGACAGAAACAATCTCAGGTTCGAACTTCACCTAGGTTGAAAATTTGATCGAGATTGGTTTGGTGGTTCAAGAGTGATGAAGTCACAAAGACAGTTACTTTTATTTTCATTTTTTTACACACACACACACACACACACACACACATATATATCACCCTCTCTCCGGTCCCTACGTGCCACCGTCAAACTGAAATGATAAAAGTCGTCCCAGATCCGAACCTTATCTATGTTGAAAGTTTGATAGAGATGGGTCTGGTGGTTCAAGATTTATTACATTTTATTCATTTTTATATATCAATCCTTCTCCTTGCCCTAAGTTCTACCGTTAAAAGAAAATGATGAAAAAGCTTCCCAGGCCCGAAACTTAATGTTGAAAATTTGATCGAGATCGGTCGGGTGGTTCAAGAGATTAGGAGTCACACACATAGTAAATTTCAATATTATAAGTTGTTATTATTATTATTTGCGTACTTTTGAACTTGCATTGCGAAATTACTGCAAATTACGTTTTAATTTTTCTCGATTGTGTTTTTCCTTGATAAATTTCTTTCTAGGGCATGAAATAGATCAACTTCGTTGTGCACTTTGGTGCAAATAACGTTACAGGAAGAAGCCGGTTCGTTAAAAAGATCAGGGTTAAAGTAAGTAATAATTAGCGTGTAATTTCAGATGGCATGATAGTGTAGGGGTAGCGTAATGGCCTTATCAATAATAAAGCTATTGAACGTAGGTTCAAATCCTGTTCACGCCAAAGTTAAACTTTTTACAAAGTGATTGTGAAGAATCGACTTATTACACTGGACAAGCAATACATAAGAATGTGGAAGCAAACACCTGTATCATGAGAGAGACGATTTACGAATACTGGTTGGGAAAGGGCAAGGGAATTACCAGGACATTCCAAAGACATCATTGATCTGCAGTATACACTTTCCGTTATCCTTCTCAGAAAGAAACACTACACCATTTGTTATACAGAGTTTGGCTTAAGAAATAGGTGGTATAGTGGTAACGTGCCAGACTTCCAAAGGGAAAATCTAGGTTCGATTCCCCTTGAGGTAGTATGATTTTTTCGCATAAAATAATAGCTGCAGAGATATATCTTCTGATGGAGAACTTACAAGGCATCACTGGCGATAATTCAAATAAACAGTGTGTGCGTTCTATATCATACACTGTAATGATAAGTATGTTTCATATTTATATTCGTCCCCCTCCCTCTCTCTCTCTGTCTTGGCGTTTCCCTATCCCATCTTTCACATCTCCCTCTCACACACACGCACTTCATGTTCCAAAGTTAAAACGGAGCAAGAGCCCGATATACCTGGTCTGGAGAATCTAATTAACTGCTGACTTTGGCGTCGTGTTTTTCGTGCTCTGGGGATAACATCTCCAGTCCTGGTCATCTCTGACAGAAATACTGTTTAAACGCAAAGGAATAAGTAAAATCTGTTTTTAACCTCTGGGTTACCGAGCCTCAATCGAATTACCGGGTTAGTACGGATTTGAATCCTAGACCCAGTGGTGGTCTATAACCTAACCAATATCATCCGACTGACACGATGATCCGTTTGAGCTCTTAGCGTGTCCATTCTATCTGTGTAAATTACGTTATATTCGGAAGAAATTAAATAAATGCTGAATGTTCGGAATAGATAAATCTTCGGAAAAGACTAGAAAATGGTATTTCTTTGGTTATTTGAAAACAAAATTTTATTTATACTAATTCGACACAAAATTTGTTCTCATTCTAAAATCAATGTTTTTTTTTCTCACGCTGAAATTTGAAACATGCTACATCTGTGAGGAATATAAACTTTTCCTTTACAACGTTTGTAACTTTTCGTTACGATACAGTTTGAACTTTTAATATAGGGTATTTCTGATAGAAATTTCGCAGTAAAATACAACTCTTCAGCTTTTTCTGTCTTTCTTTCTCTTTTCTTTTTGTTTCGTTTTTTTTCTGTTTTGTTCAGTTTGTATTAGTAGTCTGAAATGTAGGGTATGACCAACGCTATCTACTGGGTATATTAGAATGTATTTTGGAACTGTACGTCCAATGAACACTACCGAATTTGCCATGGAACTTCGCGGAAACAAAGCGTGTGTGTTAAACTTTTGACATTATTCCAGATGTGTCTCGGAGATCTACATTTCTACTTGAAATTGAGTATGCTATCCATTATGAAAGTGACATAATGAATGTTTAAAACATCCTCTATATGTTCGAGTAGTTCTGAAAAAATATGTAAAAACAAACGATATTTCTATATTGCTGTTGGATTTCTGGAAACGGAACTTTATAATGTTAGGTTCTTTTCTTACTACGTTTGAATTCCACAGTTTTATCTATTCTCCCTTTTCTTTTTCTTTTTCTCTGCTCTTGTCTCTCTCTGCCTCATTTATGAATCTCTGTGTAATAGACATCCATTGGTTTCAATTTTTCATTGTATGTGTTTAGTTTCTCTCTACATCAACCTAAGAACCTTGTTTCGTCTCGGTTTTATTTCATTTTATCGAAACTTATACCTGTGTAGTTTGAAATAAGAATTGCGCTCATGTTATTAGCTGATTTTAATATAGGAGAGGGAAAGGAGAAGAGAGAGGGGTCTCTTTACCTGACACGATTATGGGATAAGGTGTATATTGTGTGGCCTAACTGCACGGCGTTAGCTGTCGCAATTTTTTTTTTTTTTTTTTTTTTGATGCGGAGTGTACAATTGCAAACACGAACATATTGTCGTCGTTTCTGGTTAATATCAATGGATCTAAAAATATAAGTTGCATATTACATGGTTTTCTATCACACTCTTACATATGATTATGGACAGCACATATTGAATCCTCATAACCGTATGTTATGATAAACCCGGATCAATTACCTCTTCAATTGTTCTTTCAATTATGCTTATAGGTATTTCAATGTGTCAATTATTGTTCATGTGGATCTCACAATGTATTTGAGTACTCTAACTCACGAGTATTTTACTCACTGTGGATGACCCATATACTTATTAACAAATGTATTTGGATTAGAATAACCCTGTGAGGGATTCATCCACATTGTATTATAGCTATCATAATAAAATGAGATAACCTAGAGCAATTACTGTGAAATTATTATGTCTACTCATAAATGATCTCTTTGTGTATAGGTTTCCACTGTGATATTGATGTAATCAATGGATATGGATAAAATATTGTTAGCTATCTTTTAACAAGATTAATGATCACTTTCTCCGTCTGTATCCGTGATTAATTATCACGTTACCCGTGATACTTTGGAGTAAATTTAGGCTATGGTAAATTATCGGTATTTTGCTATACAAGTTTAATCTAACATTACCAGACTATGTAAAAAAAAAAAAAAAAGAAAAAAAGTTATTTTCCTGTTTTTTCTATTAGTGGACACCTGTAAATGAGTATTTACAGCAAATGGAATGTATCTACCAAATATTTCTTACATGACTACATAAACAAACAAACTACAATTATCAATACACTTAATAAATATACTCTCCCTCTTACCTGTTTCAAATAATCTCAATATCGGTTAAAAAGTTTAAAAATAGTCATATACAGAGGTTGCCACAATACACAAACCCAGATTCACCATCAGTATGTTCACTATGATGCACCGCCCCTAGTGTCAAATGGTTGTCACAAAGCTAGTTGGCAACAACAACTTGAAATTTTGTATAAATATTCTTGCCTTAGGATATGTATAAGACGTGATTTTCCGAAATATGACACTTAAAATTAGAAGAAAAGGGCTTAAACGTTTCTCATTCTTCACCAGATCTTCAAAATTTTTGCACATGGAATTTTGAAATTGTGTATATATAATCTTGAATTCCAGGCTGTGGATGGGATTGGTTTTGTGCCATATGCACATGAGACTTCTAAGGAAGGGAAATAATTTGAACATTTCTCTCCTTTCATCAGAGCTCTGAAACTTTTGGACGTACAAACCTGAACCTTGACCAATGTCCTTCTTAGACAATAGGCAATGCATAAGACGATATTTTATAAAATTGAACACGTAAGAGAAAACTGAGGTTAATTTTTTTCTAGTTTTCCATGTCATTTCTTTAAGAGTTCGACCTTGGGAGTTGAAATTTTACACAAAGACTATATGTAAGATGGTATTTTAAGATATTTTACTCCAGTGAGTGGGTATAAAGACTAAGATGGTATGTATGTAGACAAATTGGAATAGCATTAGTAAATTACATGGTATGCATGTAAGTTAGTTCAAATCCTGCTGCAAATACACATCCTCGTTACAAACCTACTTCAACAGTTTGTTCCCTCCTTCAAGAACTCGCTATTACACAAGGACATGGAACACAAAGAATAAACAACAATTACAACTACTGCATCAATAGCAAAACGTGACGAACAGTCTCCTTATGTAGAAAGTAATTTCATGAGAGACAGGAAAAAATTTCGTATACATTAATGAAAATATTTATTTATTTGCAATATACAAGTACGTTTTATTTACAAAGTTCAATACCATCAGTAAAAGTATCGAACCACCAAGTCAACTTTTTTTCTTAATGCTATATTACACATGAATGTACAAGAGTTATGGATTATGTTGATGACAATGCCGGCACACCTACATACACCAAGGCATTTAGCAATGTGAAAAATAAATGAATCTATGATGTCAAGTACGCTTTATGATATGACATGTTGAGAATGCATTAAAAATTGTATAATAATAAGACTATATTGCCATACAAGCATTTACAAATTATAAGCACATATGTTTGTCCTGTGGTTTTACATGTCGATTTATTTGCAACTGGTAGCACATAAAAATGTGTTCTGAATCTGATGGAATGATGATTTCAATTTTCTCGCTATGAAATGGCTAAATGTTGTACTTATCAGATACCACGCATGTATTGAATTTCGTAAATTGTTGTATGGGTGTGTATTCCGAACGCAAGTCTCTATAGAAGTACAGTCGATTTAAGTGAATACCGTAATATGAAAATTATCACTGTTCGGAACTGATTACGAGAAATCTAAATCCTGAGTTTAAAAGAAACTAATAATGTAGTTCGTTTCACCTGACTTGTTAAAAGATTTTACTTTATTCTACAGTACTCTGAAATTTTACTGGCAACTTCAATCAACCAATGACCACCACTATTTCAGGTACTCATTAAGAAATGAAAACAAAACATGTCGTCTATATAAAATATTTAAAAAAAAAATAAATAACAACCTGATACTAAAATGTCATTGGCCGAAAACAAATCTACAACAGTTAAATACAAAACAGGCAAAATACTCCAAAGCCTCTTTATCTTACGTTCAACCTCACATTTATCTATATTATTATTATTATTTATAATCAATTACATTTATTATTAAACAACCAAGACTCAAATCACATTACTAGAAAATTATTTATTGAATGTTCACATTCTTTCACTCATTATGAACTTCCCAGCGCTGTTTCACTACTGGATGTATATTGCCTTTTCTAATTCTTTACTGCACATTTTCACGTAACTTCTCTAAAGTAACCCAATATTAATTTATTTAAACAAGTTACAGATATTTCTTCATCGTCTATCACAAGTTAGTTTCAATAACCGCATCAAACACTAAAGAAAAAAAAGTGTTTCAATAACCACATCAAACACTAAAAAGGAAAAAAATATCTTTGTCTTCTGATAGAATAATGTAGCACGCGAAAATTATAGACAAAAATTGCTCAGAACAGAAGTCAATTTATACCTCAACGAATTCACAAGGGAAAAAAGACAAAAATAATCAGAAAAATCACTTAATCTGTCATGATCAAAAGAACAGAAAAACAAAAGAAAAAAAGAAAGAAAGAAAAGGAAAGCTCATGAGAGAACGAAAATCAACTTCTGATGTGCAACAAAGTAACATTACCGAAAATTTCTGAAGAACTCAATGAAAGAATAAACACAAAGAAAAAAGATGATCGTATGGCACCTAAACAGATGCATAGGAGTACGGTTTGAAATGGGCAAGATTACTGCTGGGACAAAAAATATGTACAATGAATACTACAGCGGAAAATATTGTTAGAAACCAAAATGAGTCAAAACCCAACACCATAATTTCAGAGATTAACTCCTGTTCATATGAATTTGAAGTAGAAGAAAAAACTTTCACATTATTTCTGATTTATAAATCAGCATCGACTGGGAACGAAATAAAATTGGATGATTGAAATTTGAAAATGAAAATATACTAAAATGTATGATACCATTAGATTTAAAATTAGGTTTAAAACTGCACTCTTAGATTTACGAATTTACGTTCTTTTAAATGAAATATTTGAAAGGAATTCAAAATACCTACACTTCACGAGTATTCCTGTACAAAAGTAAGTAAAATGTACACCAGTTAAAATTTATGTTAAAAAAAGCAATAAACTGTTGTCACACTATTGACCACGTACTTACAGAGCATTGAACTCTAGTTTCTATCCGCAGCATACCTTAACCGGTGAGTTCAGACACATTATACATACGTCAGTTTATGACGCGATAGTTGTTTCTACACTCAGTGATTCCAATATGCATAATCTGCAAATATTTTGTTCAGCTATATATACACCGAGAAATCATTTATTGTTTTGAAATGTATAACTCGTTTTACAACTAAGACTTCCATAATTATATTTGGGAAAAAGATTCTTTCAAAAATTATAACGACGAAATCTACCAGTTTAGGTACGACGAAATCTATCTAGGATTTCGTCCATCATTTTAAGGTTAGTCACAATGCAAGACAAGACAATAAAAATATACATTTTTATCTAACCATAACACCTTCGTGGCTGTTTAGAAGCGAATAAAAAACCTAAAAATGGGTAGCAAACATAGGAATTTTTTAGATCATCTGGACAGTATAACATCTCTTACGAATAAGAGTGATATCAAGCACGTAAAAGTAAATCGGTTATATAAAACCTAATACTAAAGCTACTGCGAGTTTCACGTTTGAAAGAAGCAAAACAATATGGAATACAAAAGCCTCTGAAAAATTGCTTCTAATGCCAATTAGAAAATTTGTCGAAATGAATTAATTGGAATCAAGCGATAGCTTACGGAAGCAGTCTGGAAGCACTACAAAGCACAGTAGAATGCAATACAGTAAAAAGCATCTAACAATCAGTTTTGACAGTTTCTTAACTGAAACCCTAATACGCTAATTAACACTTTCCTCTCACAGAAATCACTTGTTCTATATTTATACCAAGAGTACAAAAACGTCTACTTATGCTGCATATTGCATACGGAAGACAAACACTGCAGCAATAAAAAGACGCAAATGGCTAGAAGAATTAGTAGCTTTCAAAGAGCAGCTCAGAGTTTAACGAATAATCGCGTTAAACTTAACACCAAAGGCGACGTTTGCAAATTCGTCCAGTACTCTGTACGAAAAAGGGATATGGAGAAAGAGAAGTAAAACTTATTAAAGCTACTATAGTTTATCTATTTAGTCTCATTTTCATGAACCTGAGAAAAGGTCCAAACAGGGAACAAGGCATCGCTCTTCATTACTAGAGAATAATTATTCTGATGTTATAACATTTAGGGTTTCGTCTTATTCTTATATGAAATCTTCTTACGAAAACATTTCAAAATGTACAATTGAATGATGTTCTCATTTTACTACATCATGAATATATGCAACAGAAGGAACTCTCTCAAGTGTTTTTAAACAATAAAATGACTAACCACCCGATTATACACGATCTAATCGATTGGTAAGGTTTCATCACCAATATATAATTTCTAAAATAAAGTCAGCTGATTTTATCTATCTATATATATATATAAAAATCAAGTTGATCAATTCAAACTTTAAAATCGTGAAACGAAACCCGATATGCGTACTATTTTTCCGATGTTCAATTTCTGCCTAGAAAAATTAATTCAGAGACTCTCATATCAACATACAAATTACTCTCCTGTACACATGTACAAAATAGTACATACAGATTTACACTATGTAACATTCTTCATGCTTATAGTTTTTGGAAGATAGTTGTTCTATATTTTTTAGTTTCCTTCACAAAAAATATAAATACATTTTCATAAGGTCCATCGTCACCATTTCTCCCCCCCCCCCCACAACAGAACTCAAGAATAAAGGAGTACAGTAGTATTACCTTCACGCACACATACCTCATTTAGGTTTGTGCAATATTTCTATAAACCCTATCACAGCCTCAACCATTTCCTTTCAAGAAATCTCAATATATATACTTTTTTATGTAGTATCAGTAAATATTACCAACATCTACTTTTACGTAAGACAAGGGAATGATTGAAAAGGAAAACGTATCACGAGTTCCAATGTCGTTCGCTATTATTTTAGAGAGCGCATACTAAAACTATTTGAAAGCGTATATTATGTGGAAGCTTAACTACTTCACAAATAAGATTAGTTTCTTAATAATGTCATGCTACTTGGAATCTGAAAGACTATTTCACTCACAAAATTGGTAAAATAAATGACAAAACTTTCGGATTATAACAAAGTACTGACTGGAGATTATTCGCTAGTTTAGACTGAATAAAATGGCAAGAATCAACTTGTCTTTCCTCGTAACTCAGGTTTAAATAATTGTAACAGAATTTACTTTTCTTATCATCTTAAAACACTTAATTATAATATCTAACACACACACACACACACACTATTGTAGGGAAATGGGAATTGAGGCAAATTTTACAAAAATGATGCGTGTCCATTTTATTTCTTTTTTAGTAATAATTGTTTTCATGAATATATACAACAGAAGGAACTTTCTGAAGTGGTTTTAAACAATAAAATGACTAATCACCTGACTATGCAAGATATAATCGATTGGTAAAGTTTCATCACCAATATATAATTTCGAAAATAAAGTCAGCTGATTTTATCTATCTATAAATATAAAAATCAGCTTAATTGTATTTTATCTGGTTGGCATTACTCAAGCTTAGTACTTTATTTTCCAATACTGCATTAGTTATGCTGAGGGAAATAAATGAAGAGGAAAACTCAAACACGAAGATAACGGCGGTAATAAAACATAAGTGTATAATTCTGTAATAATTATGATTACTAGAAAATCAACTTGGTTTAATTTCAATACGATACTTAAACACAGCCTATTAGAAAGCACGACTGTTACGCAGTCTTCCTCTACAATATATTTTATAGCTTTTTCTAGAACTAAAGGTGCCAGTACACTTGCGTTCACATCCTGCAAAAGAAGGAGACATTTTAATTACATTATATGCTAAATTAATTTAATATCACAATCACTGAATTTTTTTTTTTTTTTCAAGTGTCAAAGTCCTTGAGAACACGACACAAAAACGCACTATGTATGTACTACTACAGCTCTCCTTATTATATGCGACCAACTTGTGATACTTTTTAAATGAAATAGCAATATTAAATAAAAAATTCCCAAAACAACCAATTTTATTTTTCGTCTAATATCCAATTATATCATGTTTGATACAAAATAACTGATATGTACTATATGCAATACATAACGTGACGCTGTAAAACTATATTTTATAATGATACATGAATTTCCCTAGTAATACCTACAACTGTTAAAATTTCTAAAGATCGTTATTCCCATTTTCAAGCTATAAATGTTTTGTGTGTGTGTGAAAGAAGATGGATAATGGGATGGTACAGGATATCGGTAAAATATATCTGTTCACTTCAATGTGGTATGAACACGGATCCCTGAGAAAACGCATATTCATCTTAGATGTTTCTTGCAAACTTAAAATTCTAAAAAAGTACAATTTATAACAAAATGAATTGCATCAGCCATTTTCTCTTTTGTAATTCAAGAGATCAGAGAAAACAAAACTCTCAAGAAATGGAAAATAGTTACATTGAAGTGTTTTCACGTTATAAATTCGTCACTTGCTAAGAAAAGTCAAGTAAATTAACTTTACCGCTTATCTTAAAACCATCTGTGTGACACATTTTATTTTCTCCGAAAATTCAATTTTACTAGAAAGGAATAGACTATATATTTTTTCAGTTTACAAAATGGAGGAAATAATATATATAAGAATGCTGACGGTGCTTTCATTCTCAACCTAAAGTATGTTCATTTCTACATAGCTTCTTCGTAGTGGAAATGTTATATTTACATTGTTATTATTCAATTTGATTTTCTTTTTCATAACACGAGTCTCATTGGTATCATATCTTAAAGTTTTATTGAACTTCACAATGATAATAGAAGTAACACAGATATATATATATTAAAATTTCAAGTACACTTAAGATTTACCTGTTATTCAATGGGGTACAAAAATATTCAAGAACTCTCTATGTTCAATTATCATGTATAAAATTTAGTTAATTCGAAACCCAAATCTTAATTAAAATCTTTTGATCACTGAGATCACAGAGAAGATACGGTTCTTTGAATTTTTTTTTTTCAAATCATGAAACCAGAAAGTAAGAACCAAACGATATACTCATATCTTTTGAAAAGAATCTTGCAAATATACTAACAAGAGAATAGTTAAAACTTATACACATTCAATATTGAAAGCCACCAACAGGAAATATCAGTTCCCTTCTCTTAATCAGAAATATTTTCATAATTACTACGAGCTATCAATATATTTTAATTATTCATGCTTCGGACAAATTAAGGGCATTGATTAAATTTAATTGAATTGCAAAGCTCGAAAAAAATATATTTCAGTATCATTTTCAATGAAGTTTTTTCTTTTTTTTAACCACCCATTAAATTATGAATCAATGACTTGTTCCAATTAATAAGACAAGTGTTTATCACATATCAATTTATATCATTATTTCTATATGGTGTTCCAAGAGTCTAGCATCACAAGGATCAAGGGATATTGTTTACTTTCCAGGTACACGAGTATGGCAGTCAGGATATGTTAAAACTAGAAAAATTTGGCAAAATATATGTTTTCATATTTTCATATTTTCCGAAGGAGATAGTAAACACACAAGTTTAGGAGGTACTTACTGTACGCACACCTTACTTATCGTCCGATTCCACCAACATTTCAGTTCGTTCTTATTGACTGTTTTGGAGATTTACATTCCACGATTCTGCCTTTTACAGTACAGAGACGATAAGAAACGAATGGTGAAAGGGCAATGTGTAAAATCCATGACAGGCAGTCTTGCGAACTCCAGCCTAATACCTTAGAACGCTCGACTGTAGTAGCTGGCGTTCATTAATTGGAGTTTAAAGTAGTCTCCAGCATTGAAGAAATATAAGATTGGATCTACTGCTTAAAGTAGGATCCGAACCACTACTCAGGTTTTATCCGAGGATTTGTGATCAACTGGGAACAAAGGCTGAGACCATGTCCCATCCGTTATTCTTATAAGAAAATGATACAGTAAAATTATCTTTTGAGTATTGAGTTTTAATGCTATGCAATACGTAAGTATAGTTACTCATTATACATATATATGAAACAATTACATGCTTTAATAAAAACTGACATTTCATCTTTTAAAGATCTCCAAACAGGGTCTGAGAATAGAGGCTATAAAACTTGTGGTGTCCGGTAAAAGCTGATAATTATAGTAACATTATCAATGTGAAGGTATGTTAAATGGTTCCATAAGACCAAACCAAACACACCTTTTATTTGTGGAATCAAGTGAAAACATGATTCACATTCAGATTAATGTTATGAAGCACCTGCAAGAAAGCTCGTTGACTGATCCTGTCGTCATCACACATTCCTGTTGAACTGGGAGTAAAATATTTAAAGGCCAATAGATCTGAAATCACTAATTTCAGATTAAAAAGGTTGCTATTTTTGTACACAAAGTTGTACTATATTTATAGAGTTGAGAACAAACATTCATTCATTTTTAGATGCTTAAGTTGGTTTTGATCGACAATTTTGTATAGCTTATTTTGCACTTTACAAAGATTTGTGGTAAACGGTGTACCTGTGTTATTTTCGAAGACATTGATTTCAAACAAAAAAACACTTGAATGAAACTTAAATGTACAACATTTTATGCCAAGTGCATATTTAAGCCTACTACAATACAAATACCTTTTAAAAATCGTTTAAAGATAAAGTTTGAAAAACGCAAATTATCATTTTTGAAATTATCAGGTGGTTGTTAGTTTTTTAAGACACAAATAAGATATTATTTCTAGATATAAGCTTCCTGGTATACTACTTCCTACAGAAAACCGGCAGCTGAGAATCTAATCCATTCTTTCTTTTGTGTGTGTGTGTGTGTGCGCGTGTGTGTGGGGAGGAGGGGGGTGAAACATTGCGATTTTTCGAAAACTGCCTATATTCAACCTGAAGTTATGTCGAAACGGACACACTTGAAGAAAACTGAAATTTTCACAAAACAATCTTTACTTGCGCAGTAACAGGTGGTTAAAATTTGATCACTGAGACTTGGGAAGTTTTGACTTGCTTTTTATGTGGCGAAATCTTAAGTGATGGTACGCTGTCAAAATATGATAAAAATTGGGTTCTAAGTCACAATAATACATTAGTATGACAATTTCCTAACATATTTTTGTTATATATCAAACTTCAAGCAAAAACACAAACAACTGTTAACCCTTCTCTTTTTATCTTTTTAAAATGTCACTGCTGAACAAAACTGACAGATTTCTCTATGTAGCTTTTTGCTGATACTGAAGCTTCAACCTGCAACTATTGTGAATCCTACTGGTGAGTTTCCTTGGAATCTTACTAACTTGTATCGATTGGATCTGAAAGTTGTTAACAGGAGCTTTTTGAACGCTATGGTGAATTTGATATCCTATATCAGTTTCCAAGAATAGCCAATTCAATTAAATTATACGTAAATATCATCATAATGATTAACGAAAATACAAAATAACTAACAAATGGAAAAGTAATTTATTAACATCTGTTGTTTGTTGCTACATGATCATTCGACTGATACTGCATCAACTCCTTTCAAACAGAGTGAACACGAGTTTTTTTTTTTCCTCTTTCTTTCTTTAGTAACCAATGCCAACTTGGCCACACACGTTTTATGAAAATCTGTACTAATTACCTATGGTCACAATTTATTTGGAAACTGGACTTTAAATTAACTAACTATAATCCCATGTTGTGAGACCTGGAAGTTGACTCAAAGCATACCTAAGTAGCTATTGAAGAAAAATAATTACGTGAGTCTTAAATTCTCACACAGCTCGCAATTTTAAAGCCGTTCTGAACTAATTTTATGTGGAGAGATGTACTACTATCAAAGAACAGCACTTCGACCACAAAACAGGAAGAGGTTCCAGGTCTTAGTGACAATGATACCATTTTAATACTTACCAAATGAGACTGAAGGAAGAGCCCAATGAAAATAAAGGATCGGAACATACAAGCTGAGATGATTGTGTGTACTTTTCACGAACATTAATTAAAATGCCAACTGTCATCCTCATTATTTTGTTCTATTCAGAATTATGAAAATCACACATTAATTATAGAATTGTAAGATTACTGGATTCAACGAAATACCCGAGAAACAGTGGACATGAAAGCACCAAAATCAGCAGTCTTTCCCTCATTTTGAAAATACAGCACCTTCCTTTGCATCCGATTAAATAATTTCTTTACATATTACCATACAAATATAAGAAATCTGAGATTTACAAGATAGTAAACTACTGACGCAACAATCACAGTAAAATTAAACAAAATATTTGCAACAATTATCCAAACAGGAAAGTATTTGAAAGGCATATGTATATGTATATTTATATATGTATATATAAATACATTTGAAATTTTAATATTTCTTATAAACAAAATAACTGAAGTGGATATTCAGAATATTCAAGAAAACAAAGATTGGTTGAATAAAACAATTCGTCTAAATGATATATATATATATCTATATACATAAAATCAAACTACGTATACCACATTTGTACATAGTCTTTGGGAACATGAACAGAAAAATTACTACTCATATTACAAACCTTCGCTGAATTCTGAAAGGATGTACAGACATGCATAATGAATAAAAGTGTTGAGCTATAAATCTCATATAATTATTCTTTACACAATTATTATTTTTAAATCTTTCAACTTCTCTTTCTGTTATATGGATCCAAAACAGTGCAAAGCGTACTTCTATTTACAGACTTGTAGTTATTTATTCAAATAACATAAATAATTAAAATGAACATTAAACAAATAATAATAATAATAATAATAATATAACCAAGCTCGCCATTACTTCCATGATGCACATAATTTCTACATTCGCAAATTTTCTACTAAAAACAATAAATAATGACAGGACTAAAACCATTACATATTAGGATAAAGAAAACAGCAAGCAACATTAACCCGAAATTATGCATTTTAAAAACATCTTCAACAGATCTAAAACAGCACTTGAAATAAAACTCTCCATGCGTTACATGATGCTACAAGAACTGGAAGACATCTTTCAGTCCTTTTTCTTCTCTTTACATTTGAAATACACCTTTGGTTATAATCTACCAATTACTTTTATATATTTTAGTATTACTGGTTCGATTTCTCGGAAAATTAACAGTAACAAAACTCCAGCACCGCAGACTGAATAACACCTTAAATACAAAATTTAACCGAGTAGTATTTATTTCCTTATCTGGAGCAAACCTTTACCTTGTTTTCATCCCTAATATGTAAAACATAAAAAAGAAGCAAGAAAGCATCAGTTTTCATCCCTGAGGGAAAATGTACATATATAAAAGAACTTCATAAATCTAGATTACTGTCTTAGAATGAAGGGATTTCGTAACTTAAAACGCACATTGTACCATGATCTGTAATCCAATTACGGTGCGCTTTTTCATTGTCGGACATCTCTTTCTGACCTCCCACTTTCACATAGGAACGCTTACTTTGTCTAAGGTTATTAACATACAAAGCATGACGTGAGTAACAGAGAGAACTTTTACCATGGGTATGCCTCACAAACTTTCTGTGAGTGCGATACGAATGTCGCAAACCCATTCGGCGTAACTCTTTACATTCATCCGACAATAAGTTCTTAATCTCCTTTGGAAGGGCTTTCTTAATGGTTGATTGGTCGTCTGTTTTCTTCTCTTCTGGGTCCTGAGAATCTGGAGAACTGTCTGATGGCACTATCGTTGGTCTCTTTATGTCTTCCTGCTTTAGAGGCGAAGTCTTCAATAAACTACTTCTAATCCTCTCACGAAAAGAATTCTCCTTCAGATTTTCTGTCACTTTCTCTCTTGATTTCTTCTGAGGATGTTTCACAAAATTGCTGTTTCTCAAAATTCTGATTGACGTATCTTGTATTTGCTCTAACCCTTTCGCTCGTAGCTCTTTACATTCATCTCGTAACATTAAACGTAAGTCATTAGGTAATTTCTCTCCTCGAGGTTTCGTGATGGTCCCTCTACTACAAGGTTTCGAAACGCGAACATTGGAATCGGATCGCTGCATGTGGTCATCTTCCACTCTCAACGGTGACGGAAGAGCTTTAGCACTACTTTGTACTTCTTGAATAGTTTCCTTCGCATAATCTAAATACGAAGGGTGTTTGAAACCTGGAGATAACTTAAATTTGCTGAAATTTCTACACTGATAACCTGATAATAGCCTTCTACGATACGTCTGCGAGAACGAGTTTTCCTTATTTTTGAACAATAGAGCATTGTTGCTCGATGGCATCTGCTCCCCATTATTTTTATACACAATTTTGTTTAACTTAAAGTCAAATCTGTCGAAACAATGCTCTACATTTTCAGGGAAAGGTTTTGGAGATACATCGGTTACTGTTGAACAAGCCGGTAACACGTTAGCTTTCATAGTATCATCTAAACATTTCACATTATAATTATAAACTGATCTAAAATTGGATATTTCATTTACGGTATATGAAGCATTATATGTGCGCCTCAATTCATTACCAACTCCTAAATTCTGTTCAAGTATATACATATCACTGAAATGTGCTGCATTGTTGTACAGTTTTAACTTTTCATCTACTATCATTTCTTGTTTCTGCACGCCATGAGTGTCCATGTCTTTTGAATATAAAAACGAAAACTCTTTCTTCATTTCTTCTAGAATATCACATATCTCCTGACTCCTAGGACTTTTATCATCTCTTGATTTCGAACCAGTAGCTTGTTCTAATGATCGCAAGCGGTTATGAAGACTATCAGCACGAAAAAGTTTAGTGTTCTGAACATCCCAAGGTTTAAACTGTTTCGTTTTCCAACTGTAACTCTCTTCCCGTTGCCTTTTCAAATCCTGCCAGACTTCTAAACTACCTGTGACTGGCTGACCAACACTTGCTTTCCAATCACAAGTAGAGAACAAGAGTTTACCTTTTGCCGTTGTTAGTTTCTTATCTTTACCGCTTTCCAAAATTTCACTTTTCTTGTCAAGTAGATCTTTCTCTTCATGGAGAACTGTAGTTACACGGGACTCACTAACGGAGGCACTTGGTATTAAATCAAAATATTTAGCAGTAGCTGTATAGACCTTTGGTGTTTCCGGCATAACAGGTGAATTATAACTACTGTAAGGATAAATCAACTTTTTGACCTTGAAATCGTTCTTCCATTTCACTGAAGAGTTTGTAGTTAGAGCTCTGCTCTTGTCTTTCAAGAAAGTGTCACAGATTACAGATGACGGGTGTTTACTATAACTACTACTATAGTAGGTTGACAACGGTTGCCTCATATCGTGTTTAGCGCAATTTCTACCCTGTGTATGCTCCCCTACTTTCTGACTGCTATGACGCATTACTTTTACATTACTGATTTCAAAACGTTTTCTACTACATTGTGCGCTAGACAAAACATCGCATTGTATACTACGCTGAGCAGGCATGTTTGAACGTGAAAGAGTTAACAGCTCGCCATTGACCGCAATATCCTCACTCCTCTCTACTAGTATTTGTTCATGAGGATCATTCAGCATATGCGGCCAATGGCTATGCAAGTTTTTTGGCTTCACATGAGAAGTATCTTCGCTCTTCGGGTATTTAACTGTAAAATTACTGTCGGGATACTGGTTGTGATTATTACCTCCGTTCGTTAGAACAAAGCGAGTCTTCAAAGGAGAGTACTTTGGAATTTCATCAGTTTCCATACACAACTGTTTCCATTCAGATTCAATCAAACTTTGACTGTATACACTAGCATCGCAAGGTTGTTCTTTAAATGTTATTTCATCATCATCATCAGAGGAACACAGATCCACCACCGGCGGAGACTGCTGAGAAGATATCACACACTGTCCTTCAATATTCATATGATCAAGTTTCACGTAACACCTCTGCAAATCTATCTCTTTTGGCACAGAAAATGAAGACTTCGAAACTACACTTCCAGTTTGCTCTTCCCGCAATGTTACACTAGGAGAAAATTCACTATTACTATGGCAGGCAGAACGAACTTCTCGTATTATTTCAATTTCTGCATCAGTGGAATCCGTACTGGAACTTTTATGTTTCTTTATTTCTTCTGCTGTCAGTTTTTCCACTTTCACCCGTAACTTTCTACATTTCTTGAGCAACTGGCGGCTTCTTTTGTTCAATCCTGAAAACAGACAAATCAACTTTAATACAAGGGAATTAACACTGTGAACAAAGGTAAACTAGTAAGTTGGTTTTATATTTAAAGCTTTAAACCTCCTCATTAAATTAGCATTCACAATTTGAAAACCAGTAAAATTTTCCAAGTTCACTTTATTTTTATGAGACATACTAAACATAATACCTGTTCATCACCAAAGTCAGGTCTATACATATGGTTATCAGAATAATAGAAACACCTAAACAAATTAAGTTTACCTTATTAATATGACGTACAATCATCACTGGCCTCAGAACAGTTCTGATTCGACGTGAAAGGGAGCCATGTAAGTCATGAATGGTTTCCAGAAGCTAATGTACCATTCTTCATACAGCAGCACTCAATCCAATCAGTGAGGATGGGGGAGAATATCTGCTCCGAAATATGAGCTCCAGAACTGACTACAGGTATTACTAGTGTTGAGGTCTGGGAATTGGGGGAGAGAGCAGGAGAGATGATGACGCAGTTCCCCGATGGCAGAACTTTCTTTCTCTTTCTGCGATGAGAATTCGTAAGTCAAAAATTTTCTGCAGAAGAAACACTTGTGATAGACTTTACGTGAAGTAATAAACAGCATGTTTTTATTTTTTCCTCTGCCAATTTTTCTGCACAGGTACAGCAAATTTTCTGCGATCACATTGCAGGTCGCGGCATGTTCTGCTATGGGGCGTAGTTCATCCCGATGTTTATGAAACCATGCCTCAACAACTCTAGAAGTGTGAACTTGTGCATTTTCATCTTCGAAAATTGTGTCTTGAAGAAAGAAAGAAAGAAAGAAAGAAAAAAAAAAAGTATTTGGACCACGGGATGTACGTGGTCATCAAGATTCTACATAATCACTGTCAGTAATGTGTCTTATGACCTTAATCACAAGATCTATAGAATGCCAAGAAATTGCAGTAAACAGCATTAGAGAGACGCTGATATGTATAACAGTCGTAGTATTAAGCTTCTTTGAGCGCCTGCAATATATGAATAGGATCTGTTAAAAATAAGGCAAAAGAGCACTCAACCGACCATATTACGAGTTCCCAATCATTGGTGGTTTACTTTCTATGTTCTCACACCATTTTCTTCGCGCTAAAGCATTGTTTGCGCTAAGCAGCGGTTTGGAAACTGTAACCCAACCTCTGATGTTCAGATTATGCAACTCGTGTCGGACTGTGAATGTTCCAATAGGCTGTTTCAGGTGCTTACTGAGTTTTGCAGTCACTTTTGCCGCAATTGCTCACGGTTTTTTTCACCATCCGCTTCAGTGCTTGGCGATTCCTGTCACTGAGGCTTCTGTTTCCTCCACTATTACTCTACGCCGATGTTGTTTTGCTACGACTTTTGTACGGCTCAGACCAGTCACCTTGGACACTGTTAATCGCGACACATCTAAATCACTGGCAACCTTACATACACTAGCACGAACTAATGGTGCACCCATAATTTGCCCTCGAAATTCAGATATATCTCGCACTTTGTATCAATACCGTCTGCACGCTTCAACAACATCCCTTCATTCTACCTCGCCTGACATGCTATGGACAATCACCTAACATGTCACTAGAAATGGTCAAGGCCTGCAACATGCATCTTTAGCGTTACCAACTAACACATCTTACGTGTTACCAACTACAGGTGTTTCCATTTATTAATAACCTTTTAGCCAATTTCTTCATCTTCATTTGTCATTTTCTTCTTCCCTTGACATGAAAGAACATTTTTCTAGACTTCATTTATTATTCGTTCGCTTTTGTGCACTAGTACCGATCTACCTGTCCCATCAGAGTTATTTATTTACTAAACTTCATATTAACAGGTTGGTAACGCTTCAACATGGTTGATTTTCATAATGATTTCCCTGAATTTTTATTACTAACAAGGGACATCACCCAAGTGTCCGGCTCCGATTTCAATGATTTTTTTTCTGATAAGAGGGCATGTATGCATTATTTGTGATGACAGAAATTTTTGCCATGGTGAATGTTTTCTATTTTTTTTTAATAATATTTTTTAAGAAATGTGATATGGTTGTTACAGATTACTGCAGAAGTCCCTTACTACCCTTTGTAAACGGAGTGTTGAAAAAAAAAGTTAAGAACAACCATGTAGGTACATATAAGGCCTAGAGGAAGTCGTATGGTAGGTATGGCCTTGACGGAATACATCTTGAAATCCGAAATTTTGAATTAAGGTCAAGCTTTTTAAGTGGGAATAGGGTAATACGATACATAATTTCGGGCTAGAATTTAATCAGGAAAACAATGGCGAAGTTAGTTTTAAGATACGCACATTTGGGGAAAAGTTACAGGCATATTAATTATCTATATTATAAAATTGAAAGTGACTATGTTTGTGACTCTTAATCTCTTGAACAGCCCGACCGATCTCGCTCAAATTTCCAACGTAGATGCGGATCTGGCCTGGGAGTGTTTTTAGCTATTTACTTTGACAGTAGAGCTTAGGGGACGGGGAGGAGGGGGACAGAAAAAATAAATAAAACTTAATAACTCTTGAACCACCAGACCGATCTTGATCCAATTTTCAATGTAGATGAGGTTTGGGACTGGGATGACTTATCATTTCATTTTGAAGGAGCAACGTAGGGGAGGGAATGGAGGGGGAAATACATAAAAATCAATAAATATAAAAATAAAAATGACTATATTTGTGAATTAATAACTCTTGAACCACCAGATCGATCTCGGTCTAATTTTCAACATAGATAAGGTTTAGGCCTGGGATGCTTTCTTCATTTCACTTTTACAGTACACCGAAGGGGAGGGGGAGGGGGAGATATATGTCAAAAAAGTAAAAATAAAAGTGACTGTCTTTGTGACTTCATCCACCCGACCGATCTTTAAAAAAAATCAACATAGATGAGGTTCGGATATGAGGTGTTTTTTATCATATCACTTTAACGGTAGAACTTAGTGGAGGGGAGGGGAGGAGAGAAATTTATAAAAATAAATTAAACTTAATAACTCTTGAAACACCAGACCGATCTTGAACAAACTTCCAACATAGATAGAGTTCGGGCCTGGGATGTTTTCATTTCACTTTTATGGTGAAACCTAGGGGAGGGGGAGGGAGGAGATATATAAAAATCAATTTATATAAGACTGAAAGTGACTATTTTTGTAACTTAATAACTCTTGAACTACCCGACCAATCTCAATCAAATTTTCAAGATATATGAGGCTCGTATCTGAAAACATATTTGCAATCTCACTTTAACGGTAGATCCTAGGGGAGGGGAGGGGAGGGGACGTATAAATAAAAACTAATAAAACCTAATAACTTTTGAACCACCCAACAAATCTCGATCAAATTTTCAACATATATGAGGATCGGACCTTGGGAGTTTTTTATCGTTTCACTTGCCGAGCAAACGTAGCGGAGGGGGAGGGGGAGATATATGTAAAAAAAAATGACTGCCTTTGTGACTTCATCACTCTTGAACCACCCGACCGATCTCAATCAAATTTTCAACATACCTGAGTTTAAAGGCATGGATTGCTTTAGGCTATTCAGTTTGACGATACAACATAGGGGAGGGGGAGAAGGAGAGAAATTTCAACATGATCAAAAATGACCGATATTAGTGTTGAGTCCATAGTTTTCGGGGTCGATGAGAGAAACAGTGACACTTCTGATGCTGTTTTGAATCCAAGTTCAGCCCTGATCGTTGGCGAGAGGGAGGGTACAACGTATGGGATAGGGACAAACATTTAAAAATTTATCGAAAATGACTAATATTAGTGTCAAATCCATAGTTTTAGGAGTAGCTGAAATTAACAGTGATAATTCTGATGTGTGCCGCACCAAGGAGGAGGGGGAGGGGGAACTCTCTATATAATAATGATCGAAAATGACCAATATTAGTGTCTATCCACAGTTTTCGGGATCAATCAGATGAACAGTGACATTTCCGATCCGGTTTAAATCTAAAATCAGCCCCGCCACTTGGGGAAGGGGAAGAAAGAGGGATATAAAAATGATCGAAAATGGCCACTATCGGTGTCGAATTTATAGTTTTCTGGATCCCTTAGATGAACAGTGATACTTTCGATCCCGTTTAAATCCAAATTCAAACCCACAACTTGGTGGAGGGGGAGGAAGAGATATTTAAAAGTTATCGAAAATAACCGATATTATTAGTGCTGAATCCACATTTTTTGAGGTCGCATGAGATGAACGGTGACACTTACGATGCCGTGGTCCGCAACATGGGGGTGGGGGAAATATATATAAATGGTCAAAAATGACAGAAACTGTTGTTGAATCTATAGTTCTTTCGGTCGTCGAAATGAACAGTGACACTTCTGATGCTGTTTAAGTCCATTTTCAGCCCTGACACTTGGGGGATGAGGAGGGATGATATACATTAAAATGTTCCAAAATGAGTAATATCAGTGTGCATTTAAATTATTTATTTCAACCCAGCGAAGCGGGTAATATATGCTAGTACTTGCTATGTGCATAAGTCCCATACTTTCGCTTCTAACCCGCGTATTAATGGTAATATGTGGATAAAAGCTTCGGTAATACATATTAAACCTAGAGGGAAGTGGTACGGTAAGGGTAACCTTGACGGCAGCCATCTTGAAATCCGCCATTTTGAATGAAAGCGAAGTTTTGAAAAATAAAAAACCATAACATGTGACACCTCATTTTAATAGCAGAAATTTCTATCATCACAAATAATGCATACGTACCCTCTATCAAAAAAAAAGTAATCGGATGATGTCCAAGTACATTTTCCCTAACCCGTGGCTCCGCGAACACTATCATTTATGGAAGATATAGAATAAAAATAATTTTTAATCGGCCTCCACGCTCTCGTCTTCAATTTTTAAATACAATACAGTGTATAAGCTTACTGTATTTATGTAAATCCTGATTATCAGTCTAACTTTCTGTATTTGAAATACAATACCAGTAAGTTTCTCTATAGCGGAAAAAATCGTCCTTCATTACTTTTTAGCAATTTTATATTATATATATATATATATATATATATATATATATATATATATATATATATATATATATATATATATATATTCCTTTAACATGTTTCTTAAGTTAAAACTTGAAATTTGGTGGCCAATACTCAGGCATCAAAGGTTTCAACTTGACAAAATTTGAAATGATGTTAGATCGTAATAAACTTAATATGTATATAAAATATTGTAGTGTGCAAGTCTTTGGCTCTTGAATTACTGTCCTTCAAATCTGTTGTTTGGACTCAAAGAACCCTAAAACCAACTCTGTCAAAAAGAGAATTTCCACTTCAACTCAGCAAAAAAACTGAAAATTGTCCCATCACCACCTCCGATTTTCTTCAAAAATTTTTTTAATGGAAACTACACGTGGGACCCATATTTTTTTGTAAGAAAAAAAATTGCCGCCAAGTAATTGGTCATCAAAGACTGCTTGCACAATTTATGAATTGACGTCAACATGGAAAATGGTCAATCTCGGAGGTCCACCATTCAGCCGTGGAGACTGGTAGAGTTATAATTCTTGTTGAAGTATGATCATATGGATGAGATAAAATTATATTTTATTACAGTTTGGTTTTCGCGTACTCTCTCTTTTAAAGTTAATTAACAAATCAAAGTCAGTTGATCCGAAAAGTCAATATTGGCGATTTTTTTTCCAGCACTTCCAGTTCGAATTTTAAAATTCTATTTTCACGGTTTGAAATATTTAGTTACCCCTTTTCTGGAACAAGATTTGTACCGCTTTCGTAAGCAACCGTTTCCTACCAATGGACAAATTTTCAACCACCGCCATTTTCTAAATTAAAATAAATATATAAATAAATAAAATTTTGACAGTTGTTCGCATTTGCTTGAATAATAAGCACATTAAAGTTTAGTGCTTCACGAACTAATTACAGCATTTTGAAGTAAGCGAGTTTTCTTTAAGAGTCAGGTCCAGTTGGCAACACTGGAAACAATAAGGCAATAACTGGATCGTGGTTGGAGCTTACATTCATTAAATAAAAATTAACAAGGTTTTCCTAAGTACCTCTTCTTTTTTAAAAAAAAAATAATAATAAAAAAAAACGTTCTAAGTTTGTAAAATGATTCCCCGCCTCCTCCCTCCAATGCTCTCGTATTCTTAACCCAGAAGGTCTGACATAGAAACTTACTGGCATTTATGGAATGAGTTTTAAGTTCACTTACTTAATCGTCTGAAGCAGCTCCACTGAATATTTTTCACATTGAAGCAATCATTTGTTAGCTTAGTGTCTCTTTCGCTAATACCGGAGAAAATTTGTAAACTGAAAGGTTTTTTATATTTTTTATTTTATTTTATTTATTTATTTAATTTTGTTCCTTTGTCTTCTGATTGCTTTTGATACACACAAACTTTTACCTATAAAATTTCGACATGTATCAAGTTTGCCTTGTGTAACACACTAGATATTTTTTCTCATGAATACCCCATATCTTTGTATAATATCATAAATACCAGGGACACAATAAATTACCCCAAATTTAAAACTGTATTCTCGTCTGATAATATTAAAATTAATCCTCACTATTACATGTTGAATTAACTACAAGTTCATTTTAGTAAACATTTAAGAATTGTTTTCTTGTGTATATAAGAGGAGGAGGGTTCAAATCAATCCAGACTTTTTTCTTAGGTTTAAAATCGAATCCTAGGGTGGAGGTAGTGCATGCTAATAGAAATTGGCAACTGTGTTCTGTTACTGGTAGTTGCACTCATTTCGCGCGCCAGTCCGAAGAGTGTTATTCAAGACAGTGAACAACTGTGCGAACATGTAAACGGAACTGCATGTGGTCAGAATTTTTTTAGAAAGCATAAAAAACAGCTGAAATTTACAAGAGACTTCAGTCACAATACGGTGACGAAATTCTCAGCAGTGATGTGACATTTAAATGGTGACGCTTCAAAGATGACCATGCATCTATCATTGAAGATTCAGCTCTTGGTGGATCCCAGCCCACAGCTGTGATTCCTGGGAACATTAAGCGCAGTGAACAGTTTATCATTGACAATCGATAGTCACATAACCTGTCATGAAATTCCAAATGTGTGAAATCTTTCGTTACGAAGAGTTAGCAATAATTCATGACCATTTGCTGTTCTGAAAAGTGAGTGCACACTGGATTCCAAAACGCCTTTTAGCTTTTCACCACTACAGAAGAGTTGAAGTATGCACTGAATTGAGGAACCATCCAGTAATTTCCACCAGTTTGTAACCTTAAAAGGATTCCTCGGATGTCAACATTTCACAGTAATGATGATGAAGTGAAGACGGCTGTCCTAAAGCAGTTCAGACGTACTGATCAACTTTTCTATGGAAGCTTCCGAAGCACTAGTTAAACGCTGGAATAAATGTATAACAGTAGCAAACGGTTAAGTGGAGAAATAAATGCAGTTTCTACAACTTGATTTTTTAAACAAAATGTTTCGGATCGACTTGAACGCCCCTCTTAGCTATATGCTAAAAGAAAACAATCCCATCCTTACCTGTATTAATTGTAATGAGTCTTTCTATCCTCTGTGGTCTTGTAAAGCTATACAAGTGAGTCCATGCTTCGCCCTTCTTTTTACTTCCACTCTTCCATGTCACTGGCCACATAGACTCCTGCGATTCCTTCTCAAGATTAGCACTTCCACCACTTCGATGATGTTTTGAATTGTTTGTACAATACCGTTCATATCGATCAACATGCAACTGAGGAGTGACACTAACACGAGTTCTCCGCTGAAGCAACTGACCCAGTGGCGATGCAAAAGGAATCCCCGAGAATCGAGTAGCATTGAATGTTGAAACACGTCGTCCTTGACTAGAAGACTTTTCGTTTGATGACCCTCTGTCCTCACTACTATCCGCTGCACATGATCGCAATAGAAAGTACTTCAAAAACTGTTCCTGGAATACAAATAATTTTCATCAGTAATGAAATTTAATTAAATGAAATAGTATTTTATCAGCTAATGTAATTATCGTTATATATCATTTTAATACTTTCATAACTGCTTCAATTTTTCATATACATTGTGGATACAAAATCGGTAGTAGTCTAATAATGGGGAAACCAAGAAACAGCACACTACATATCTGAGATCTCTCTCAATGCATTTTCTCAAACATCTACTTCTCTTCAACGTTATGAGCATCTAAAGCAGCTATTGCAATGGTTATCATCACCTAGAGATGATCTAGATTCCGGGTTTCTACAACGTGTACCTCAGATTTCAAAATTGAAACGAAGTCTTTCCGTTTAACAATTATGCCGTTAGGCTAGGGAGACCATGGTTAAAGCAAGTGAATAATGATGTAAGAATTGGTGGAATGAGAAAGTGGGAGCAAGCAGGAGTACACCGAGAGAATACAAGGACAAGATGTTGTCCCCAAAATCTTACTTAACCGAGGATTGAACCAGGGACCCCAGGCACCAGAGGTAAACGCTCTACCACTGAGCTACCGTGCCCTTCGACTTCAAAATTCCCCTATGATAAAGTCTCTGAAGTTGAGGTTGAGAAGTGACTGTGCTGTCCATTCGTTAGATCCTCTTATCACCATCTAACAAAAAAACTGTCATTCGTACGGCCTTACAGCCACCTTGTATTACTAACACAGGTTTCGAAAGGTTGATGTAATTTATAAGACTGTATAATCAGCACGAAAGTTCCCTTTGTTGCTGTCTTATACAGCAATGTATTATTATCTAAGTGATGCAATATTAACACAGCTAAGAACAGAACAACTACAAAACTGTACGAATTTCACTTAATCAAAATACTTGCAGATTTACAAATTGAAGAAAAGAAAAGCTGACAGAACACTTACTTGATTTGTACATAGTGTTTCATCTTCTGGGCTCCCTGGACGTGATTGTACACTTTCTTCTGCCACACAGCACACCTTTTCGTGTTCCTACGAGGGAAATAAGAAAGTAACTTTTAATTGAAAAGAAAATTCAATCATTAACCTACTATAATGTATGGAATGCCATCGCTTCACTCTCATCCACTCTGAAATATCACATTATTAAACAATATCAATTTCAAGACAGCTAATTTAATAGCTAATCAATGTTTAACAGCTAATTTAATCTCCGGCAGGAAAGAGTCTTCAACTTTAATTCTGCATCACTCTTCTTTCCTCGCTTTCCGTGAGTACAGTATATTTATCAGGTATCGAAATACAGCGTTCATCTATATGGAACACATCTGATATATTAGGATATGTTCTGTTTCCATCCTCAAACACCTCAACCTGAGCCGGTGCACTTTCAATAAACCACTTTTGTTTTTGTGTTTATGCTTTTACTTTTGCTATTTTCTTTCCGCAATTTTATGTCATCCGTTCTCTCCTCTTATTCCAGAAAGTATTCGTTTCGCGTTTGCTATATTCGTGTTCAGATTCTAAAACCAATATTACTTCATTTCTGTTGTTCATTTACGTGTTTACGTTCCTCATCGAACCTCAATTTACCCTTCTCGACCTTCACATAACTTATGCTTTTCTCCGTTGCCTTTCTCGTCCTTCATATGATTTTCTCCCAGAAGAATCAAGAACACTATATATTAGGATTAGGAATCAGATTTCTGAGCTTTCGACATATTATGGCTATGTTAGTCTGTCATGTATGAAGGATGAAGTTCCTCGGCGATCACACTTCTCGGAGAACTGGGGAGGGGAAAAAAATGGAGAAGAAAATAAGCGGTCTGGGACCATTATGTTAGGTGCCATCCTGGTAGTTGTCCATCAAAATCCAGGTAAAATTCACTTAGGATGGCTGGTCTGAAAAACATTTTACACTTTTTCGACCGAATTCTCCACCTGGAATCTAACCCGGGACCGCATTCACCAAAGGCGAGACAGTATACACAGGGTGTTCACTCTCAAAGTGTTTTTAAATTTCCGGTTTTCCCGGCTCTACTAGATAAATTCCCGGTTATAAGGGCACTAAAAGACGAATATTTTTCGAGAGAGGCGAAAGGATTATTATTTAGTTCCCACCCGAACAATATAAAATTACGCTATCGAAATAAATTATATTTCCTTACCTGTTTTCATTACTTACCGATAAGTGCATTGATTTTTTTCTTCTAGAAGAGGAGCAGCTTTTTTTTTTTTTATCAGCAATTACCTTTGCCTTTTTAGCTTCCAATTCCAGTCTTTCTCGCGTTATACGTTTTCTCTCTTTTTCCTTTTTTTCCTTTTCACTCAAATCCTTCGCCTTTTTCTTCAAATGCTCAGTATACCGAGCCTGTATATTTCTGGCCGCATGTATCATATCTTTGCCGACTTTAATTGACTTCAATCCACCTCATGCACTCACACCATCATACACTTGTCTCATGGCAATAAGGCTCTCCTCTTTGATTCTCAAAAATGCATTCAGAATTTACAGAAAATCCTCTCTCTACTGATGCATTTCCATGTGACAGTATCAAAATACATTGTATAAAATCATTGAGTTCCCGTACACTGTTCTCACTGAATTCGCTAAGAAGTTCAACGTAAAATGCATCCAGACACTTCTCCTTCCTTTTAAACGTTTTGCAGTGATTAATAGATTCAGGTGACGAAAATACCTTCTGATATTGTCCCATAATTTTATCTGCTTTGCTTCCCGTAAACCATCGTTTAGCTACCATCTCCTCCAAAGATAATGTCAAACGCTTCTCCGCTAGTGTCAGGTTGTGACCAATAAGCACAGGATTGAGGCACGAAATAGCTCGAGTAAGTTTGTATTTCAATGGTGACCTATCCATTATTTTACTAATCATCGCTGCGATCGCTTCTTTGCACGTTCGTCGCAGTGTTAGCTTGTCTAGATCCGTTATTTCCTTGATTCCACGCATGGCATCCCTAGTTGCAAAGCCTATGTCCACATCTTTAGCAGGAAGAAGATTGTTTGGATCTGATATATCTATTTTTTGAACAGATGCACCTGCTTTATTAAGAACATTACCCTTCACTATTTTTTCCATTAATCTTTGTGCGAGAGAAGTGAGCTCTTCATGCAAAAAGGGTCCCATGCATTGGTCTGTTTGAAATTCGGTCAGAAATGGTTCCACCATTAAAGCAATAGTTGAGAAAAATGCTAATTTTGGTGCTAGCATTTTGTCGTGCAATTTTTTCCTCTACAACTGAGAACGTTGGTTGAGCTAGGTGTTTTCTTGTCCTTCTTGACTTCTTTGGGAAAATATCAGATTCAGTGTAATAAGTGTAGTCCGACCTTCGTGCTGGCGAGTCTTTGAATAAATAATACAAAGCACATAAAAACCCCACTAAGTCCCAGTCTGTCTTCTGCATGTCGGTTTTGAACGCCCCATTAATTACATGAAGACCGCAACTACCAATGCTTAACAACACTGGACTTTCCGGCGCATGTTGTAGCTCAAGTTGCAAATTTGACAATAGTTTAAAATTGACACTTGGCCCATCCATAGACACCTGAATGAGTTTCTTTAAAACGTCCGAAGATACCTTTTCACTGATACATTTTAACAAATCTGACGCTGTTGAGTGTCCGAGAAAAACAGATGTAAAGTATCTTGTTGTAACAAGAAATTTATTTGGATCCCAAATTCGTACATGTAAATCCATTTGCTGCCTCTGAGAAACTTTATCCAATGATTCGTCGAAACAGATCACAACGTAGGTACAATCATTTAATAACCTCTGAAGCTCTCGCTCGAAATAGGGTGCTAATCCAAACACTACTGTGTACCCCACTTCAGTTCGATGAAATTGCATTTTTTCTGCAATGTCACTGTCAAAAAACATCAATTTAAATGTTGATGCACAACGCTCAGCTTCTCGGAGAGACATATGGTTCATCACAATTTGTAAACACAAAAGCACCTCAGCTTTACTAACTGAATCTGCTATTAGATAACGTTTAATAGTCGGTTTAGAAGTAGAATGAATACTGCCTGACTGACAAGATGTGTCATTTTCAGTCGAAGATGCAGAAGTCGACGCATGACAATGATCGGTGCATGAACTTTGCTTACTATTAGTTGGGACGAGTTTTTATGACAATGATCGGTGGATGAACTTTGATGACTATTAGTTTTGGACGACTTCTTAAACGCAACATGAGTTAATCCATTCACAACGCAAATGAAAGTCCTCCAGCTGATTTTTCCACTGTATTAGGCAATAAGAGATAATAAGAAACCATAATATCTCGGCATATGTCGGCTTGATAGGGGCCAAAATTTTTTACCAAAAAAATGACTTAAAAAAAATTGCCTAATTTTGGTTAGATAAGATCAGTTTCGGTTAGGTTGGGTTAGGTCAGGTCTGGTTAGGTTAGGTTTGTTTCGTTATTTATGTTTGTACTTACTATCAAGGTTTGTATAGATTGGCCCGCAAGAATTTGTGCAAGAAACTTCAATATTTCGCTTTCATTTCCCACATAAGTACGTATAAAATTCAGAATTGACATTTCACACCCGATGCAGTAGCTCTCAACATTAGCTTTCCGTAACATAACTCATTTCTCCTATAAACATTCTGTACTTTTCGTAGTTTTGGCCCCCATCTGCTCGACATAAGCCTAATATCTTAACAGGTGGAAACAGAGGCGAGATATTAAACTTATGAATGGCCTTACATGCGCACAACGTTGATTGCCATGTACTTAATATTCGATTGTATCGGATTTGTTAAGGTTGGCCCTTGTACTCTATCTGTGGAGAAAACAACGCACTTATCTTCATGAACGTAGGTTAGCCCTACAGGGCAAGTTTATGCGTGGGAACAACATGTCATATAGCCAAACGTAATGATTATGTCAATTTAAGTTCAAACCTATAACGAATAACGCAAATTTCATTAATATTGATGATTCGTATCTTTTTGACTCTACACCCAAATACAAAAGGAAACAAAACCTGATTGTACCTAACCTGTGTATCCGGTGAGAAGGGGAACAATAACTGGTCCAGCACGTGTTATACTATGAATTTCACAATTTTCTTATGTACATAGTTCAATGTACATTACCCTTCACAAGTGGCATTATCCTTCCTTATGATTCTTTTATGGGCTACTCGCAGCATCAAGAAGCACTTACACGCACTGTAATCCTCATTTGCTTTTAGTTCATTGCTTACCCACTGGGAAGTGCTAATGCTGTTTATAGTGGCTGCTTCTGAAAACAAGCTCATTTCCTTCACGACGTTCCATTCCGTTATCCTCACTTGCTTACGCCGTACTTTTGCGTATCCGAATTGGATGCGATAATAATGCACCATTATTTATTAAATTTACACGTACTGCGTCACTAACATAAGCCTAACGTAAAATTATTACATTAAAGTGGATTGCTGCCGGGATCGGGGTGACGATTGCTCATCAGACGCAATCCCAAACTTGCTCAGTTTCATACATCTTCATGAACAATTAATTTATTTTCTGTGGTGTGGAATCACTGTAACAAAAGCCTTTCTACTGTTATTACATACTGTTAAGAGTAATGACCATCAAGACGTAATATGCTCCCTTGTATTTATTGTGCTGATGTTACCACGTGTGATAAAAAAGATGGACTAATGACTTTCTTAGTGACTTTTTTGTCTTTTTCAGTCACTTCGTGATGCAGAAGTAACTTTTGCCTAATCCAGAAAATTAATGCTCCCCTTTATTTTGGCATTCCGCGCCTGAAAACTGCTTTCGTTTTACATATTTGCTCACATCCGTATATTTGAAGTATTTTTAAAACCAGTTTTAAAGATACTCAATAAACTTGTACGCCATCAATAAGTGTTTTATGAGGACCAGTCCTACAATCACCTGATGCCGCTTAAATGTCAGATAAGAACGGGATGATAAGTAATCACAATATTAATATATTATGTAAAATGAGAACTACTGCCGCAACATCTTGCTGAAAGTTTTAAATTACTCAATAAAGTTGTATACCAAGAAATATTCCTTCAGGCCAAGCCCTACAATTTCCTGAAGTCTCTTAATCATCAGATAAGATAATGGAATGATACAACTTATCACAGTACTAATGTGTTATTTTACGTAAAATAATAACTACTGCAGCAACATCTTGCTAACTTATCTGGTGGTTAAAGACATCAGGAGATTGTAGAACCAGACCTACTACTTAAAGTTGAATTATAGTTAAATAATTATCCATATATTTTTTCTTAAAAGACCAAGGCCAAAACAAAAGACCACACACATGATTGTTGACTACAACACAGCACTCTTTCAGGTTTCAAACAACCCGCTTTGACGCATCACTACTTTATTCTTTTTTTTTTAAATACAAAACTAACATGGTCGATAAGCGAATCACAACGTAGGGTTCAAGCGAGCGCCTGTTTCACCGTCGCCACGTTCACTTGCGATTCACCATTGATGCTGAATTCGGACGCCCCAAACAGTGGATACCGACAGGATGACGCTGGATCCGACCCAACGGATCATGAATTCAGAAGCACCGAGTGACTTAACGGTAGAAAACAATTGAGCTACGCCTTGCGTTTTTATCTTTCGGCCTTCTTCGGCTATTATCGTTGTGTTTCCCGGTTCTTTGGAGAAATTCACGGTTTATTCCCGGTTCATGAAATTCCCGGCTATTTCGCGGTTTTTCTCGGTGGGTGGACACCCTGTAAACATCGTACGAGTTCAACCGAACTCATTCAATTAGGACCAAAGTTGGCATAGTGGCAAACCTTCACCTGCTGTATAAGGGTATAAAATATTATGTTGTGCAAGCCAACGGTTCCCAAATTACTGGTGGTCAAATTTTGTATTATATTTTTGAAAGGAAAAACCTACACAACAACTCATCGGATCAAGATCAGTGTTGACATCGTGGAAGAACTTTACCTGCTCTAAAAGCGTCTGAAATATTATTTTGTCCAGGCTTATGCTTCCCGACTTATGAGCGGTCAAATTTTGAATCATATTTTCAGAAACAGAATCTCAATATATATAAATGATCCGGTCAAGATCAAATTCGCCGTTAATACTAAATCTTGACCAGTTTTATAAACGTATGAAATATTACGTTCTGGAGGTTTACGGGCTTAAGTTACGGGTAGCCGAATTTTCTGTCATATTTTTGAAATGAAAAATCCGTACACCAAATTCATCTGATTGGGATCAAACTTTGCGTCATGTATTCCACAATAAAAACAATACAACGAGCTTATCCAATCGGGATCTAACTTGACATGATGATAGATCTTCATCTGTTTATTAGCGGTGAACTATTACATTGTACAGGCTTTGAGTCTTTGAGTTAAGCACAATCGAATTTCTAAACCACTGTACATATATCTATCTATCTATTTATCTATCTATCTATCTATCTATCTATCTATCTATCTATCTATCTATCTATCTATATATATATATATATATATATATATATATATAAACACAATAAATACAGTTGAATAACAATTAAAAGTCAGTTTTGAATACAAAAAATAAAACTCTAACGAAGAATGAATTTTTTGTTTCTTCCTTCACAGCTTTCGTTAAATCAGTTCTTATCAAAGTTGAGATTAATTTAGTTAACTAAATACAGATAAAGAATCAATATACATAATATTTTCTGCAAATAAAAAATCCACTCGCTTTTGACATAACTGTGTCAACACGACTACTATGACATCTGTTGGGGTTACAATTTCAACAGTGGTAACATATACCACATTTTCTTAATACTTTTACGAAAATCGTAAAAGCAAATATTGTATTCCTAATTGACTATGACTTTACTTGAAAATAAAATCTCTTCATACTCACGCATATTAAAATTGTAATTCATTCGCTTCAACAAGATAATTGAGGCAGATTTACGTGAAGTTATAATTTTCTCCCTAAGAGGATTACAAATATTTCAGAATAATCTTATACTACAGCTCCTAAGTTACAAACTAACATGAAACCATACACCTAGTTTTACCATAACTATTATCACAAACTAATCAATAAATGAACATAATATGGTTTGATATTGTTATATCTGAATACTACAGCAATACACTTTATGGCTTATGGAACCCGGAGGTTCAATGTCGCGTTCACGAAAGCTCTCCACTGACTTCTATCCTTAGCCAACTGGATTCAGTTTCTACTTTGTATTCCTATTTCTGCGAGATCCATCTTAATATTGTCCTCCCATCTGTGCTTATGTCTTCCTAAAGGTCGTTTTCCGATTGGTCTTCCAGTTATTACGTTGAAAGCGTTCCTACTTTCTTCCATTCTAGCTACATGACCCGCCCACCTAAGCCTCCTAGACTTGATGACCCTAACAATATTTGGTAAACCGTATAAATTATGTAGTTCTTCCTTATGAGGTTTCCGCCATTCCCCATTTCCGTTCCCCTTGGGTCCGAATATTCCTCTCAAGATCTTGTTCGCAAATACTTTCAGTCTATGATCTTTCCTCAGGGTAAGCAACCATGTTTCGTAACCATACAGAACAACAGGCATGATTATCGTTTTGTATATTTTAAGCTTCAAATTTCTCGACAGAATTCGCGATGACAAGAGATTTTGAACTGAATAATTACACGAATTCCCTGCTTTTAGTCGACGTTTAATTTCTTCATAAATATGTTTTTCGTCTGTTAAGATTGATCCTAGATATCTGAAAGTATCCACTTTATCAAAAGTATTATTCGATATTTTAACGCATCCTGCCGTATTACGAGCCCGACGAACTTCCATGTATTTAGTTTTCTCTGCATTTACTTCTAAACCCATGTTACTGCAAGCGTTTAATAAGACCTCTGCATTTCTTTCTATTGTTCTTCTATCATCCCCTATTAAATTTACATCATCACCATATGCCATAACCTGGTGAACCCCATTCAACTCCAGGCCCTGGTTGCTATCTTTTATTTTCCATATAGCGTATTCTAGAACAAAGTTGAATAATAATGGCGACAACGTATCTCCTTGTTTCAAGCCATTCTCGACGTGACAGCTCGTGGACAAAAATTTTCCTACTCGGACTTTACTTTGGGAGAACAGAAAACACCTCAATTACTGAAAATGACCACTTTTAACATGCATACAAACCTGATGTCTTTGTGGCCACGCATCAGTTGTATTATGCACTGTTTCTAAAGGAAAATCCGCTACTGCTTGCATAATAGAGTGCTTCAAACTGTCAATGTTGTTGTATCATTTCTTGCAGGCCATTTCATGCAGTACAGCTCAATACTGGTAGTCCAGAGAACTGAGGTATGAACTAGCGGAAGGCGTCGAAATGAAATCTAGCACATTCCTCTCCAACCACTCTTAAATGCTCTTAGCTTATAAGTGGGTGTCGAATCTTGCTGGAAGCTCCATAGCTAGACCTGGCCATGAAAGAGAGATGTGTTGAGATTCTCCAAGACAGTCTGCTAGTACACTTTGGCTGATGTTTTGAACTTTTTTCCCTCATAAAAATAAAGCTCAGCAGTGCCCTCGAACACCCTACCCTCACATACATCAAGACTGAACCAAGATGAGGACCCCTCTGAACTCATAGGGCTTTTTCTGTAGCTTCTTGTGAACTTGTGGCATAAACTCAGTGATTGTGAGTATTGTTTTCCTCCATAATAGTGAAAAGTTTTTCAAACTAAAGAGGAGTTTTCTGTGCTCATTTACTGCGTAGCGCTTCAGCGAGTACTTTGCTTTTATATTTTTCTGACGCATAAATTCACTAGTGAGGATTTGTCCGCTACGTCATTTGAAAAGGTTGCAGCCCTATGTCACATTTTACTACACACGACAAAGACATTTTGGAGATTTTCAGTTCACCAGCTATCACTGATTGCATTCGTACCGGATTTCTTCGCATAGGCGTCACCACTGCTTCTGTCGTGGTCTTCCAGATCTAACGCGGTCTTTCATTGTTTCAATTTCAGTGTACCGCTGGATAGTGCAACATACTAACCTCCTCGAGATTTTTAGCTTCTAGAGAAGTTTGAAAACCTTTCCGGTTACCTTACCTACCGTATGTAGTGTTATTACAGCAACACGGTTCCATATTCCCCCACTCCATGACGACCGTTTATACAAACCATCTGTCACTTCTGCACCTGAATCAGCAATGACTCATGTCTTCTTGCACTCCACAACAAGGTGCTGTCCTTCACATAGGACATAGTCTGCCCCAAAAGTTGTGGCAGTAATTACAGTATTACTGCGTATACTTCAGGGAGCTTCTGAAACAACTTGAGGATGTAATTAACACCGATAAGATCTCTTCCGGTCAGCAATATAAAGTATGCTTGAAATATAAACGTCATCATATTTCTCTCAATAAATATTAATGACAGGAACTCTCTACGTTTAACAATTTAAGTTTAGTTTATCAAAATTGTAATTACTACTAACATAATGCTTTTATTTAATTTACCTTCACTTCTTTGAGGCTACTGAAATCTGCATCGCACTTGTCACATAAATAGATATCATGTGTTGCAGGCTGTACCATGGCATCTGATTTAATTGGAGACTCCTCCACCCTAGGTAACAAGGTCTTCCGAGGACTCTCCATCTTCTGATCGTACGTCTGCAATATGAAAATTTAGTAATTAAAAAAAAAATGTTGGATATTAATTCACTTCATGGCTTAAGAAATTAGAGGGTTCATCATTTCAAAAGCAAAAGCCCACCATATACCAGTCCAAACCTAGCACAAATGTTACTACCCATCTTCCTAGTCATGTTTCAAAACTACATCATCTTCTTGCCTACCTCGAGACATTTTATCCCTACGAATTTCTTAACTGAAATCCTATAACAAAATGAAAACTCACTTTGATTGATGTTTTCACAAAGTTCTACCATAAACCTTATATTTGTATAACGTGAGGTATGGCTTGAACTCAAGGAAGGTCATAGAATAAAAGGTAGCGGTAAGTATAAAAGGAAATTTACCTCAAGACAAATAAAAATTCATTCTCGTATCCGAGTGGTGGGATACTGCCCATCTTAGATCTTTCGATTTAATTATACAAAATATATTCATCGACAAATACAAGGAAGCGAGAAAATTTCCATTGACGTAAAATGTCCGAATAAATACAGAAAATATTTAATGATGGAAATGCATGTATGGAATATACCATTAACGATAGAATTTACTATGACACTTGCATCTTACTTTACTTCTTTAAGACTACATCAGAAAATGTATTTCTTGTCAGTGTACGGAAACCTCTGAAATGCTTAATGTATCATGTCTCCAGGAATATCGGTGATTACTTCTTCAGTCATTCACTTCTTGTGTTTCGGTTCAGCGATGATTACGTGCTGTACACACTGTTTTGAGATATCTCCAGAGAAAGAAATCGAAGACATGTGTTTACGAAATCTTGAAGGCTATAGAATATCACTGGTGAAATGGTCCGTTTTTCAGCTAACATCTTTCGCACAACTGTAACGCCTCATCATTTCTAAATGGCACATATATGTCGGTGCTACAGTGTTGCTAATCCTAGATTCAACATTTCCCGTTTCCTTGTGCCACCCTGTATATGTTGTAGAGTTCTAAGTTACGTAGATTTCAACCTTCGCCTGTTTGCTCATCTTGTTTTGGCCTCAACATTTTCTTTAAAACTTTCTTTTCAAAAATAGCATGTGTTCATCCTTTCGAACTAACACCCAATTTCACATTCATACAACGGAATGTACTCTATACAAGGCACATCCATGCACATATAACAAAAGCAATTCGTGCCTTGGTTTTAATTTTAATCTCATTTGGAAAGCAGCATCCCTAGGTGAGCTATAACGCCAGGTAGCTTTTAGTTCCTGCAATATCTGTCGCAACAATCAATAGGTTCTACACGATGTAGTACTAACTGCACTACTTACAAAAATTGATACCATCTTATCTGTTTAATTTTATATAATAGAAAACATATTGTGTAAGCTGATCTCATGTCCGAAAACCTGTATCTTTTAGCAAACTTTATAACAATAGAACAAGAATTATATTTTTGTGTTCCATACAAAGAATAGCAACAGTTAGGATGTAACATATACTACCACCACATAAGCCGCACCGAGGAAATGAGGGTTACCATTTAAAAGATCTATCTATTAAATCATATTTAAATTTATATGCTTAACAGGACTTAAGCAATGAGGTTCTAAAAGAAATTCTTTAAGTTTGACGTCCCACGGTTATGTCATTTTTTCAATACATATCAAACACTTTTCAGCGGTACATCATTCTAGCTGATATAAATTTCCATAGTCGTTCCAATATAGACCAAACACACTTTTTGAATTTCATTCTTACCAATACGACGGGCACATTTCATCACCTTCCTAAACCAACCAGACCTGAAGCAAATACCACGGCTGATATCGCTATTACTTCAGCCTTTGTAACACCACGCTCCACTATAGATGTCCTCGATCCTTTCGGGAGTGACTATATGCCGATAAAGCTCAGTATCCAATACCGTATCCCTCGACATATTGATGCACCCCCACCTTGCATGATTCCTCGATATGACAAAGCGGACTGGGAGAAATATCGAACATACCTCACTGGACATCTCGAAGGTCTAAATCCTCCCACAACAGAGTCAAAGTTATATCATTCAAAACCTTTCAGTTTTACGTCCCACGATTATGCCGGTTACGCTAAAGAAGACGATGATAATGAGAAATGAATGAAGTGGTGGAATGAAGAAAGTGAGAGGAAACAGGAGAACCCCGAGAAAACACACACACACACGGCGTTTGTCCACCAGAAAGTTCACTTGGCGCGAGCTGGGATCGAACCAAGGACCCCCATGCACCAGAGGTGAACGCTCTACCACTGAGTCACTGCAGCCCGAAGTTCTAAAAGAAAAGAAAAGAAAACTATAGTAAACGGATACACACGTCAGTACGAAAAAGCAATTTACCATAGGAGGTGGTAATAGCAGTGTGTGCAGGAGCTCTTCAAAATAAATTCTCTAATACAGAATCGCAATGGTGAAAGTATACCTGCGTACTGGTTACATTAGGAAAACGCGGGAAATCTTCGAAGTAAATGGCACCAGCAAAGAGCAGTGGTGACTTGGAGAGAGTGTGGCAAAAAAATCCACATGAAAGGAAAAAAATCAAACCTCATCCGTTCGTACACCTGCTGATAGTGAATATTCAAGTATGGGTGCCCAGAAGAACTACTAAGTCGACACTTAAATTCTCAAAACACCAATATTAGCTAGTCTGGTGTGGAGTGCCTGCAACATAATTCTGAGTCTCCACGTTTATTGAGACAGATTTTTAGTTGGCAATTATGCATACACCGACATCTTTGAGTTGTTCAAAGCACAACAGAAGCCCATAAACGTGAGAGTGCAGTTTCAATTGGATTCAGCAACGTGTAACACCCCTTCAGTCACTGAGTGGAAATCACGACTATTTACAGAAGAATGACATGTCAGCATAGGTTTATGGCCGTCTCAATTGCCGGACATATCTACTTATGACTTTTATCTGTGCAACTATCTGAAGAGAGAAGCATATGCAAATATGCCAGTAACACTGGAAAATCTAGGGAATACATTCCAAGAATCGACACCACTGAGTTGCATGGCACTACGACAGTGCGTTGCAGTGTACACAAAAGTGTATTTGCGCTTATATATCACGAATTTGCTCAAAGTAGTAGATACATTTATGTCATTTTATCCATTATAAAGTATAACGAAGTGTCATAACTGTTATTTTATCCCGTGTAAATTTAGAGATCAAGGGGGAGCTATAGTTCCCTTGGATCCGCGTCGTATAACTAAAGTTTTCTGGGAAACCTTCAATCAAGATCTGCGGGATCCACTCAATATTGTTAGTACCGCAATGAATGCATAAATGTTATTACTCAAACTTTACTTTTCTCTATATTTAAAGTTGTGAATATATGTCGAATAAACTTTAAAAAAAAATGGAGGAAATATATTATAGGTCGACAAATTAGAAAACTACAGCCAACTGAATAGGCGCGAACATCAGTTAGGAGTGCCTTCCTACCCCTTCTAATATTTTCTTTCAAAATGTCCAAGGTAATATGAGCATACTTACCATCTTAAGGAATTTTGTTCTGTGTTTAACAGAGGTTTACCAGTTTCTTGTTAACAAAAATTGAGCATGTTTGCACTACTATTTTTCATTTAGAATAGTACCTGAATGCTTAATTTTTCAGTATGTAATACAGTGAGACTTGTTTAAACCGGAACTTGATAAGGAGGAAATCTGTCTCGAACGGAAAATTTTCAAAGTTCCGGCAGCTTTTATGGCAATTTCTTTATAAATGCTTTGTATAAAACGGAATCTTCCGTAACACGGAAACGGAAAGCAAATATTGTCCCTGGGAACCTTCAAGACTTGTATTGAACGGAATCTCTTTTCGCAAATCCACACATACAAGGAAGGTATTCTTTTCGTATGCATGTCTTGTTCGGAGGTGAGTAGTCAATATGGAATGCCACTTGATAACAAAAGTGGCCCCTCCTCTACTCCTTCTTCCCTTTAAATAATGCATCACAGAATACCACCACCACCATGAACTTGGCTCTCCCGCTTTTCCATCATGCTATTTATTCTATTGTCGGGAAATACTCTTTTTCTCTGTCTGCAGTGGCTCTTAATCCTCCACTTTGCTCTGGATATCCGTATGTGACCTTGACCTGGCCTAAAGATGTGCTGGAATCCACATCTCTTTGTTTCGAGAGCTTTGAATCTTTCATTTAAAAACGTTTTCTTCTGTGTGCGGTTCATTAATTTTGCCCAAAATAAAACATCTGGAGCATTATGGATGAAAAATTGTCACCATTAAAACAGAGAAAGAAACAGGAAGTGGGACGCGCGGGGGGTTAGCGAGAGAGAATTGCATACGAAAATCACTTGGTAAAATTTTCAGTATTCTGTGTTTGAGGTCCGTGTTAAGTATCGTGTTCTTTCTGTGTATTACACATACAATGTCTAAAAGACACGTGATCCTTACTTTAGATGATAAAGGAAAGATTATTGAATGCAGGGAAAAGGACAAAATTTCTGTGAAAGAAATAATATGCCGTTTTAAGTGTGGTAATGGTTTGTAACTGCCAGATAAAAAAAAAAAAAAAAAAAAAAAAAAAAAAAAAAAAAAAAAAAAAAAAATGCCAATTTCAGGTCCTATCTTACAAGCTCAAGCGTTATCGATTGCTAAATCTTTGGGGAAAAATTATATTAACGTATCGTTTGAGTGGTTAGACAGTTTTAAGTCCAGGCATAACGTTGTGTGGAGATAAGTTTGTGATGAAGCCAAAGATGTCGATCCGAAAGCAATTGAAGAGTGGATTCCCAAAGTGCGCAAAATGACAGAAAATTATGAACCAAAAGACATCTTCAATGGTCACGAAACTGGTCTATTCTTTCAGGCATTTTCGAGTAAGTCGTTGGTATTGCGTGGGGAGAAGTGTACAGGGAGAAAACTGTCGAAAGAAAGATTCACTGTGTTATTATGCGCTAACATGACAGGAGATATGGAAAAACCTCTTGTGATAGGGAAATCTGCGAAACCTTGATGTTTTAAGAATTTGGAAAAAATGAAATGAAATCTTTGAGTTTTACGTCCCATGGTTAGGCTAAAGGAGACGGTGATGATGAGTAATGAACGAAATGGTGGAATGAAGAAAGTGGGATAAACGGGAGAATCCCAAGGAAATCCACGCACACGGTGTTTGTCCACCACAAAGTTCACTTGGCGGGTTTTTAAAAGAATTTGGATGTAAAGTGTCTCCTAGTTGAGTGGCGAAACAACAATAGTGCTTGGGTGACAAGTACCATTATTGAAAAATGGTTAAATTCTTTCAACGCAAAGATAATGAGAGAAAATCGCCACGTTCTGTTCTTGGACAATGTTATCCACATATAAAATTGTCCAATGTTACAATGGCTTGATTTCCGGCTTATACCACAAATGTGTCTCAAACTAAGGACCAAGGTGTAATTTTCACCTTCAAAAGTCACTGCAGGCGATTGGTGTTGGAATCTCTTGTTAGTAACATGTCAGCAAGCAACAGCGCAAGCCACCTACAGTCAATGTCTGTACTTGATACTGTAAATTGGATTTCTGTTTCTGCTAAAAGAATCAGAACGGAAATCATAATCAAATGTTTCTGGAAAGCTGGATTTGCTGAAAATTCTTCTTCTGAAAGTTCAGATATTCCGGAAGTAACGAAAATATTGCAGCCGTTACACTTCTATGTCAACAATGTGGACAATCAGATGAAGCAAGTGCCTACATTTCAACAGATCAAGACTTAGAAACCAAATTCTACACTGGAATCTGCTGCGGAGCTATTGAATGAGCTTGAAACAGAGGAAGAAAAAGACGAAGATTGCACCGGAGTTGAAGAAATCAGAGCGCCCAGAATTGCTTCTTTAAGAGAAGCTCTTGAACACGTTGAAGACCTCATTGAATTTATGGCTAGCTCAAATTATTCAGACCTTCCACAACCATTCTGTTCTGCCAGAAATGTGTTACAAAAAAAGTCACGTCACAAAAAAGAAAGTACTCACATTGAAAGAAATGTGGAAAAAGTTTGCTTAACCCTAGGATACATATGCCTTTTTTATCGTGGTTTACATATGCGCGGTCCTTCTGATCCCTTAACAAGTAAGAAACAAGCGTGCTAACGCTTTCTTGTGTTATATTAGGTTAGTTTAGAGCGTTTCAAAGTTTTAATGCTAGTTAGTTAACATTTATTATATTGATACAAGTGAAAGCAAGAGAAAATTCTTGCTACTGCTGATAATGCTACACCTTCTGACAGGTTTGTAGGGCATACGATAGAACGTTTATGAACGTTTCAGCTTAAAGACTTCCTTATAGTTATAACCCTTCAAGATAAGACGTATTCTCTCGAAAGCATAATAGTTTATACCACCTGACAGTAATCTTAACATAGGATATTATGTATGTTGTAATTACAGACTTCATAGTCGTTGGGAGCACCAGGACTCAGAAGGCATGAAAAGTGTTTCATTTGAAACGTTCTCGTGCTCAATTATTAATTTATTGTTGAGTGTAATTGACGAATCAATATTATCCTTTCCAAATTAAACAAAAACCCTTCCAAATATGCTTCTTCAAATGAAAGAAGAAAAATATTGTTGAATACTATAACAATTATAGGCATGGTTATCGATATGTCTTTCCTGTAATCCTAAATTCATGAAAATGCCTTTTTGTAATTTTTCAGGACTTCATGATCAAATCTGCGTATTACGCTTATAAATCATGTAATGATTTTCTCTGGAAGTGTTTTTAAGCATCAATCTTTTGTTCGTTTCCTGAAAAAGCAATTCACTATTATATTCACCAATGTTAAATAATTTTCGTTTTCTGAAACCGCTCTTTTAATATGGAATTTTATACATTTACTCTGTTGGCATATGAGGACGATATAACTTGATATTGAGACGATAACAAATACAACAATATCTATTAAACATTACAAGTGATCGTCTTTTAAAATTTCAGCAAGTCTCCATTACGCAGAATTCCAAAACTGGGTAGTCTTACTCGAAAAAGCGAGTAAAATATCTTCCACCTCTATTTCTGAACAGCTTGTATACAATTTATTTACAGATATATGTTAATAGATTGCGTTGGTAATATTAATTCAAGGTTTCAATACAACTAATAGTCTGTATTTGCAGCGTTCAGTTGGAAGTTGTACGTGCTTGATATTCTCATTTAAACCAAAATACCCCTGGAAATTATCTTCCATTTAATGTTTAATTTATATACACTTTCAACTCCCACAAAACAATGGGGTGTGATGAACATTATTGGAATTCTCCATTTCTATTATTTAAGTTGACAACTAACATTTGAGTTTAATCTAATGATCGGAATTCAAACATTTTGAATTCCAAACCAAATAATAAAGTAAACACTCCAGTCATAGACACGGAGAAATTCGCCGCCAGTAATGGACACTTCGGCTGAAATGTGTAAAAAATAAGACATTCGCTAACGCAGGGAAGTTTGCATTGAGTTGGAAACGTGATATACTGGTTCCACTCAAAATCTTTAGGCTGTCGTCTGCTAGATTTACGGATGCTACAGTAGTGGTAAAGTCGTGATGTCGATTGCACGCGCTTGTTTTCACATTCTATTAATAAGTTGAATAATGTAAGAAATCACCGGACACCTCTGCTATAGTAAAAGCTAGGAACAAATTAAAAACTGTTTTTCTACGCACTAATATTGGTATAAGAAAGGCATGAGTGTGGCAAAAATGTATATTAATAAACTTCAATCGTCAATATTACGGGTGTCCGTGACTGGTAAGATAAAGGTGCTATTTGCCAATGTTGGACACCCTCCGTCCATTACTGGTAGAATTGGAAAATGTCTTAATAACACAAATGTCCACTGCAAAAGTACCATGAAAGCTATATGAACAAACTGGCTCAAAGAAACTGATAGCTTGTAACGTTTACCAGTAATGGACAATGGGTGTGTATTACTGGTGTAGCTTAGCAACTTTGGTCCAATTATGGACACTTTCCATACATTCCAGTTCGTATATGCGGGGTGGTTCAAAATAATTACTACAACGCTTGAGAGATGATTCTAGAGGTCAAAAGAGGAACAAAAATGTATATGGCGTTGTTTCCTATGGGATCTCGTTCCGTTGGTAGGGCCCCTTAATAAGTCCAAATGTGAATGATATGTTTGGCTTTTCGACAATTTTGGCTGAACGTAAGGCAATGAAAGGTTGTGGGATATGGCAAGAAGTATTATAGAACCAATTCGTAAGATAACATCCCGGCTTTTGACCGTTGAAACGGCCCAATTAGATATTACAGTTTCGAATTGAGCCATTTATTGTTATTTTACGAATAGGTCCTATACAACTTCTTGCCAATATCCCACACCATTTTCGTTCCTCATGTTTAGCCACAGTTGACGAAAAGCCGAAAATACAATTAAAATGTGAACTCCTGAAGGGGCTCTACCAACGGCACGACGTTCCAAAGGAAAACATATCAAATAAATGTTTGTCTCACGTCGAATAAATGGTACTTCAATGAGCGACTTCTGAACAGCTGTAACAGTTATTGAGTCTCAAATTTCACGAGAAAAACTTACTACTTAAACGTTGTTTGGAGGACTTGCAACCATGGAATGGGACCCAGCGAGGGTACATCTCTGTTTTATCTTTGGAAGGAATTAAAGTCACGAAGCTTCAACGAGTCAGGAAGATGTACTTCATATAAATGATGTTCAACTTGTCCAAGAAATTCCTGCACCTTCCCACGACAATATTTTGCCAAATCCAACACAAGCACATTTGGATGAATCTTGCAAACAGTTGGGCCCTAGTCAGATCGTAAATCCCGCAGCAGATGACGCGTCGAATAGTGAAGTTTCTATTCTCTGAAACAATGCCCATGCCTGCTCAACATTCTTTTGCATTAACAGAAACAACCAGAAAGCCAGACGTCTGTACGGCAGCTTCCTTGATGGAATTTCACACAGGGGACACCTCTTCAGAAACCACAGAAGCCAACAATTCAAAACCAACAGTAGTTGCTTCTTCATCATATACATCCAACAATTCAGAACCAACAGCAGTTCCTTCCTCATTAGATACATCCCACAATTGAGTATGGTGGTGGGATCCTGATGTTTAAGCTCCTTTCAAAAGCGCTCACTTTTGGCCCGAGGACAAACAGAAGTTGTCCAAAAGAAAGAAGAAGTAACGCATTCCTGCAGTTGTTACATCTGAACAATACCGACTATATAGTGAATCAAAATTTAAAGCCAGAATTCAGCAGAAGTTACAGCGAAAACGTGTGATGGAGTTGAAGAGAGAAGAAAAGCGACGCACACAACAAATAAAAAATGGAACGTCAAAAGCAGAACTCCAAACAGAGGCAGAAAAAAGCAATCCTTAAAGAACTTTTCTTTTGCGTTTGTATCGGAAAATGTACCGGTATCTTTCAGAATAGCCTTTTGAGTTATTGTTTATTTTTTCAATAATAAAAGTGGTATTTATTTTCACCAATTGTTCCCAAACACATGCAATTTCTTATGAATATTGGACTCTTTCCATTTCGTTTTCACACAAGGACTGGTTTTGTTTAACGTTTTTCAAGTGCTAAATAAATAAAAATCCTACGCATAAATGTTGGTTACGTATTAAATTACACTAGGTTAGACGTCAAAATTTGCTGATTTCTCTTGTATGTCCATCAGTGGGTGTCCATAACTGGAACATCCACATTTTTTAATGTTCATCACTGGTTACAAAAATAGGGTTACAACAACAACTCAAATAGTACGTTCTACTAGTTTTCTATAGCAGTAATGATTACGATTTAATAGACGGAAGTGTAAACTATGCCTACCACTACGAAACAACAAGATTACCACAATTATCTTCCATCTTCAACATATTTTATCAAAAGTGTTCTTAATAGTATCCATGACTGGGGTGTTTCTTTTATTTATTTTCATTTAAAAGTAGAAGTAGTAAGGATGACGAGGGATAAATGCTTACGTTAAAATCTGTGTGTAATGAATAACTAGTGTTTCTGTTGTAAGAAAGATTATACAATATGTCTGTGTGAATTACATATTATGTACATTATTATATTTTGCGTGAATTTGGGATTTAAAGTACTTTCTGAAGGTATGATAATTCTTTTTTAAAGTTCGCTAAACTAAGTTTTAAATTTTGCAAAATAGTAAGTATACAACAAAACTTCAACAGAACTTGACATAACTAAAAAATTTTAGATATGAATTTATTTCTTTTATTTGTTGTATATAATTCTTTCAATTTGTTTTCTGGATATTGTTTGCACTTTAAGTAAGACTCCCTATTTAAACATTTTAAATATTCGATGTAAAAACAGGTCTTACTTTTAACAATGTAAATAAAGTTTGGGTTGTGCTCTGTGTCCGCCGAATTTTTTTGTAATTATTATTAGAATACATATATTATTCAAATTTGAAGAAATTAGTCAATAGTCCTGCTATGTTCACGTGAACTTAGCAAGAACTTTACTTTTCCATTTTCTTGAATTTGAAAATTGTACAAAGGAAAATTTTTACGGTATAATCCGGTACAAACGCAGTACAAACGATTCATATAGGAAAATCTTCAAATTTGTACAAATTTATCAGTGGTCCTTCTATGTTCACGTGAACTTAGCAGGACTTCTTTATTTTTCGATTTTCTCGAATTCGGAGGCGGTACAAACAAATTTTTACGGTACAATCCGCTATAAACGCAGTACAAATGATTCGTACAGAAAAATCTTCAGATTTGTAGAAATTTGTATTCTGGTCCTCCTATGTACACGCGAACTTAGCAGGATTACTTTATTTTTCGAGTTTCTCGAATTTGGAGACGATACAAACGAAAATTGTTACGGTACAAACCGGTACAAACACAGTACAAACGTATGGAATGTAAATATTTATAATTTTCAAATGTGCTCCTGGTAAGTTCACACACGTAGCATTCTTTTGATATCTTCGAAGCGGTTCGCTGACATTGTTGCCCGATACCTAGGGTCTGAAAACTTATACAAAAAACACGTAAAGGAACATTCCAGTTACGCTGCACGCCCGCCAACAAAAGTAGACCAATAAAAGCCAGAAGTTCTTCATTAATATCTATGTTTTTCTTTTTTTTCACGTATAACTTTCTGACCTTTATGATTTGTACACAAAACAATTTCATCTAATATATCCGAAGTAATAAACAAACCAACTGCACGTTTTGATGACGTTGTTGTGACAGTTTTATTTGGGACGCCGATTTCCTTACTAAATTATGCACAAGAGTAAGGTCAGTTGGTGGAGGATTCTTATTCCACTGAATTCCGTTTCTAGTGAGTCAAAAATATCATTCGCACTACCGTTTTCCTCATTTGTCACATTTCCGTCACTAGTTGACGAGTATTCTAACAATGACTCATCTTGTGTTTGCATTTTTTTCTTCATTCTCTGACCCATCTGAAAGATCACTGTCATTTGAAATATTTTCATCCTCTTCTTCTAAAGAATCCTCAATTATTTCGCTTTCTTTCAAATTACGAGGCATTATTCACAAACGTATTAACTACTCACCAAACTTTTGACAAAAGACCATGTGCTTCATGAGCTCCGTCAAACTCGCACAAACTCCGTCTTCTTCTTACGCATAGATGCCAGGTCATGCTGTACAGTGTTGCAAAATGGGGGTAATTTTGACCCCACATATGTAAATACAGGATAAAAATGAAAAAACTGTTTTATACGTCCGCCTTTACGAAAAATTAAATATATTAAATAATGAAAAATGGAAGAAAGACAAACAAAAGAACACACAAGCGTTTGATTATATCCAGTGGCGGCGATTGCACGTTAAAAGTGGAGGGAAAGACATGATCTGAATATTTGTATATCAATGTTAATCTTCCTGGTTGTTTCTAACACTTTTTTTTAACGAAGGTTGTATAACTAATAGGATACTATCTTTTACAGTTAAAATACCGTATATCGTATTTTATATTTTATAAAGTAAATTAACAAGAGCAGCTCAAGTAAGTGCTAGCCCTTTGTACTCTTAAACAACGAAAGAGTAAGAAGAATTTGATTCCTTGCTCATGAACATCTTAAAATTCTGGCTGGAAAATTGTGATCAGATTATTTAATAAATTTACAAAACAAATAAATAGAAAGGATAATACTAATCATAGTAATGAATAATGAGGCTTGTTTTGTAGAAGTTATATTGAAGCTGGGGATTAATGAATAACTTACATTTTTAATTCCACACATGCCATTAAATGTATGTTATTACTCTTAGAAAATGAGACAGTAAATACTACAAGCATATACTACGACATTTAAAGAAATACGCAATTACAACATTAATTGCTTTGAATTGCAATTAAAACGCAATTCCTGTACCTTTCTTATCTTCACAAATAACCAATACGTATTCATGTAACGGCAAATATTATATGGCACCATTTTTTTCTATGAACGAGTAATATATACAAAACTTAGATTTTCAAATGAAACTATATACATTAAGGGTCCATTTTTAAAAAAGTGGGGGCAAGTGCCCCCCTTGTCCCCCTAATTGCCGCTGTTGATTATATCTGTGAAACAGATAATAATACAGAGAGAAAAGTACATGCATTGGGGTCAATTTGACCTCACACATGCATCCTACGGATAAGGCTACAAAAACAACTGAAACGTTTAAACTGCAACGAAACATACTCTATTTAATTTTCTCATCTGCACTTTCCTAAATTGCCACTAGAGTTTTAGTATTTTTTTTTTTTTACCGTTTTTGTACGTTTGTTTATGTTCACACTTTTATTAAATACTAACATCAATTACCCGCTTCGCTGGGTTAAATTAACAAAAAATAGTAATAAGTTTCGTTGGTCAGTCACTTTTTACTATTACTAAAACGTTCTTTGATATTGGTCATTTTCGATGATTTTTATATTTCTCTGTTCTCTCCACGTTGCAGGGCACGGCATCGAAAGTGTCATTGTTCATTTCAATGACCCAGAAAACTACGAATGCGACACTGATATTGGTGATTTCGATCATTTTTATGTATCTCCCTCTTCCCCCACCTTTACGTTGCACCGTAAAAGTGAAATAACGAAAACATCCCAGGCCCGAACACTATCTATGTTGAAAGTTTGATTGAGATTGGTCGGGTGGTTCAAGAGTGAAGTCACATAGACAGTCACTTTCATTTTTATTTTTTTACATACATACATACATACATACACACACACACACACACACACACACATATATATATATATATATATATATATATATATATCCGCCTCCCCCTCCCCTACGTTGAACCGTGAAAGTAAAATGATAAAAAAATATCCCAAACCCGAACGTCATCTATGTTGAAAATTTGATCGATCGGTTTCGTGGGTCAAGGGTTATTAAATTTTATTTATTTTTATATATTTGTCCATTTTCCTCCCCCTCCCCTAAGGTCTATCGTGAAAGTGATATGATAAAAACCATCCCAGGTCCGAACTTCATCCATATTGAAATTTCATTAAGATCGGTTCTGTGGTTAAAGCGTGATGAAGTCAAAGACGGTCACTTTTATTTTTACTCTTTTTACATATATCTCCCCCCTCTCCCACCCCCTAGGTTCCACCGTAAAAATGAAATAACGAAAATATTCCAGGCCCGAACTTTATCTATGTTGAAAGTTTGATCAATATAAGTCTGATGGCTCAAGAGTTATTAAGTTTCATTTATTTTTATAGATTTCTCCCCTCCCTTTCCCCCTTTCTAAGTTCTACCATTAAAGTGATATGATAAAAACCACCTCATATCTGAACCTCATGTATGTTGAAAATTTGGTTAAGATCGGTCGGGTGGTTTAAACGCGATGAAGTCACAAAGACAGTCACTTTTATTTTTACTTTTTTTTTTTTACATATATATCTCCCCCCCCCCTTCGTTGCATTGTAAAAGTGAAATGTAGAAAACCTCCCAGGCCCGAATTTTATCTATGTTGCAATTTGATCGAGATCGGTCGGGTGGTTCAAGAGTTATTAAGTTTTATTTATTTGCATATATATTTCCCCTTCTCCCTTGCCCCTCCCCTAAGATCTACTGTGAAAATGAAATGATAAAAATCTTTCCAGGTTTGAACTTCATATATGTTGAAAATTTGATTGAAATCGATCGGGTAGTTCAAAAGTAATTAATTCACGAACTTAGTCACTTTTATTTTTATATTTATTGATTTTTGTATATCTCCCCCTCCATCCCCTTCCCTACGTTGCTCCGTCAAAGTGAAATGATAAAAATCATCCCAGTCCCGACCATCATCTTCATAAAAATTTGATCAAGATCGGTCGGGTGGTTCAAGAGTTAAGTTTTATTTATTTTTTCTATGTCCCCCTCCTCCCCTCCCTAAGTTGTACCGTCAAAGTAAATAGCTAAGAACACTCCAAGGCCAGATCCGTATGTACGTTGAAAATTTGATCGAGATCGGTCGGGCGGTTCAAGAGATTAAGAGTCACAAACGTAGTCACTTTCAATTTGATAATATAGATTTCAGTGGTCTGAGAATATTGTTTTATGCCGTAAAAACTAAAACACAGACTAACATCCGTTCATGTGGGTGTGTGTGTGTGTGTGTGTCAAGAATTTGAAAGACTGCATTCCGTAACTCCAGACCAGTTACAAAGATAAACTATGAAACTACTTCTACCTATCTTATTTCTGTAGTTATTTATTTTCAAATATGTAGAAAACGGAAATAAAATTCGGACCCGTCGCTTTCCGTTTTATACAGGTTTCACTGTATGTTGAAATGTATTAAAGACTATGCATAGAATAAAATACTTTCAAAAATAAAAATAGCACTATAAATAACGATGATAGTTACATGCTCAATTACATATCCTACTAACATGAAAACTAGAGTATGCGAGGAACTTTCTGCCTATTACAGATGCACATACGTATACTGCGTACGAAATATGAAGCTCTACACTTTCTTTGTTTTAAAGCAAGCTCGAGGTCGCTACTCATCCTAGTTCTTGAGTTACAGATTTTTAACTAATATGCTTGGCAAATGTGTTGAGTTGAATCGTTGTCGAGCTGAGAAGTATACAATCTGCAGATAGAATCCCAAACGAAAAAACTTCGTAATGTAAACTGTTCTTAAAAATCATTCTTGGGTAAAGAATAAAATGTTACACGTTCGAAGTGTCAGTCGGTGAGAATATTAAGCCTACAATTCTTACGTGAAAAGAAAGGAAACAAACTCCTTAAAATTAGAAAATTCAAATAATAATAATAATAAATAATGAGCATTGGAATGGCTTTCCTCATCATAAAATGTTTTATTGTTCAGCCGCCCGTCTAACGATTTCACAAAATGACCTTATGTTTTGTCTCTATTTTTAAACGTCTGATTTATTTTGATCATCGATTGTCTGCATTGTAAATTTATTCCACGTACCGATACGACGAGATATTCATTTACAGAAAGTCTACAGAGAAAATTCTATCAAATCTTCCAGTGCATGCTGCAAACGGTTTCCAATTAAATAGCTTATTTCAAAAACTGAAAAAAAACTTATTTTTTAGTTTCCCGTCTGATAATTATGCTTCAAAGTAAAGGGAGTGTTTTGTTTGTTTCTTTGTTTAATGTCTCACGATTATGCTTCAAGGCTAAAGGAAATTGTGATGATGATAAATAACTAAATGGTGGAATGATGAAAGTAGAAAGAAACGGAAGAACCCACCCACACAGTGTTTGTCCACCGCAAAGACCACTTAGAGTGCATACTAGGGTCGAATCAGAGATCAATCGCACCAGAAATAAGCGCTCTACCACTGAACCACGGCGACAGCCCCGTAATGGCTTCAAAAACAGTAATAGGAAACATGGGGTGGGCCTCACAAGACAAACTCATGGAACTGTGTATAGAATTCACAAACACTTACAAAAATGGAGTACCCAAAATTCATGCTTCAATCTTGGATCGTAATATACGAATTTTGTAGTGAACAGCATTGCATGCATGAGTTTTATCGGGATTTTGCCTTCCCTCCGGCCGCACTTTTCATTCCACTAATTATTTCTTTATCGTCCCATTTCATTCAGCACATCTGCTTTAGTCGAAGGAGAATGAAAATGAAACGTTGCTGTTTACCTTGACCCACAACATAAAGTGAATGAAGTTACTGTCTTTTGCGCTAATGTGCCGATAGCCAGCCGCCGTTTCAAACATGCCCCCATTCACTATACTCTTACAAAATTTATCCACCTCCCGGTAAATGGCAACGTTACATTTTCATTTAACATTGGGAACATCAAGAGAGTACAGCCCAAACAGCTCGTCAGATTAATAATTAAAAAAAAAAAAAAAAAAAAAAAAAAAAAAAAAAAAAAAAAAAAAAAACCTTTCACTTTAGATTGAAAACAACATATTTGGAGACGGTTTCCCCTCTTATATTTTATTGTAACTCTGATAATAAACAGAGTTACCCTATATCAGCGGACTTTTGAGACAACATATTTTATATATATATATCAGGCGTTCCAAAAACGGCGTCCATGGAAGCGAAAATGCTATATAATGGTATACCCTCCGAGGTCTCCTTCAGCCGCTATGGGGTATCAAAAATTCTCTCGAATCAGTAGCATTGATCTATGGATCCATCAAGCAGTTATATAGGTTGTTACGTTAATAAATGTTATTAGTGTCAACGCCTATCGACTTTAATGCCATCTGGAAACAATTGATGTAACTATCTGGTTGGATTGGTAGATATACTCTACGGTTCTTTATCTCGGACGTTGCCCCATAGTGTAATTCCTGTCTTCAGAAAAGGACCAGAAAAGTATACTAATATATATAGTTTTCCTTTACTTTGACTAGTAGAATAATTCTCTGTAGTTCATGGACATAATTTTTACAACACCCGATATATATAGGGTGGCCCATTTTAATATTTTCACAGAAATATGTCGAAAACAGTTGAACACAAATGAACCAAACATAAACTCAAATAGAAAATGCCATGGAGCACATCGAATAGCGTTGTCGTGTTGCCCCCAGGGCCACCCTTCATAGGTTGAGTTGAGTTGATTTTAGTTTAGCGTCCCTTTCAGCAGCGAGGCTATATGAGACGTGGACCTACTGATTAACGTGGAATCCGAACCACATGAGCTCCCGCCGGGAATCGAACCCGGGTCTCCCACGCCAAAGGCGCGTACGCTAACCACTTAGCCACGGAGGAGCTCCCACCCTTCATAGAGGCTTAGGGTCCAACTTTAAAAATTTAAAATGGAAATATGGGGCGAGTGATACCTCATTCGATAGATCTTCAAACACTAAACAGAGCTGTGGCAAAAGATTTTTCACATCGGTCGCCGTATTCAAAATGGCCGCCAAGACATGATGCCTGTATCAGATAAAATGTTAAGTACCACTAATATGAAAATGGTTGGACATAAATGAAGAGAACAAAAAGTGAAACAGGGAAATGGCATAGAGCACGTGGAATGATGTTGCGGTGACCCCCAGGGCCGCCTTTCATGGGGACCCACGGCCCAACTTCAAAATTCTCAGTGGAAAATGGATCAAGTGATATCTCGTTCGATAGATCTTTAAAAACTAAAAAGCGTTGTGGCAAAAGATTTTTCATATCTGTGACCGTATTCAAAATGGCCGCCAAGACATACTGCCTGTATCAGATAAAACGTCTCTACCACTAATATGAAAACGGCTGAAATAAATAGCTGAACTAAAACTCCAATAGGAAATGCCATGGGATACATCAAATGGTATTGTCGCGGTACCCCAGGGCCGTCCTGCATGGAACCCCAGGGCCCAATTTCAATTTTAGATGTAAACATGGGGCGCGTGATACCTCGTTCGATAGATCTGTAAAAACTAAAGAGCGCTGTGGCAAGAGAGTCTTCATTTTGGTCACTGTTTTCAAAATGACCACCAAGACATAGTATCTGTATCAGATAAAACGTCCAGTGCCAATAGAATGAAAACGGTTAAAGATATATGAAAAAACAAAAATTCGAATAGGAAATCAAAGAGTATTTATTCTTCCACGACTCGAAAATGTTGCAACAGAGGAAAAGATGATCGGAGTAAAAGGGGCATAATGCAAAGGAGGAAATCTAATTCCTAGAATATTATCGCTGACACCTCCCTCTGTAATTGGGTGAGGCGGGAAGGAACGGTGAAATTTCAAATGAGAACTTAGGTTTTGCAAAATTGAATCTACGCAACAGAATTATCTGAAATGTGTTTTTATGAGAGATAGATTTCTCTGTGATAAGAAAAAAGTAGGTAAAATTCGTGTTAAATAATACCTTCAATTTTTATTGCAGTCAATAATTTGATACAAAACTGAATCAACTGAAATTCGAAATAAAATTGTCGAACAACGCAGTTTTTAGAACAATGTGTACAAACGATGGTTTTGTTCCATCGTCGCTACACGATATTGGTTCGATTCTTCTTCTTCTCTGTCTTCTTACATGTCATGTCCAGCGCTTTTTCTTTGTGAGTCTCCTCATCTCTCACGTTCGGGTCCGGGGTCTGTGTGTGTGTCCACTCGCCTCACGAATAGACTCACGAAGATTGAACGAGAACTGACGTAACATGACTTTATTTTATGACGTGCAGTTGTCTAATGCACATATCGTGGATCAGTGGAAAGTCAACGGCAGTACAGAAGGTACCATCCTGATATTCCCCTAATGGAAAAGAAAAACAAGAACAATCTTAGTTATAATGGGCGGAGCAAGATACCAATTTTCAACCTATCCTATACCACCTGCGAGGGAAATTTAGGAAGTAGAATACGAGATTCACCGAGATATTATCCACAGTTACATTCCCAGTAACTTTCAGCAGTAATCTCAGTTGTGATCCTCCGTAACGAAACGGTATAAACTAACGCAGGTGCCTCCCAAATATCTTGCACGCATTGCATTAGATTCTCAGGGGCGAAGGGTGCAGTCAAAATGTTTGCAGGGTTCCAAATAATTTATTATTAAAATCTTTGTTTCGCATTTCCGTTGACTCTTGAGCCGTGGAATGATAAATACCCTCTGTGATTTCCTATACGAGTTTTATTCTATTCATTTATCTCCAACTGTTTTTATATTAGTAGTACAGGGCGTTTTATCTGATACAGGTACTATGTCTTGGCGGCCATTTTGGAAACGGTGACCCATATGAAAAATCCTTTGCCACAACTCTGTTTCATGTCTGAAGATTTATCGAACGAGGTATCACTCAATGCAAGTTTCTATTTAAAATTTTGAAGTTGAGCCCTGGGCCCCCTTGAAGGGCGGCCCTGGGGGGGGGGGGGGACAATACCGCTTAATGTGCCCAACGGTATTGCATATTTGAGGTTTTCTTCGGTTCATTTGTGTTCAACCTTTTTCGATATATATATCCGTGGAAAGATTAAAATGGGCCATCCTGTATATATACAGTATGGCGCTAAATTCGTTGTACAAAAGCAGAGGAGTGATTCCTGAGAGTAAAACAAACAAAAAGTTCTAATAAACATAGGGCGAAAACCGCGTCGTTCACGTGTTATAGGCTGCCGAAAGCGTGGGAAAACGAACTTTAGACTTAAATATTTTACTAACCATTGAGCGTAGACTTGATGCGGCATGATATCGTCAAAGGATCCTAACCTGCTCTATCCAAATGTGCAGCTTTTAGATTTGTGCAGTGGCGGTGCAAGGGATTCTCCAAAGAACGTTAGGGATTCCCGGACATTTTATGAGTAAATTGATTGGACACGAGCATGTAAAAGACGCCTCATTGACTAGAAATAATACTACCTGGCAGATCAGTATTCATACACGCAGATTAAAAGATGGCGGATGAGGTAATAATCACTGTGCGTGGTTGCATACCTCCTCAAAAAGTACTAGTAAAAACGTTGTACAAGAATTCACTGGAAACGTCACGTGGCTACAATGTGAAAAATATGTACAACACAAGCTGATAAGTAACAGAAGATAAAGAAGTTCCGATTGCTGATGTGCTCATATTAATGATATCGCAACGCTTTTGAAAACGCTTCCAATTTTACTACTACAGGAACTGAACAAGAACCACTATTAAAAGACAACTAAAAAGCTCGTAATAATAATAATAATAATAATAATAATAATACACATAACTGTTTGAGCACATTTGTTTTGATCAGTTCATCAGATAAATGCAGCTACCATACGTTCTTTTTTTAAATTAATGTTCTAAACTGACTGACGTGAAACAAAACATTCATTCCACTTGCGATATTTGTTGTAACAGAGGCTGATGTTTCTTGTCCCAAATCGTATAGCGGGACTGCATACCGAAGAGAATTGTAGGGAACAAAGTACAGAGAAGAGTCTTTGTTAAAATTAAAAGAGGATGGTTGTCAGAACTGTCACTACAAAACGTATTCAAAGTTTCGACCCGCCACTTCAATGCAAAGGTTACAGCAGCGGTGAACGGACCGGCGGGCGCGTTGATACACTCCTGGCGTTTCCCTAATACTCCAGGTAGCACCAAAAATTCGAGAAAACAAATCCCACTCTGGTTGTACAGGCGTCGTATAGACTAGTTGTTTCATATGGCCCCAGAAAAAGAAATCAAAGGGGTTAAGATCTGGTGAGCGAGGTAGCCAAGACACTGGTCGTTCTACGCCGATCCATTTGTTCGGAAAGAATGCGTTGAGAAAATTTCGCATCTCCGCAGCGAAATGTGCTTTAGCACCGTTGTGCATAAAAAAGCATGTTTCGACGAACAGCCAGTGGCACAATCTCTAATAGTTCAGGCAGAACCTATTTCAAAAATATGCGATACTCCCACCTGGTCAAGCCTTGTGGTAGTAGGTACGGTCCGATGAGATAATTATCAACGATTCCTGCCCAAACATTCACAGAACACCGTTTCTGATGGGCAAGTGTTGACGTTCCGTGTGGGTTTGTCTCAGATCACAAATGTTCATTGTGAGTATTGAACACTCCATCACGGGAAACGTAGCTTCATCTGTGAAGAGAACACGAGACAGGAAGCGAGGTGTATTAGCATGCCGTTCGAGTAGCTACTGGACAAAGTGATCAACGTGGAATCCGAATCACATGACCTCCCGCCGGGAATCGAACCCGGATCTTTCATGCAAAAGTCGCATACGCTAACGTCGCTTAGCCACGAAGGGGTTGGAAAAGATACTGGGGAGAATGACAGACGAGTATGTACATTACGAAACACAAATAAACTAAGTTCGTTTTCCCACGCTTTCGTCAGCCTATAACACGTAAACGACGCGGTTTCCGCCCTATGTTTATTAGAAGTTTTTATTTGTTTTACTCGCAGGAATCACCTCTCTGCTTTTGTACAACGAATTTAGCGCCATACTGTATATATATATATGAAATGAAATGAAAATGTCTTTATTGAAGCGGGCGAGGTTCAGCCATGGCTGCTCTACCACCTAACCCTTGTCAAAAGAATACAATATTAAACATTACACATCAAAAGGAACAGAAAAAAAACTTTAAAAAATACAAGTAAAAGAATAAATCAGAAAATAAACAAGTGACATATGCAATAAAAAGTATCGATATTGTTGGATTTAGCTAAGCTCTTACATAAAACTGTACATGTCGTAAGTGCCAGAGGCCAGTCGCTGGGATTTCATCAAATGTGATTTTAATGAATTTCGAAATGAATTAAATGACTTTATTTCCGTGAGAGCTTTTGGTATCGCATTCCATACTCTCGGACCTGCTCTAGAAAATGATCCTTGCACTATCTTCAGTTTAAGTCTTTGTACATTGAATTTCTCACTGTTACGCGTAACATGAGAGTGAATTTGTGACCGCTTTGTAAATTTACAATATAAATATTGTGGGGATTGAGTTTTAAGGATTTTATATATCAGACAACTATAGCGTAGGTACCTTCTTCTCGACATTGTTAAAATGTCGTTTCTATTTAGCACTGGTAGGATATGTTCCAATTTCTTTAAGTTAAAGGCAAACCTAATGCACGAGTTCTGTATTTTCTGTATAGTTTTAGAATTGTAAACAGAGAGAGATGGTCCATATACAGCGTCACAGTAGTCTAATAACGGTAAAACAAGAACTTGTATGAGATATAATTTCATAGACTGAGATAGAAAGTCTTTGGCTTTGTAAAGTCGACGTAATAAAGTAATAGCTTTATTACACTGAGTAGATATATGATTATTATAGTTTAGTTCCTTATCCAATATGAGTCCTAAGCTTTTCACATGGGTAGAGTAAGAAATATAAGTGTCCATAATTTTTATTTTTAGATCCGATGCCTTGATTTTACTCAACTGTTGTGAGGTTCCTATAATCGTAAATATACACTTACTTGGGTTGATGGCAAGACCGTTATCAGTACACCATTCAGATACAGAGGTCAAATCTCTATTAACAAGTTCTACAGTTTGTTCAATATTTTGTGGTGATGACATGATGCAAAGTTGTGTGTTATCCGCGTAGCAATGCACAGTAGAGTATTTAATGGAATCTATGAGATCAGCAATGTAAATAGAAAATAAAAGGGGACCCAAGATTGATCCTTGAGGTACTCCTTTGTTTATAACGAGTGCCGAAGATAAGGGATTTTGAGCTGTCCTAAGATATACTTGTTGCTTCCTGCCTAGTAAGTAGCTTTCAATCCAGTTTATGACGGTATCAGAAAATTTATAATACCTTAGTTTAGCCAACAACAGGTTATGATTAACTAGATCGAAGGCCTTGGTTAGGTCTAAGAGGACTATGATTGCAACTTGAGAGTTATCAACTGCGTTTAATATCCCATCTGTTACCTCGAGCATCGCACTGACAGTACTATGATGCTTACGAAAACCGGATTGAATAATAGGGATAATATTATTATGATTTACATAGTCGTATAATTGCTGGTTTACTAATTTTTCTACGATCTTTGACATTATTGGTAAGATACTAATTGGACGTAGCTCGTTTAAGGAAGTTATGCGGGGTTTCTTTGGTAGCGGTACCACTTTTGCTGTTTTCCAGGCAGTAGGAAAGCAGCCGTTAACTAGTGAATAATTAATTATTTCCGTTAGAGGTGATAGTATGAATGGCAACGCTAATTTGATCATTTTAGTGCTTATTGCATCAAGGCCAGCTGAGTTAGATTTTATGCTGTGTACCGCCTTTCTCACATCGGATTCATTTATTGGGTTAAATAGAAATGTTGTCTGTAGCTGTGGATGTTTTTTAGACAGAAATTTCTTAGTTTGATTGTCAACTCTCTCAGAATTAATAGGAGGCAAACCAGGAAGACTGACGAAATGATCATTAATAACATTTGGATCATTGATTTCACTGGAAAGTGCTACATCATTGTTTCTGTTACAAAGACCCAGCTCTTGTATTATTTTCCATTTGTCTTTAACTGCAGTGCAGTTTTTAATACGATAAGAGAAGTAAGCAATTTTTTTCTTGTCGAACCACTGACGTTGTAAAGTTCCTAAGCCTTTTAAACTCTTCCCAATCTTGTTGGGTTTTGGTACGCTTGAACTTGAGATGTGCTCGATCACGCAATTTCATTAATAGCTTGGTATTACTTGAGAGATATGGGAGTTTAGTTTTAGAAAGCTTGATCTTTTTAATAGGAGCATGTACATCGAATATATGTGTTAATGCGTCCTGTACAAAGGAGACCTTACCGTCTATTGTTTCAAATGACTCAATGTTTTCCCAGTGTATGTATTGAGCATCGCTAAAGAAAAGATTTTCATCAAAACTACCATAATCTCGACAGCTAAGAATTTCAGGTTTCGGGCTAGGCGGTTTATTAATATCAAGAACCATGTATATAACACAGTGATCAGAATTTCCAATAGGGGGACTAACACCATGCAACGCCAGTCTGTCTCTGTTATCAGTAACAATAACATCTAACAAAGATTCACTTGTTTCAGTTATCCTAGTAGGCTCATTAATTATTTGAATAAGATTTAACCTATTTAATATTAAGTTTAAATATACCGTTTCAGGTTTGTTTATGCAAGTTTGGTCACAGTTCAGGTCGCCAATTAAATACAGAGAATCGACCTGTGGATAGAGCTCGATGACAACTTCTATAATTGATAGTATCTTCAATAATTGATAGTGAAGTATACGATATATTGGGTGATCTGTATAATGCAGCAAAACCTATTGAATAAGAGTTTATTTTTACAGTAAAGTTAAGAAATTCTATGTTTGGTCTCTCTAATCCGTCACCAGAGCTGGATGCAAAAGTCATAAGTTCTAGGTTTTTAAGATAATATACTACTATCCCCCCACCCCTGCCCGTGTCTTGTCGTAAAACGGAATACCCTTGTACATCCATTTGTTCAGTATTAACAGATTTATCTAACCATGATTCAGTTACAATAAATATAGCACATTCATTCGTAGCGATAAGAGATCTTACTTCATCAATTTTCGGAAGAAGTGAGCGAACATTAGCATGCATAACGGTAAATTTTCTTTTGACATCTGCAGGTATTGTGCATACCACAGCACGGTTTCTGTTAATAACAGAGAGGTCAAGAATATGAGAATGTCCAGTAGAGTTACCCATAGTCGTACTCATAGTTACATTTATGACATACGGTACGTATTATGTATATTATAATATCTAACCCAGTGATTATCCTCCTGGCACTTACCTCAGATATGAGACAGAAGTTTGTAGGATATTTTGAACTTCTTACATTTTCCCGAGAATTCATACTTAGTAAGCTTAAGACACAATAAAACAATTTAAACGATATTACATAGTAAGAACGTAAAAAGCAGTAATGAGACATTTTGTGAGTATCTACAGTACAGTTGCAGTCAGGCTGCAAATGAACAAGGGCTTCCGTCGGTGGCTTAGATTGAGAAAAGGGGCACAGATCATGGAAACCACAAGCAACAACACTATAACATTTTAGATACAATGCAACACACTCACTAAATAAAGAATATAAGCACACAACGTATAAGATATTCACTATATATGAAACACGCTCCAGTTTATTGTCCATTTTCGAGCAAACGTTTTCGTAATAATGTTTTAAGCATGATTGTCTGCACATAATGAATATTAAAGAGTAAGTTATTTTGCACAGAAAGTTGCTGGTAATAAAAGCAGTCAAAACGAGATAATGTACAAAGGGGGAGTCAGTTTTTACACACAGAGGTAGTACTTCTGCCTTGCACTTTATAAGAAGGACGGCACTAACCATTGGTTAAAAAAAATATTAGTGAAATAAAAATATAATAATAATAGAAAGAAACATAAAAGCACTTCCCAGTTTTGTTCTTCTGTGTAATTACACCGACTGAAGTTCCTTAGCTGTGGTTATGAAATGCTTTACCTTGTCTTTTATGATGACGATTTTCCCATCCTGTGTATATACGTCCCTTGTACCGAATTTCGTTGTCGCCATCTTAAGGAGTTGTAATCTTGACTGGCACAGATCTTCTCTTATGGTGATTCCGCTGGATTTTAGTTTCCTTTTGTTTCTGAAGACCAAAGCTCTGTTTCTGTAGCTCGTGAACTTAACAATAATAGGCCTTGTTTTGCCACGAACTTTAGGACCAAATCTATGAGATCTGCAGATATCCGTAGGCTCAAGTTTAATTCCTAGTTTAGTCTCGAAGACTGACAAGGAAACGTTATCTGTATTTTCTTGTTCTTTTTCAGGCACTCCGAAAATTCTTATACTGTTTCTCCTTTGGTATTGTTCAAGTTCAACTACACTTTCTTCCAGAGAAGCGATTCTATTTTCTTTTTCCGTCAACTTGTATTTCAGCTCTGACACTGAAGCCTTCATTTCTTCTACTACTTCTGTATTAAAATCGATAGTTTCTTTTAGTTTCTGCACCACAACTTTCGTTACTGTCTCAATAATAGCTTCTATAATCACATTTGTTACTTCCGGTGTTTGTACTGCTGCCTTCACTTCACTACAAATTTGTTTCATAAAGTCTTCTTTTGATGGACTTGACGCCTTTGTATCGCGTGGAGTTGTTGAGCCTTTAGGTGGCATTTTGTAATATATATATATATATATATATACAGTGGCGGATCTAAGGGGGGGGCTATAGGGGCTATAGCCCCCCCCTTGACGCTCAGATATACACTGGATAAAATGGGCTTCAATCCTGCTTTACACTGGATAAAACGGCAAAATATGGTTTAGCCCCTCCCTTGATCATATCCTGGATCCGCCCCTGTATATATATATATATATATATATATATATATATATATATATAAAATATGCGTGTGTGTGTTTGAGTGTGGGTGGGTGTTTGTGTGTGTATGTATGTATGTCTCAGCAAAAGTCTGGAATGCCTGGAGCAATTTTAATCAAACTTGATACAATATTACCTACAATCTAGAAAAGAAAACTGTCGATGTAAGACCCTCTAGCACACTTGAGGCAGAGTGGCAGATGGAGACATATAAAAATTATCAAAACCGACCGACCGATATTAGTGTCGAATTCATACTTTTCGGGTCCATGAGCGGATTGGTGGACAGTTCTAATGTCCTGTAAATCGAAATTTATGTCCCAGTGACGGTAAAACCACGAGCACACCTATGAGAAGTAGAAGAGGAAATATAGTCAAAAGCGGCCGATGTTAGTGTCGAATCCGCACTTTTCGGAGTCGCTGATATGAACAGTGACACTTCCGGTGCTACTTAAATATAAATTAAGCCCTCATCTGTACTCCTGATGGAACGAATGGTGACATGCAAAAATAGTTGAAAATGACCAATATTAGTGTCGAATTCATAGTTTTCGGGGTCACTTAGACAAATAGTGATACTGTCGATGTCCCAATTTAAGCCGTTACAGTACCCGGGGAATTGAAATGGTGACATATAGAAATATCAAAAACGGCGATATTAATGTCGAGTTAATAATTTTCAGCATCGCAAAGTTAACTAACAGCATTCCTGATGTTGTTTAAATCCGAATTCAGCCCCCATGGGGGCAATACCCCCTTAGCATTCCAAAGGGGGGAGTGGAAGACATAAAAATGATACATTATAAAAATGATAGATATATATGTAAACGACCGATTTATGAGTCATGGGTCCTGCGACACAGCTTCCGCGGGATGGGGTGGTAGACGAGTACAGACCATAAACAGTTCTCTTAAACAATAGAGCCATCTAGTAAGAAGGTACTTACGACAATATCTGTCAACGGAAAACGCAACACAACTATGATGTTTCTTTTCAGTATTGCTTACTCTTAAGATACTTACTCGATGCACATTGCGGAATGTAACCAACAGCTTTCCAGTAGTCTTATCAAATAAAGATGTTGTTTCATCCCAATTATCATGGAACTTCAACGTCGAGAGCTTATATCGAGCGAGGTTCGTACAGAAGTTCAGCAGGTACTCACAACCATGAAATGAATAACAACGCAAGATTAAGCTTTTAAGGACTGCCATCGACGTGTCCTGAAAAGAGATTAAACAAACTGATTACTTCACAGTCGTTCAAATTAAGTTATGATGGCAAATGTTCAGTAAAACTCTCTTGTTATTCTCCATATAGTGAAGCACTATCACTAAAAACAAATTAACAACGTAATTGAAAGAAGCTACCATAAGCTACCATTTACCTTTCGATTAAGATAGGTTGATGCGAAATAACATTTGTAAGCTTCTACGTAGATAAGCACCATAAATATAGTGAAAAAGAGTTTTTAAAAAAAGTTAAAAGGTCCGGTAGACGGGAATATGGTTCTCTTAGTACCACAGTGCAGACATTGTTAATATTATTCCTTTTAAAAGCTATATCTGTAAATTTGAACATGCTAATTAATAAAAACGGATGCGATAATAATTCATAATTCATCCTAACTCGTCATAATCTGATAATAGTACTTCTATAATTATGTCCAATCTACTTATATTTTAGTCTACTTATATTTGTACATGATATCTCATAATTTGGACACATTTTAAACAAGTATCTACGTCTGAAATAAACACACACATTAAAGAATAATAAACAATACAAAGCCAATATAGAAGAGTTCATAGCAATATTCAAATTACAAATATATCTGCTATAGCAGGCCTAGGTTTTCCGTCTCAAACCTTACCATCGTGGGCTGCAATACATAATCTCCTTTCGGGTAATGTGTTGCAAACCTGCGCGCGGTTTCCCAATACATACCTTTCGTCAATCACTTATTTTTTCCTGGATGTTCCAGGAAACTATATGACGTACCACTCCAATCGAACTCATCCACTTGGAATCAAACTTGACATACGGGCAAACCGTGACCTGCTATTAAGAGTGTAAAAAAAATGTAGTTCAGGCTTTCCATTCCAGAGTTATGGGCGGTCAAATTTTGAGTCAGATTTTCGAAGAGAGAGAAAAAAATAACATACACCCAACTAATCCGATCGGGATCAAACTTAGCATGTTGATAGACTATGACCTACAGAAACGGGTAAAATATTAAAGAGTTCCAGTCTTTTGGCCCTAAGTTATGCACAAAGTTCTAAATCGATTAGTTGGTCATAATAAAAATATAGAAAATACTGTTTAAATAGCTATTAAGATCAGTTTTGGACAGAAAACTAAATAAAGGATGATTTTTTAGGATTATGCGTATTTCACTTGTTGGTTTAAGTAATCTTGCAGGAAATAGCTCTATGAGATAGATCTTGTAATGTGTACACCCAATGAATATCAGAATCAGAAAACAATTTAGCAATTACTCTGTTACGAATTATTTATTTCTTAATTTATTTGATATTCGAAATTGTAAATGTTCTATCTAATCATTTTTTTAAGGCACATTAGTCTTTCAATCTATTTTACTTTTTCTGCGACCAACTATTTTGTGGGAAGTACGCCAACAGGCTTTTGAAGGAAACGACCTATCTGATCCACCTCACGCAGGCAGCAACTTTTCGGAACACAATTATAATGGACTTTCGTTATTTTCGAGAGGCAATCCTTTGGAAAGTTAATACTTTGAAATGACCATACAACACACACCAGACCGACTGTCGTCAAGAAAGAAAGAAAAGAAGAAACACTTCCAGTTTAACGTCCCACGATTATGCCCTTTAAGCTAAAGGAAACAATTATTAAGGTAAGTGAATAACGACGAAATAATTGATGGAATGAGAAAGTGGGGAAAACGGTAGTACCCCCGAGAAAATTTATGAATACGATGTTGTCCACTACAAGAAGGCGTAACATATCGACGAATATATGTGAAATTCTATAATGTCACATCTCAGATATTTTCGCTATAGAAAGGACGTCAAAACCTCAACCGATGTTTCGACAATTACAGACACCAATACCCAGGAACACATCAGAAACGAGATTTTAAACTTACAAAGAAATCTAGGAACACAGCGAGCGAGCGAGAGAGAGAGGACTTTTTAAAAAGAAACACTGATACTCAGGCCGTGTCCAAAAGTGCATAGTGCACACTTCGAGGATGCACACTCGAAGTTTACAAATGGAGTGCACACTAAATAGTGTACACTTCGTAAAATTAGCTTTTGATCAGCACTTGCTTACAGCGCCTCGTTGTGGTGGAATATGGAACATTGATGACAAAAGAAGGGAGAATTTCGCGTACTAGAAAAAATTAGCATGCTTTTTTTTCTTTAGATGAATGACTTTCCAGTTATATTAAAGATAAATAAACCGTACAGATTGACTATATGGGGTAACCATAAAATGATTTAAGAGTTTTTTTCATGTATGCCAACAGCTTCAGCTTTGCCGTGCCTGCAAATATTTGTCATTTTGGGTATTTCACGCGCAGATTAACAAGAGCGGAGCATAAATGCAATACATATATAATATATGTGTGCGTTGTCTTATGTGCACAATAAACTCGTAACAGCATAAAAAACACTAAACTATTGGCGATATTCTACTTTATTAGGCATGCTTGCGGAGGGAATATTTAATAATCTCCCGAAAGAAGAGTAGCACTGGTGATTAGGGTGCTGAAGACACTTTTGCGAATTAGTTTAGGAATTTTATTGCAACTGAAAGTAGGCAACGTGCAAGAGCGTTAGGACACCGAGGGGAGCGGTATTTACAATAATGTGGCACAAAACTACTTTGGGAGAGGGTTGATACTGAGTATAATTGCTTCCTGTACGGTAGATTTCACAACAATGACAGTATAATTGTTGTAGTTCTACTGTATTCTTTGAGTTCAGGCATACTGATTGAACTCTTTCTACCATATTGCGCTAATATTGAAGTTCCTTAGATGTTATTCTTTCACTGTGAATTTATTGATTTTACCTGGAAATCATCCAAATAGTGTCTCCGTATTCTTAATCTACAGCAAAAGTTAACACATAGAAGGATGACAAGGAAAGAAATGGTAAAGTTGAACAACATGAGGACCAAAATTACAGAAAAAAGCTATTATGTCGCTATGAAATACCAATTTATAAGGATAATACATACTCAAGGCGAATAACCCTAATGAAAGTAGTATGGTAAAAATAACAAAAAAAAAAGTGAGATTACTATCTTATAAGCCTGCTTGACTGTATATTGTATACACTTCAACATTTACGTGCATTTTACTACGCTTTCGGCGCCCTACATCTCTCTTGAAATATACTCTCCTACATGCTTCCCACTGTGAAAATGGTTATTCAGTAACGAAACAAATCCCCTCGTCCAAATATAAACGTAAAATAAACTACTAAAAATATAATAAGAATTTTATGAAAATTAAGAGACGGTTTTATGAAAAAAATACAGTATGTAATGTAATGGCTCTCATTGTTCAACTATACGGAAGAAATTATTGTTCATAATCTTTTAATACTGGGTACAGTAATGGGATTATATGAATTAAGAGGAAGGCAAGTCTTTACTTTGGACATTTCTTTCAATGAATCGTTCAATGAACCGATTCGTAACGAAGACGGAAAAGAAAGTGCTCTGCGGGGTTCCAACCAGCCTTCACTCGCTAACACTCGCTCGTCAATATTATGTGAATTAAATATTATACTTTGGTACAAAAAGGAACCAACCTACCTACTACCTTATATACAGTATATGGGTGAAGAGGTAAGTTGTTAAAACCGGAACCAAGAGATCAAATCGCTAAATCGAAGAATAAAAAAAATGAAATGGCCATAGTAAAGACTTACCAGGAGTAATTTGTGAAATCTTTGATAAATGTGGAGAAAGGAATTTTTGATCTGTATTTCACTTTTCGGTACCTGTCAAAAATACACAATGTACGGTAATTGGTATATTACAGTCTCTCTCAAGTGCAAGGAAATATGGTATCGTTGAAAGGAATTCGTTTAGAATCAAAACTATAAAATTAGGCTTATGTGTCTATGAATTAACATTTGCGGCTGCGGCTGTAGCTGTAGCTATAGAGAAATGAATAATCTATGTATACTATGCTAGAACTTAATATATTCATACACCATTAAAATTTGTCATTTACGTGCAAATAGCCGCATTACCGATAGTGCAACTATTTCAATTAAGCTACATAAACCATGTAATATTTAAGCACAAATGTCTTTATAGCATTATTAAAGAAACTATTTGTTTGTTTTCCCTATACTATTTTAAATTCTATTGCATACTCAAAGAACATAACGTAAATACATTTGTTATTTGCGTAATATTTTTATATTCGACTTGTAAAATCACTAACTTGTATGTTTATCAAGTAAATTATTATAAAATCAGTCCACAAATATATTTACTTAAACAAAAATATTAAGAATATGCCTATTAAAATTTTATTAGGTCATTCTACGAGAAATCGCCATATTAAGCACACAAGTATACTAACGTAGTGTACATCCTCGCACACTACGCACTATGCACTCGCACACTTGTGAACTTGGACCTTTTGACGCACACTAGGTGACGTCACTTCCGGAAATAAGCGTACTTCAAATGTGCACTTGTATCTTTTGGACACAGCCTCAGTTGAACCAACCGAGGATTAATGTGTGGATAGGGAATATAACTAAAGTTAATCATCGAACTGAGGATAACGTGTTGCGCCAACACTGAGCTGAAGTTTATTTCTACAAATCAACAGATTAAGATAAATCGTCAAAAACGGGAGATTAATCCGTCATTAGCGGCTTTCAAGAGAATCACAGCTGTGAGTTAGTTGTTATTGTGAATATTCCAGTAGTCCCTAAAGAAAGAAAGAATGATACTTGTGCTAATAAGCTATCATTAACCACAATGAAACGATTAAGTACAAATATGCACTACTTCAATATAATACTTATTTTATTAATTAGTTTATATCTTTACTGTAGGTTATGAATTGAAAAAAAACTAGGTTTAGGTGGTCACCTAGTACAGATGAACACAGTAGTTTGTGTTATGAGATTTTTCCTTACTGCAACCCTCTCTCTTAGGTTCAATTATATTTTATGGCATACACGGCTACGTTCATTCATTTAACAGACCTGTTGACTTTTAAATCTTTAAAATTTTGCTTTATTGGAGTTGAATATTCCTTTGTATATTAAATACTACAGGGTTAAGCGTGAAAATAAATTAAATAGCCCAGAGTAGTAAATCAGAACAGTTAATTGTGTATCCTATAAACTAAATTGCTTCCATTCTTGCACTAAACTTGCTGGAACGTCCTACAAATTATACCCAAATTCTACAATAAAAACTATTGCTTACTGGTGCACTGTTAATCGAAAACAGAAAACTGAATTTCTGTTTTGAATATATAGCATAAAATGTATAATTTACTAAGTATGAGTTAACAACAGAATAAGGTAAATAAAGGTATGAACACTTTTACACCTTTATCACTTTCGGAACTACTTAGCACAGAAAAAAATGCTATTAAATGCTACCGTGCTTTCAGCAAGGAATACGCAGTAACTTCTTTTTTATTTATTTTTTTATAACCACCATATGTAATTACCTGATGAGTATAGTTAGCATTAAAAAATGGGTACAGATTTACTGTACGAATCTACATATTTGTAAAATTTACAGAGCAAATTTGTATTATTATTTTAATAGACCAGTGTGCCCCAATAATCTAAATTTGTTCCTACTGTACCTGTGCGATGCATATTTATATAGAAATGAATTAATGAAATTTTAATCTGTTAAGCACGGATTCGCCCATAACGTGGTCATTAACTACAGTATACTTACTAAAATTAAATATCTGAAGTCAGTGTGCTAACTCATGAGCGCAAACATACAAGTGTCCAACACTTACCGAATCCACATATTTCTGAAATTTTAATTTCTCAAATTCTTATTTTCTTCTCTCTTAAAGATCCCAATTAGACATATGTTTTACAAATTATTTCACTTTATTCCGTATGAATAGGCAAGCGTATAAGGTTTGATAGCGACTTTCTAACGCTTGCTATGTAAATTTGACCATTTTTATTCATGAAAGTTTATAAACAATTTATTTAAAAAAAATAATAATAAGGGTTACCAAAATCAGATTAATTGTTAAAGAACTGCACTAATAATAATAATGAAATTTCAGTACTTGCTATTAATGTTACTGTTTGTGGAAACAATAATATTTAGAATTTAACACTATGTCGATTATGAATTTTTCAGAATCACAGTTTTAGTTTATCATTAGAAAATTACTTTTTTTTTCTTAATGTCTAAGCTTTCAATAAGCAAATTTCATTTAATTTTTGTTATGATCAATTAAAGCTTAATTTTCTTTTTCTTTTATTATTTTGTCTTGTTGCACACTCTTGTAAACGTGTTGCTGAATTAATTAAGTTTTGGTTTATTAACGATTTTATTACTCTTATCAAATATTGAGCATTTCTTTTGTATTAAATTCGTGAGTCCAAAGTAAAATTCCCATCTTCTAATAAGGTCTATTAGAGAAATTACAGGAATATTACTATTCATTTTTAAGTACACGACTAAGCTAATCATCATTACGATGATAAAGTCTGTTTCTTTTAAATTTCTGCTATTAATTTTATCTTATTCGATTTATATTCTATGAATGAGATTTGGTCCATAGTTCAGTGACAGTATAGTCGTTTCCAGTAAATGAAATTTAGAACAAGAAATTTTATTTACAGCCTCTCAGCATGTGAGTTGTCATACCACATGAATTAATTTGCGTTCTAATTAATTTAATACCTATCTTTCACAAGTTCTGGAGTATCGCGGGAAGATAGAACTTTACGGATTAATTCTTTTTATTAGTAACTGTTCATTATTCTCATCAAGTTAACACTACGCGTGGAGACCTGAAGTTTGAACCAAACGGACTAGACTACAGCTTTCCTTGAGTAATACAGCCACTGCATCATGTGACAATCCTTATCTAGCTTGACAAAGATTACTTTTGGAGATTATATTTCCATACTGAAAACTAATAGATTTTTGGCGTACCTGAATTTAATTTAAGTTTATCCAGTCTACAATTACCACCTCTTATTACAATTTTGACACCCATCAAACAGAAATCAAAGTAAAATTTAAATTTTCATGTTATAAATTTGACAACCCCTGAACCATTTACAACAAGACTCCGGAGAATTGTTGTAAGGGTTGCCATCGTCAGTTATGCAATTATTGTATTACTAGTGGCACCATTTAGTTGTGTCCACATTTAATAACAATACGGCATCGTAACCCAGGAGCGTAGTAAATTAACAAATAGTTGCAGGGATCAGGAGTAGCAAGTGTCTGCATCATGCTCTTCACCAAGAAAGTAAGGACACATCTCACCGACCGAATCACTGCACACCACACACTGACTCTGACACTAACTTCTCGTGTAATGCCTACAGTTTAGTACAAAACCCACCGATTTATTGACTGACATAACCAGATAGGTGAAAATGAGCTTCATCTGTAGCTTCCACAACATATGCATAGCGACATAATTAAGAATCAATGATCTGGAGAATTATTCAACAATACCTCCCAAGGACTGACATTTCAAATGCAATGGGGCCAATTGGGTGGGCCAGAAATACTCCCCCCACCCCTTGTCAAGTTTTAGGGACAAGCCAATATAAAATTTTGGGTGAACTAGGAATCAAGATTCAAGTGCCAAAAAACGGGTCTGAGTCCCCAGGTTCTGTCACCTATGGATTTAGTTCAATAAAAGTTAACAGTATGATGTTATTAAGGCATTGAAATCATGTTTATGAGAGCTGAAAACAAAATAATAATTTAACATAGCATCTCTTGAACAACTTAAAATAAATTGAGACATACCAGATTGGCTCTTTCAGTCCCATGCATTACAGCATTAAAAGATACATCATCTGGCCACCACTCAGGTTTCTTCAATTCCTTTATAGGAGCAGTTTCATATCCTAATGAACACTTTACCATGAATGGTATAAAATTTAAAAGCTGTCTCTGGAAAACAAAAAGAAAAGCAATAAAATGTTAGAAAACAAGTATAAGAAATTGTATCACATATATTATGTTCTGGAGAAAACATACCACTTCGGGAACTGAAGATACCAATATTTATGAACGAAAATTATTTCTGTACTGAAATTCAACACAAACTGTAAGCTGAATCATTAAATTTTATGATGAAACAGTAACACGTAATACATACCAGTATAATTCACTTCTATTCAAAAGAGCTGAATATAATAACTTTATAAAAGGTGAGAAATGCTGTCTCTCTCTCTTATAACTAAAACTAAGGCAGTGTACTCTCAGTAATCAGAATATCTGTGATCTAATTGTCAACACATGCTTTCACCCTGAATCTTATTTTAATCTGAAACTCGATCTTATAATATCTTGGTCATGTTACTCCATGAACTCTTAAATTATTCTTTTTAATTATGATCTTTCATAACATTTGTCCGTACATTTCTTCTTAACAATCTTGCTTATTTCTTACTTTTTCTTAGATCCATAGACTATCTACCTGGCAACTTGTGTTTAACTTAGCACGTGCCATTATTTGTCACTTTTACCGACAACAATATTAAATGGGAAAGTAACTAATGATAAGAAAGTATGACATCATGTAAGTTTAAATTACATGGCAAATTCAGATTACTTACTTATTATATAATTTAACAGCATATAAAAAGACATACTAAAATAATGTCAACGGAAGGTTGCTGGTTTTTATAGGGCTCATTTTGAAGACGTTTCATATTCACTTTACAAGAAACGTTGCCGCCACCACCGATATAGTGGTTTAAATCACCGTTTAAACCTGATTTTTTTTTTTTTTTTTTTTTTTAATGGTTTAAACCAAAACAGTAATTTTAACCCTTATCCGGGCAAGACATTTTTGTAACGTAAACGGGCAACCGGGGCCTGTGAGGCCCAGTATATATTTTAAGTGCAGAATACACAAAATCAATGCCTATTGTCACTTACTGTTCAGACTAGTCTAGAATGTACCGGTATATATTTTTGTCAAGTAGCGAAACTTCGTGTCACGCTTTTGTAAGCCGACCAAGCAGAATACCAAATCCGGTCCAGACATTTTTGTAACGTAAACGGGCAACCGGGGCCTGTCAGGTCCAGTATATATTTTAAGTGCAGAACACTCAAAATTCAATGTCTGTTGCCGCATACTGTTCCGACTAAAGGTTACAATAGTCACGTGTTCAAAATATAATTATGTGACAATTTGATCTAATATTTGACAGGAATTTCACTAAAGTTATACGGGGCCTCCTAGGCCCCGGTTGCCCGGTTACGTCAGGAAAAGATTTTCAAATTAAAAAAAAAGCTTTACCAACTCGATATGTTCATGATTTTAACTTCGACGAAAGATAGAAGAATTCAGTATTTTATGTCTTCGAAATATGTATGGTTATTGAGAAATTTTAGAAAAATGATGCTACTGGGCCTGGGAGGCCCCGGTTGCCCGGATAAGGGTTAAAAGCAAACATACCATAAATCCTGTGAACTTCATGGTGACGTTTCCACATATTTAAAACCATCTATGCAGAAGACTATTTCTCATATATTACAAACTTAGGAAACATGAACATAAATGATTTGTTTAAATCAAAATTATTTTCTGCATATGTATATGCATGAATGGTTCAAAGCCATTGTGAAATCAAATGATTCGTATCTTTATTCACTTCTGTTATTGATATGCAAATTGAATTAAATTGCTGTATTTCTGATTCAGTGAACTAAATTGATCTAAATTAAATCTTCTGTACACTGTAGTCTCTTGAAATTGTCCATTTATCTTAATGTTTCACATATACAGTGATTTCACTTGTGCGGCTGTGTACGTTTTTTTTTGGGGGGGGGGGGGCGGAGTAACTTTTAAAATATTCAAATGAAGCAAGATCAGTAAAACGTATTTTTATCGAGTATGCAAGGAGGATGCAAGAACCATTCCCGTCGGCAGAAACGTGTGGCCTCGGAAAAAGGTTGGAACTAAAAGAAAGACAACCTACCAAACAAAAAAGATAGATCCACGTCAGCCCACAAGGAAACAAAAAGTGCAGTTTTTTCCTATCATTTTGAGCTTTTATTATTTTTGTACTTTTTTGTTATTTTCAAAGACTCGGACACAAGATAATACAAACGCTGGATTCTCACAACAGCAGGTTGAAATGGGTGCACGACCACTCCAGATGAAGGACGACGTCCACGGACCATCCACTTCCCAAGACTATCACCAGCCACCCGCGAGATCTGTGGCAATATTCGCGACTGGGGGGTCATGCAATAATATGCAAATGATGGGTGATGCATGGATGAAAAATAAAGCCGTCTTCTCGGCTTCAGTACCTCCTCGACGATGACTATCAGCTACATGGAGGAGAATGGTATTTTCAGTGGCAACATTGGTAGGTGCCTACTTTTGTTATTTGCTGGAATGTCCTGACTGTAAATATTTCACATTCAAAATTATAAATAAGTGAATGATTTTTAAAGAAATATTACTCGTTGAACACATGAAAAAACACTCTCCCACGAAGAATCGAACCTAGATCTATGGTTTTGAAAGCAAGAACGCTAACCACTTATCTATGAAAAATAGTGAATATATGCCGGTAAATAAATATAATATTGTTCAGAAGTACACGGGAAGCCACAAGTCTCAATTGAAGTAAAGTTAGAGAAAAAATGGATGCAATTGGGCAGCTCTGAAAAGAGCTTTTTAGGTTTAACCAGGAAATTATTCAAGGCTTTATTCAAGACAAATATCTTGTGTAGTCCCCGTTAGCTTCTATGACGGCTCTTAATTTCCTTGGTAGAGTTAACTAAGCTGGCGACATATCGATGTCAACTTCTTTCCACGCATTAAGCTTCTTCAGTCAGCTCTTGGTGAATTATCGAATTATCAGGCCAACTGTCTTGTAGTGTTCTTGTATGCTCTAGGAACCAAGTCACTAATTCAACATTGGGTTCCTGTTGAAACCAGGCTTGAAATAAATGGGAATCGTGAACTGAGCTATGATCCTGTTGAACTTCCACAATGCCGTCTTGAAATGCATTTTTACTATTGGGAGCAACCCATATTGCAAAATATCCGTATACTTCTGACTATATAATCGACCCTTTATGTGGTGTGACAACTACTGCATCCTTACAGAACCAACTTCAGCAGTGAACAGTGACATGCCCCATTCATATGTACGAAACATGTACTGTGGATCACATCATTTCCCCCTACAGGTCTATAAACGAATCTTGGACCATCATTCGATGATGCAAATACCTTCTCGTCTGTAAATATTACTCTATCCCAGTTACGATTAATATTTGTCTCAGCAAATGCTAATCGGTGGATTTTATGGATGTCTTGTCAACCGCTCCTTACGTGCAGCTCGATAAGCCTCAAGACCGGCATTTTTGAGGCATCGTCCAGCGATACGAAAGAAATTAGGGAAACGATGCCAACACCAACTATCGGAAAGTCATGAAAGAGTTTTGATGGCTAACATTAATCGGGGCATGATCTTGGTCATTGGTTGATACCATTTGAGGGCCGGTGCCGCCTTTACGAGCCAGTAACCTGTTTTTCTGTACTTCCTCCACCAAGTGTATGCTGTAGCACAGGGAACAAAGTTGTTCACTAGCTTCAGTTACTAATATTAGCGTATTCAACCAGAGCAGTGAACTACTCGTGAATCATTTGACAACGATATTCCACGGTGTTTGGGTGTATGACTACTAAACTTCGCAAAGACGTTATTTTCTTACCAAGCAGGTATTAGTGATAAATCGTCTGCTAGTAGTTTCCCATCAGGACCTTGATTAAAAGCATTTATTTAATTACTATTTTACTATAGATTCAAGGAATTATAAAGCAGATAAGATTCCTTATTTCATAATTTGGCTCCAGAAAAAAAAATACAGTGTTTTTAGGGTGGATTAGAAACTTTGACCTACGGTTTATCACTTCCTTCATTTCCACGTACTTTGGCACTGGATTATTCTTTTTATCGGTGAATAATATCGTTCTATTGAAGCTCAAGTAGACAGACTGTGAGTAAACATGAAGTTCATCAAAATTGGGTTCTATTTTTCTTTGTTTACTCTACAGATGGTGATCAGAAAAATGGAAACACCTGAACGAAATTGCAACTTACCAGATTAATATGGTGTTGGGCCACCTTTCGCCTTCAGAACAGCCTTGATGCGACGTGGGATGGAGACATAGAGGATGCGAATGCTAGCAAGTGGAATTTTACACCATTCCTCGTGCAGGGCATCGCCCAATTCTGTGAGAGAGGATGGAGGTGGAAATTGTCGCCGGAGTCGTGTTTCCAAGACGGACCACAGATGTTCAATTATGTTGAGATCTGGGGATTAGGCGGGCCAGGGGAAGTGTTGAACTTTATCCCGATGTTCCTCAAACCACGCTGAAACAACGCCAGCTGTGTGAATGGGTGCATTATCATCCTGGAAGATGGCGTCATTGTCCGGGAACAACATCCGGACCATAGGATGCAAGTGGTCTCCTAAAATTGCGACATAATCGTTGGCAGTGATTCGTCCGCTAAGTGTGACCACAGGACCCAACGAAAACCATGATATGGCGGCCCACAGCATCACCGAGCCGCCGCCATGTTTCACAGTTTGGCGGAGACACTGCAGATCACAAGCTTCTTTGGGCGTTCTCCACACATAAACACGGCCCGTGGTTGGGAATAGGATGAAGGATGACTCATCCGATCATATCACACGTTTCCAGTCCTCAACGGTCCAAGTTGCATGGTCGCGGCACCATTTGCGGCGTGCGAAAGCGTCATGGTCCCTGATGAGCGGTTTGGCCCGTGCAACACGACTACGTAAGTTCATGTCATGTAATTCGCGGCGGACTGTGATTGTCGAAACAGGGTGGGGGAGGTGCTGATTGAGTTCCTCCGTCACTTGCTCCGCAGTGGCACGACGGTTCTGCATGACAATGCGGTTTAATACCCGGCGTGACCTGTCACTCATGATTTTCTTCCGCCCACTGTTCCGCTTCCCCAATGTGGTTTTCCCGTGTGTTGTGTAGGCCGTCATCACCTTCGACACTGTCCCACGCGACACACCTAACACAGTAGCCACTACTGTCACACTCACTCCACATAACCGCGTACCAACAATTTGCCCTCTTTGAAAATCTGAGAGGTCTCCCATTTTACACTACCTCCGTCTGCTGCAGCCACTGGACACTGCTGTTCCACTGGGCCTGACGTAGTATGGAGACCGACCTAACACACCACCACCACCAGCGGTCCGTTAATTGTTTTTTCCAAATATTTCAATGTCTTTGGGGTAAAAGTGTTAAAATATGATTTATGTTTCAAGATTATCATTGTCACAACTTGCAACAATTTTCTATTCACTGCTGTTTTTAAAATAATGGCCGCCATTTTGAAATTTTACATTGGAGCGCCGAGAAAATCTATACAGCAAATTTGGAATGTCTCGTGCTTCTACTCTCAAAATTTCAACTTAAAAGTCCGAAAAATTGCACCCTGTAGTGTGGAAAACAGCTATTTTGAAAATGGCCGCCATTTTGAAATTTTACGTTGGATTGCCGCCAAAATATGTAGAGGTAGTTTAGAGTATCTCGTGCATATACTCTGAAAATTTCAACTTGGAAGATCTAAAATTGCGCTTTGTAGCGTGGATAACAGCTTTTTTTTTTTTTTTAAAAAAAGGCCGCCATTTTGAAATTTTACGTTGGCATGTCGCTAAAATCTTTACAGGAAATTTAGAGTGTCTCGTGCTTGTACCCTGAAAATTTAAACTTAAAAGACTGAAAGTGGTATCCTGTAGTATGTCTGGTACACCAATGGCGGATAGACTCCAAGTCGGGAAGCGGTCAGAGCTGATGGAGGTGAGATGTTCGTCTAATGATCTAAAGGACGAATGAACAAATGTAGATCGAATCATCCCAGAAGCCTCAGTGACATTCGCCAAATGTTTTGTTGAAGTTCACTTCCGATATTTTGTGCGTTCAATTACGGGAATTTCCCGAGCACTTGTTGCAAGACGGTTCTTAATGTCTTAAATGAAATAAACATTTTCCAGCCTAAAATAAATGGTTTTATTGTTGAAGTATTCACTTCCGATGCTTTGTGTGTTCAACTGCGGGAATTTCCCGAGTACTTCTTTCTTGACGTTTTTTCCCTCGAAAATGCAACTTTCTTTACTGTACAGCGTGGTCCGGAAGTGGGCGTATCCCAAATTGGTATTTTCTGATGGTTTTAGGATGTTAATGGACATTCTTACCTGGAGATGCTTAATAAGTGGTTGTGTGTGAAGCCGAGTGCCCTCTGCTTCATCTGCATATCGAAATGCAGATGAGTGCACATTTCCTTATTAAAATGGTAAATTTGTGAATAAATTAATTGCTTATTAATTAGCTTGGGTTTGCATATTGTTTAATATTAATGATACTATTGGGTAAACACTGAGCGAAATACGGTAGTATTAATATTCTTTTGATATTTATTTTCTTATGTATGTACATTTTTTCGTAGGTTTATTAATGCCATCATATATTCGCGTGCATCTCATTAAAGGGAAGTAGTGTGTACCATTCTACATGCATCATCGTATTTAAATTTTCTGCATAGAAGAATATGAGAAGGAAAATATATTAAGTTACTTCGTATAACGAAATCTTGGATTTCACGATGCCGAGAGAGACCACACAGAGATTTTTTTCCTTGGCGACAGCTTTCTGTGCTGAAAGTCTGTTGACAGTTGTTGGTTACTATGAGGGAGAAGAAATGCCTAGTGTGCATATGGAAGGAAAGAATAATGATATAGGAAATATACCGGAAACTTCCTCAGTAAAGAATCCCTAGCTGGAAACAGTGAGCAAGCGACGCACTCTATGCTTTGTGTAAAATGTCATAAAATTTTTAGCATTGCTATGATGGTTTTCCAATTTCTATACGTGTGCTTTTCACACCTTTTGAAAGAATGTCTCACTTCTCGAGCTCATAGCGTCAGGACGCTAGTGACGGTTATCGTCAGCCGACGGGCCTTTTTCTACTTTTCCCGAGATGCACTGCATGTTTGAAATCTTGTATTTTATTTTGACTATTTTCATGTGTAAGTTACTAATACTATCGTATTACGCTCACAAGTTCTTGGAAAGTCCGCTAAAATTCATAACTTGATTTGTTATCGTGTTTCCCTACGTCCAAGACATTTAGATCTTGTGTGTATTTTCAAAATTGGCTAACATAAACAGACGTTCCTTTCTCTCTCTTTCTTGGGAAGATGGCAGCCGAATTTAGCAGACGCTTGTAGGGACGCCATGGAAAAAAGATTCCCTACGCTGAAAACACTTAGTGGCATCTGTGTATCTATGTATAATTATGTTCTATGTATCATATTCTATCTTTATGTATGTCTAATCATATTTTTCTATGCTGCATATAGTTATAATCAATGAAAATAAGTTTGTTTACATGGTTGCTGCTCTGGACATTGTTTTTGTCCATGAACTTTTGAAACTGCCGCTTGGTGCAGTGGTGGCAGCACCTGTCACGAGTGTTGGTGTCTGGCTGTGCAGTTCTGCAGTAGCTTGTCTTTGTGGTTGCACAGACCACCCAAGTTTTAGCCTCCGGCTACAAACATTTCGTGTAACTGTTCTCAGAAGAGCGAGTCGCTGGTTTTCCAGGAATAAGCCAAACCATGGAGGGAAAATGTGACAGTGCTGAAGTTAGTTGTTGTTAGAATCCAGGGCGGTGCAGCACGTTCGGCTCCCAGGAGTCCCTGTGATATAAGTCTATAATATATTATATACCGGGTTTCGGTTTGTGAAAGTATATACTCTACTATAGTTATCATGTGAGAGATACATATAAGTTTAGGAGAAAAACTGTGCTACTCTGTACTCATTCTCACTCACTTTATAAATTGACATTTCATTGTCATACTCATCATGACTAGGACTTTGGCTATAATGGCCATGTGATGGTTGAAATTAGAAGTACCACAACGTTAAAGTAACTTTCAAATAGTGCATCGCACGTAATGTTTCATCTTGTCTTAATGACACAAAAGTTTAAAACAGATATCACCCAAGCTTATTGCCTGTCCCAGTTAATGGACAGGGCTCTTCAGAACTTTTAAAAAGGGAGACAAAAAGGGGATCTTGTTTGGTTGTGCTGTTAAGCTTTCCTGTGGAGGGTTTGACCACTATAATGTCATCCCAGTGTCTACCACTAATACTACCACAACTGTTCCGGGTTTCGTATCACTAGACGACAACTGAACCAGTTGGATACAAATACTGTGGTGTTATTATCAAAGTATTCAGTCAACGTCCCTTCGAGTGCTTACAGAAACTCTCAAAGAAGTGGACATTTCGCCTTCACGTCACCAAAAATGGAACTGTGCGTCGAAATCTGATTTGTGTTTTTTTTTTTATTTAAATAGCATTTCTTCCACTCCTCACCTTACTATAAACTGTGAGAGACTATAAACTCATTAAAAATGAGGAGAAATATTCTGTTTGTTTTATTATCTTAAATATTCGAGCTAGTGAAGTCTCCAGTGTGTATCATTTAAAATATATAAATTAGCAAATCGATATTATTCATCCAAGTGCCATATAATTATGTATAAAGTGTGATATTTAATATTTTATCTAGAGTGTTCAGTGGTGCACCAACATCAAAGCAATTATCCTTTCAAATCTCGTTAAAGAGAGTGTGCTGTGTAAAATGTATAGTGTGTGTGTTACTGCGAAATAACCTGCATATCAACCTGGAAAATAAATCATATTATCCACCAGTAGCGAGAGGATATCTGTTTTCCTCTTTGGTGAGTACCCAAATTGCTAATTCTGATGTTTTCTTTTCAGGACAGAGAGTTAAGGAAACATTTAATCCTTTTCTCTAGTATTCTGACCACCTTCCTGGTTGGGGCTCAGGGAGGCTTCGCCCCATGGAACTAGACTACCCAGCTATGAGAGTAAAGGGAAAACAAACAGGCTGCTACCTGTTCATTTGAATTTTTTTTTGTTTGTTCTTTCTTTTAACCTTGTTGAAATTGCAATACCCTTTACAAGTAGCTGCAGAGACCATAGCTGAGGTAACGTAAAAACCCTGAGATATTTATTTGTTTAAAACCCTGAGATGTTATTTTGTTTATTTTAGTTTTCTCATGCTCATAAAAGGTCATAAGTGTGGTAGTGGCGGCTCCAGCAGGAGGTCACCTTTGACTCCAAATAGGGATTTTCATAAGTTATAGAGCATTAAGAATTAATCTTCATTTATAGTTAAATTGATATGCAAATTCCCTCGTCACTACACCACCTTTTCACAATATAAGTGACTTCCATCAGCAGGAAGTACACAAGAAGTGGCCTACCAGCTTAGGCCCTCCACAGTTGGTGCCTCAACTGGGAGAAAATGGTATCAAAGATACTGTTGTGATACAGCAGGATGGAGCACCAGCGCACTCCGCGATTCACGTGTGCAATTACCTGAATCAGACATTTTTTGGACGCTGGATTGGAAGAGGTTATGCATCTTCACCAGCTCCCTTCGCCTGGCCTCCAAGAAGTCCCGATCTGACGACACCAGACAATGCTCTCTGAGGTTTCATAAAGTAACAAGTAAGAAACACTCGATATCACACACCGCAGGAATTACGAGTAGCTGTGGAACACGTCTTCACCCTCGTGACTCCAGAATATCTCCGCAAAACATCTGCAAGAACTTGACGCAGAATTCAGCTGTGTTACGACATGGATGGTGATCATACCGATGTTTATGACTCTTAAGACTTCAAGGTAACTGTGTGCAGACATCCTATCATAACTAACGCTATAATGTTGAAACTAAAGGGGGTACGCCCACTTTTCCGACCACCCCGTACATCGAAACTTCAACTAGTACGGAATTTTGAATTGAGCACTTGAAATAGTAAGCGTTACGTAGTCTTCGGAACTCCGAACAGTAAGCTTTTAAATTTGATAAGACTTTTTATGCTATTGCCGGTGCTGATTCTATAGAATATTTATTAGAAGAGTAGCAACAAATAACTGAACTAAACTGTTGTTGTTGGGAAACCAAATTTTACTGAAGAATATTTGTGTTACCATCAAATGTAATAGAAAATAATAGTAATACACTACTTATTTATTGGCAGTATCGGCACCTATAGCCTAAAACCCGTCAAACATATGAGGGGTAATGTCCCTCGGCGTCGCCAAGTCGGCGAGCACACTATTCACGGAAAGTATTTTCTAAAATATAAAACTGCATATTCAAACAGGCTATAAGCATAATTCATACATTAATTTGCTCTATAATTATATCAAGGTAAGGTTTTGTATTCATTCAGAACTTTAAAGTTCATTCAACGAATCTTCTGATCCTGATGTAAACATTGTAGAATGGTATTACTACGCCAGTCATCGGATGATTGGCTATCGGTCACCGCTTTTTTCGAGAAGCATATGCTTGTACCCTGTCGGCGTTTTGCATATTCCCCGCACTCAGCCATATTGTAAACTGTGATTCGCGCATAAGGTGGACCAAACCCAGTTTCTACGCATGCGTATTCTCTTTTATTGCATCAATTCAATTTAGTTCTTAGATAGAGTGTTGTTTCTGTTATTTCACTGTAAGTAAATTGTATTTCTGGTAATGAGCCTTATAAGCAACAAAAACATTGAAAAACAGCTTACTTGACAATGGACTATTTTCTTCTGCCGCATGGACGCGGCAAGGCTCTTTAACCAATAAAATGAAACAATCACCACGTGTATTTGTTTACATGAGGTACTGAACGTTCCTTGAATGAAGTATATAAAGGTCTTATGTTGAAAGGTGTTGTATACCTTAACGCGAAAGCATCTAACTCGCCCAAGGAAAGACCAAAATCTGATAAAAATCACTTTCAATGTGATCAACTTAGTTGTACCAACAATATACTAACAAAAAGCTCAAAAACCCAGGTGGGTTTTAAAGTGGGGTTTCTCAGGCGAGTCCAACCCGAAAAAAACACCCGTTTTTTTCGGGCTGGTCCTACTTGGGCAAACCCTGCCTCCACCGGTAGGAGATCCATTATCACCATCTCCAAATAATGTCCATTAACGCACCATAATACTCTATTAAGAACAGCAATACAATCGCATAGCGATTATTTAATTTTTCCCAGCTGCAGTGTAGCAAAACCTCCTGTGAGAGATTACTAGCGATTGAAGCAATATATTTGTCCCCCTCCCCCTTTCTCAACACAAGCTTGGTACCAGTTACAGCAGGGAGCCCTCAGTTTATCAGCGCTCCAATATGACGACCAACAGTGAGTTGGGTTTATACTTCATCTATTTTGACGATTATTTGCCAGTTTCAGCAGCTATTGCTTTTCAGACAATTTCCTGTATTTTTTAGGTTCCGCAGTGTGGTGGGGGGAGCAGGGACGCACACGGATCGTGCGGACGCACCTCAGCCGGAGCCGCTCGCCGGCCCATCAACGTCAAATAAGTGAATGTTCCTGTCTTGCGAATGGGCGGATACCCGTACAGAATAGGGATGGCCAGAACCGGTTCCTGGTGGAATCGGTTTTCGGGTCTGAACGGATCTGATTCTAGAAGATCCGGTTCCGGAACGTGTTTTTCGGATCCTGGTCTGGAACCGGTTCCTCGCAGAACCGAAACTTTGTGACCATCCCTACGCTAAACCCGAGCTGCTGGCAGACTGAACAGTGTGCTAGATGAAATGGTGGAAGCGACAGGCAGGCACCCAGGCGGCGGCCGCTTGTCTCGTTTGACTAAATAAACTGGGTAACTGGAAAACTCATTGGCTAAACAGGCAAACTGGCCAACTCATTTGGCTAAACACCCATTGTCGGACCAATTTTTTTTTCTGGAGGCACAAGCGGGTCTGGGCAGTCAGGGTACAAGCGCATGACCCTTTTTGCAGTGTTTTGAAGATGAACTTTGTGCCTCCTTTACGGGTTTTTGGGGGCTTTCGGATCCAGGTCTGGAACCGGGCTTTCGGATCCAGGTCTGGAACCGGTTCCTAAGATCCGGTTCTGAAACCGGGCTTTCGGATCCAGGTCTGGAACCGGTTCCTAAGATCCGGTTCTGGAACCGGGTTTTTGGATCCAGGTTCGGAACCGGTTCTGAAAACCGGATCTCCGAGAACCTATTCCGCTGGAACCGGGTCTTTGTGGCCGTCCCTAGTACAGAACTGCGTGTACCACTTATCTTGGTGTCATCTTGCTGATTCTTTTCCTCAGCGACTGTTTCGTCACGGGCTTCTGGTTTGTGTAACCGGCCACAATAGCTTCTGTTACAGCCACTCTGAATCACTTCCGCTATAGTTCTACAACTGATTCTTTGGATACTGTTTCACTAAGTATAAATATACGAAAACGAGCTAGGAAAAGGATAATGACAAACCCTTCCATGCAACGGTTTAATTTAGGTGCCATTGACAATACTTGCCCAGCTACAACTTCAGATACACTACTACACACGAAAGCAGACCCTCTGCCTACCGCAATATAGTACAACAAACTTAAGTTACGCACTGAAGACGTCCATGGTGGGAAGATCTCGGATATTCAAACGTGTTGCTTTATATCTTCACGCTGTTCATAGAGAAAGCATACAAAGGCTAGAAACGGGAGCAGAGAAGGCTTGCTCTACTCGACAACATTTACATGGTTTCCGATATAATTTACATCAAAGTACGAGATCCGACAATAAAGTAATGAGAACGTTTTTTTTTCAGCTGATGCTGGCAACCCTGCACACTGAAACCGCCGCCAGCGTGTAACATTGGGCCTCCTCCGTGGCACTCACGAAATATTATTTATTGTGGAGTTCGAGGTTGAAGAGTACGGCGGTCGTGTGTTGGACGCCGTCACACAATGAAGAACGTAATATTGAGCAGCGCTACACAATCTCCTTCTGTGTGAAACTTGGTGAGACTGCCGCGGTAACGTACCGGAAGTTTCAAGAGACCTTTGGAAATGAAGTGTTATCAATGGCACAGATATATTGTTGACACAAAATGTTTGCGGAATGCAGAACAAAAATCGAAGATGAACATCGTAGTGGGCGACCCACAACAACACGAACGGAAGAGAACATAGACAGGATGAGGGAACTTGTGCGAGCGGATAGACGATTAACCGTGAAAATGATTGCGAATGAACTGAACATGAATATAGAAACAGTGCTTCTGATATTAACTGAAAATATGGGAATGCGAAAAGTGTGTGCCAAACTGGTTCCGAAAAAAATCACACACAAATATAAAAAGATGACCGGAGGACTGTGGCGGCTGATTTGTTGGACCAAGTGGAATATAACCCGGATTTACTGAAGAGAATTGCCACTGGTGATGAAAGTTGTGTTTTCAATATGACCCCGAAACGAAACGTCAAAGTGCGCAATGGTGTTCGAAAGATTCGCCACGAGCAAAGAAAGCCCGCATGTTGAAATCCAAAGTGAAATGCATGCTTGTGCGCTTTTCGACTCCAGGGGAATTTTCCATAAAGAGTGGGTACCGCCAGGGCAGACATTAAATCAATATTTCTCCATAGAAATTCTCGAAAGACTCGAAAACGCGTCCGCCGTGTTCGTCCAGGGACTGCTGATAATTGGATCCTCCATCACAATAATACACCAGCCCATACTGCGTTGTCTCTTCAACAGTATTTGGCATCAAAATCCATTACAGTGTTACCACACCCTCCTTATTCACCGGACATCGCCCCGTGTGTTTTTTCTGTTCCCAAAGGTGAAAGCAATTCTTAAAGGACACCCTCCTTATTCACCGGACATCGCCCCGTGTTTTTTTCTGTTCCCAAAGGTGAAAGCAATTCTTAAAGAACACCATTTTGAAGCAGAAACAGACATTCAGACAGCTGTAACACCGGCTTTGGCAGGTATCCCAGAAGATGACTTCCAGAGATGCTACCAACGACAGAAACTAGTGATGGCCTTTTTCGAAAAATTTGTTTTTCGATTTTCGGAAATTTCATTTTTCGTTTTTACGTTTTTGGCTTTTTCGAAACTTTTTCGTTTTCCGAACAAATTTTCGTATTTCGGAAATGTTTTCGAAAAATTTTTAGTTTTTCGTTTATCGAAAAAAAAAATTCGTTTTCCGTTTATTGATGAATTTTCGTTTCTCGAAAAGTTTTCGGAATTCGTGGAGTTGAGTTGATTTTGAATGTAACGTCCCGTTCATCAGGGAGGCTATATGAGACGCGAACCTACTGATTAACGTTCAATCCGAACCACATGAGCTCCCGCCAGAAATCAAACCCGGGTCGGAATTTGTGGAATGATAATGTGAGAGGAAATGGAAGTACCCCGGGAAAACACACGGACACGATTTTGTCTGCCACGAACTTACTTGACTTGGGATCAAATGCACAAGAGGTAAGCGTTCTAACTGAGCTACCGTGCCCCCTTGGATTTGGATTTAATGAAAGGATAGTGGATTTAATGAAAGGATAGTATATAATGTCTACTATTGACGAAACTCGTCCAATCACGACCAAAATTAGTATGGTTATGGGCTGCGATGCATTTAGTGCACACGTTAAATATTATGGTGTTTGGGACTTTGGTTCCAGAGGTTATTGCTAATCAAATTTGTGTTTTAAGTTAGTGATAAAGAAATTTCGCTAAGACGCATTTGATTAAACTCAAATGATCTTGACGAAAGTTGGTAGGATCGTAAATATTGACAAGCTTGGTATGCATGGAAGCTCAGTATAAAATATTATGGTGTACAGACTTTTTGTTCCTGAGTTATTAGCTATCAATGTTAGGTTTGGAATCAGTGAAATCAAGAAATTTCATTAAAGCGCGAAAGATGGAACTCATCCAATTTTTACCAAACTTGGCAAGGTGGTAAATCTTGACGAGCTTAGTAACTATAAAGGTAACCAAGAAAGATCTGTCGCTTTTTCACCTAACACCTTCAAACATCGATATGTACCGTAAGACATACCTAGAAGATCAAAAATAGTCTCCATCAGCATCGACGACCTTCTGTCAACGTTTTGGAAGGCCATGTATTCCATCGCGGTGGAACTTAGTGCGCCGTGAAGCGAAGAAGGTACCAAGTGCATTTTGCACCTCTACTAGGGATTTGAGCTGGCGTCCTCTAAGCTGATTGTCCAAGGAATGGAACAGGTGATAATCGGACGGTGCAATGTCCGGAGAGTATGGCGGATGCAATAGTGTTTCTCATCCAATGTGTAGAATGGTGTCCCGGGTCATCCTAGCCACGTGCGGCTTAGCATTGTTCTGTAACAGGAGGACCCCTTTGCAATTCAGAAGTGCTGGCCCCAGAGTCTTGAGTTTTTTCTTGAACACGGCTCAACTGCTGACAGTACACAGTTGCATTGATGCTCTGACTAGCTGGTAGCAGTATTTCTTCTCAAAACACTGTTCAGAAAATTTGGATATGAACTTAGTAAAATCAAGAAATTTCATTAAAACGCGTTAAACTCATCCGATATTGGCCAAAGTTGATATGGTCATAGACTTTAACGAGTCTATGCGTGCGAGCTCAGCACGAAATATTGTGATGCACAGAGCTTTGGTTCTCGGTTCTTGAGGGATATAAATTAGAAATAATTCAGAAAGGTAAACAGTGTAAAAATTATTTGACAGAATATTAAAAAATAATTTATGACAATATGGCATTACTGCTCTATCGCCGGACCAATTTGAAAATCGAATAAATGGAGCAAAATATACTGCATTTGGTTATATTTGGTTGGATTACATTAAGTTACTTTATATTATGTTATTAGGTGCGCAGTTTTACTATTCGGATCCATAGTATAAATAGTAGTAGGAGTAGGAGTAGCAGTAGTCGTAGTATTAGTAGGAGTAGGGGTAGTAGTAGTAGTAGTAGTAATAGTAGGAACGGGTTTGAAGCCCTGCAGGAGTTGGTTGGATTCTGTTCTCGACATGAAATTGGGCATATTAAAGATTTGCCCAAATTTTTCTGTACATTTTACAATCTATGGATCCGTATAGTAAAACAAGTATACCTCTCCGCAAAATAGTCCATCCGCTTCCACACACAGTGCCGCTTACAACATCAAAAACAACAAGCAAATACAATCACCTTCTGAGCTTTTACTATTTCCCTTATCTGATTTTCAATCACTCTTCCTCATAAACTTAAATAAATTTTCCAACTGACCCGATAAATTTCCTAAAATTGGTCCGGCGATACAGCAGTTAACCCGACAATATATTTTATAATGTAAAAAAAAAAGACTAACAAATTACCAAATAGAAGGATCCTACATAAACTGATCGTGATAGTATCAGACAACTCTGTAATAAATTGACTTTTAACAATTGATTTTAACAAAATATGAAACATGAAGTGATTATATGTACTGATACTAATTCCAAAGACTTCTCACTAAGATCCCCCATTCATTTGTCTTATTTTCTATAACTTTAACTATGTCAGTATCAAAAACAATTTGATTATTTTCAAAAATAGGCAATTTAATACTAACAAAATACTATTGAATGGTTTATTTGTTCTAAAGATGTTTTATATACGGTAGGACAAAGAACTAAGTATCTGACTATAATAATGTCATCAAACGAGAATTCAAATTTTAAGTAGGTGGGTCATCGTTTTCGTACTATTTTTTACTACTACTAACTTCAGTAGAAGAATACTACTAAGATGAAATATTTTTTATTTGGTTCTTTGTTGAAGTTCAGTGTCCCTTTTCAGTATCGAGCGAGACTATACAAGACGTGGACCTACATTTTAAAGTGGAATCCGAACCACCACAACACGTTCAATGTTTTCTGGGGAGCCTGTGAATCAAAGGAATACGCGCTAGCCACTAGACCAATAGGCAAGACTTGAAATCTTTTCTTGGGATTATGAAATTATATATTTAAAAGAAACGTTTCTCGCTTCCTAGTACCTCTCTCGTTCTATGAGAAAAAATATTGTAACCAGAGATATAGTATTTATCACTTTCGGTTGCATTAAATTTAGAGATGGAAACTACCATTGTGGCACAGAATCCATACCAAAAACTGCTTCCGGCTATCGTTTTTCTTTACTATGAAATCGGAAATGGTAGTTTCTCACTATTTCCGGTTTAGATAGAGGGATAGCGATCGAGATGACAATCTTCGAATCCTGGATTTATATAATATATGTATATGTATATATATATCGTTATCTCTTATTATTTTTGCTCTGTGGTGATCAACACTGAAACCGGGAGTTGTGATCAGGGGCGGATCCAGGACGGACTTCTGGGGGTGAAGCGGTGGGTTGTAATACTGCTACTTAGAGCTACTTTTAAGAGCTCCAAACTCCGGGATGGGTTTTATTTATATATAAAATAAGAAAGTGTCCTCTTCTGGAGGGTGCGATCGCCCCCCTGGATCCGCCCCTGGTTGTGATACAGTTTTCCTACTTCCTGTGTTTGTAGAGAAACAAGTGGGTTTCTCTTCACAGTGTAAAACTACGGCAGACTTCCAATCTATGCGAATTTAATACTCAAGCTTCAGTACAACATGTAGCACAACTAAAACTCCTGGTTGGAATACATTAATAAGATCAAACTCCTGATCGGAAAGATAGAATCTGTTCTTCGGATGCTGAATCCGTATCAAAAAGCCATTATTAGCTATCACTTATCGTTTTTGCTCTATGGCGATAAAGATTGAAAGCAGGAATGGTTAATTTGAACCACTTCTGGCTTGAATAGAGGGTTAAGGGAGGAGATGGAATCTATTCTTAGGACGCTAAATCAATTTCAGAAAACTTCTCGATATCTTTTATAGTTTTTTCTCTATGAATGTAAGTCTTGGAACCGAAAGTAGTAGTAAATTTCAAGCATTTCCGGTTACAAAAGAGTGAAGCAACTTATGACGATATGTTCTCTTAAAATCCTGAATTGATTCCAAGAAACTGCTTGTCGCTATCTATTACAATTTTTGTTTTATCGCGACAAGTGTTAACGAAGAAGGTGGAATCTATTCTTGGGATGCTGGATTGATTTTTTTAAAAAGAAAATGCATCTCGATATCTCTCACCGATTTTGCTCTATGAAAATTAGTATTACCTATAAAATCAAAAATAGTAATAAACTTCAACCATTTCTGCCTTTGTGAAGTGTTGCGGATTGTAATGGTATTTCCTCTTGAAACCCTGAATTGATTGTAGGTGAACCACTTGTCGCTATCTATTACCAATTTTGTTGTGGCGATAAATGTTGAAACTTGTAATCGTTAATTTGAACCATTTCTGGTGTGAATAGAGATCAAGGGAGAAGGTAGAGCCTATTCTTAGAATGCTTAGTCGATCGCGAAAAACCGCATCACGCTTTCTCCAAGTTTTTGCTTTGTAAAAATCAGTATTGAAACCAATATACTAGTAAATTCAGCCACTTTCGGTTTTGATAGTATTGTGGGTTGAGATGATATATAGCTTATATACTGTTAAGACGCTGTATCGATTCGATTGAAAAAAAACACACTAGTGGCTATCTATTACTTTTTTTGTACTATTTTGATCAATGTTGAAGCCGAAAATGACTATTTTAAACAACTTCCGATCTGAATAGAGGATTAATGGAAAAGATAGACCTATTTCTTGGTAGCTGAATCGATTGCAAAAATCTACATCTCGATACCTCGTAATTCAGTGGTTTTGATTGAATGTTGTCTTAAGACGCCAAATTGTTTGCAATAAATCGCTTCTCGCTATCTATTACTCTTTTCGTTCTACGAGGAGCGTTCAGTATGCTCTAATACTGACCCCCTTCCCCCTCATGTAGGATCATGATTTTAATATGTGAAGAAAGTAGATATCTTATGATGACTTTATGCCGCAGTGCAAGTTATTTGACCAGGTACTTTCTTCTTTGCAGGTGTTTGCAGTAGAGCATCTGTAAGAACTCTGTGAAAATGGAAAATAGTGAGGTTCGTGCGGTCATCAAGTACCTGCAATTGAAAAGCTTACAGCCAAGGGAAATTCATGACGACTTGGTACATACATTATGACAGTCGGCTCCATCATATCGTACAGTTGCGAGATGGACCGTGAGTTCAGATGTGGCAGACAATCATGCGAAGATGCCCATGCAGGTGGGCCACCAGTAACAGTGACCACCGAAGAAAACATTGCGAAGATCCTGGACATGGTTATGGCAGACAGACGACTCATCATCAGGTATTTAGCAAAGTGTATAGGGTTGTCAACCGGCACAGTTCATAACATCTTGACCAATCATTTGTGTATGACGAAAGTCTCGGCACGATGGGTCCCGCGAAACCTGAATGCTGATCAGAAGGGGTGCAGAGTGACATTTTCAAGGTAACTTTTGGACAGGTATCGTGCAGATCCAGAGTACTTTGTGACACGATTTGTGACAGTGGACGAAACATGGGTCCACCACATTGACCCCGAATCCAAACAAAGCTCAACTTTGACCCCGAATCCAAACAAAGCTCAATGCAATGGAAGCACACCAGCTCCCCCAACCCCGAAGAAATTCGTGTTCAACAGTCAGCCAAAAAGGTTATGACAACTGTTTTCTGGGATGCCAAGGAAATACTGCTGGTGGATTATCTGAAACATGGAACCACAATGACGGGCCAGCATTATGCTGACCTTATACCAAAATTGCGAGCTGCAATAAAGGGCAAGAGACGAGGAATGTTGGCGCGTGGAGTGTTGCTGCATCAGGACAATGCCCCTGTTCACAAGTCCGCTGTTGCCATGGCTGCAATTCATACAGCTGGATTTGAATTGATGCCTCATCCCCCCCTTATTCACCCGACCTAGCCCCAAGTGACTTCCACTTGTTTACACATTTGAAGCAGCATCTCCGTGGACAGGTTTTTCGGGATGACAATGCCGTCATGGATGCTGTTAATAATTGGTTGCAGGAGCAAGAGGACATCATCTTCCAACAGGGTATAGAAGCTTTGGAGTGGCGATGAACTAAGTGCATTAAAAGGGCAGGGGATTATGTTGAAAAATAAACATATTTTCATTTCTATTATATTTTGCTTTCTTGGTGAGTATTGGAGCATATTGAACGTCCCTCGTATAGCGATAAAAATTGAAAAGAAAAAAAAAGGGTATTTGAACACTTACGGTTTGAATGGAGGGTTAATGGAGGAGATCGAACCTATTTTAGGGGCTCTAAATCGACCGCAAGAAACGACTTCTCAATATCTGTTACTGTTTTTGCTCTGACACCTGTCGACAGACAGACGGACAAAGCCATTCTAAAGACTTCCGACACTTATGCATAGCTTAATCTACAATGTGTAATAAGAGCGAATACTGAATACATTCTTGGGACACTGAATTGATTCTGGAAAACCACGTCTTTCTATATATTACCGTTTGTGTTCTGTGGTGATCAACAATGTAGCAGAAATCGATAGATCTCTACCACTTCTGGATTAAATAAAAGTCAAATGCATTAGATGAATCTATTCGTGTTGCAAATCTATGCTTCTCGCTATTTCTTACCGCTCTTCTTCTGATGCCAGCCGACAGACGAACGGATGGATAGACAGACAGATGGACATAGCCGTTCTATAAGACTTCCTATACGTATGTATAGTATACTATAGTTTGTAAGTACTAACAAATGAAATTAATTCAGTTTGTTTTACGAAAATAATCAGTTTTCGTTTTCCATTTTTTTCGAAAAAAAAAAAGTTTCTTCGAAAAATTTAAGTTTTTCGTTTTTCGAAAAAATGTGGCCATCCCTAACGGAAACGCCGATAGAGTAAGTGTGTGTAGGCACAAGGGGAGTACTTTGAAGGTGATCACATTGTGGTTGGTTAAAAATGGAAGTAAAGTTGCTTTTTTCCAACAATTCTCATTACTTTATTGTCAGCCCTCGTATTGTACTATAGGTAAACGCCATAGAATAATATATTTCTTTCATGCATTGTCAAATAACGTGGGCTAGCTGCAAAGCCTATACAAAGGAACCGCTACCAAAATATAGTCCGTCTAAATTACACTTAACATCATCAGTGTAAAAACCACAGGTGTCAGAACTAACAAGAATTGTATGATACTACCATGATAGCCGTAATGAAGCTGGCCATGCTGAGAGTGCACTACAGTTTTTTGTGTTGTAATGGCAACGGTTTCAAAAAATGATTTAAGGATGGGGACTGCTAAACCTTTAGATCATGATCTTGTAATAGTTTAGCTTGTTTGCAATCTATAACAAATGTCCCATCAGTTGGCCTGCGCGCACACATTATATGGACGGGTTAAAGTTGCAGAGGTAGTCACTTTCAAAAAGGAAGACAGACACAGAAACCAGGTCTATATAAGTTATTTTGTAACAGGAAAGGTAAGTCAGATCTTCATTCAACTGCCAACAGATAGCAGTGGAAGTTCTAGTGACAACAACATCATCTGATTGGTTCCCGAATTAATAGCACCTTTGGTGTTGATTGCTGGAAAACAAAGAAAATGTGACTTACACCATCGTAATTTCAACCTGTCCATATTAGGTTGATGCGAATGAAATGTACGCCCCTGGTGTGTCATTTCCAAAGGCCAAGAAATGTAAACTACTGTATATGGTCAATTAAAATAGTCACGTCTTGCCATCGTTGAACCAATGATTTGATTCCGTAGCGAAAGAAGTCTGGAGTCTGTGATGCAAAAAGTCCTCAACCGCGAGTTGAACCGCCAAATCGTTAGGGAAGTTCTTCCTACGAAGAAGTGATCAAGATGCTACAAGAACTGCTAGTTGGTGGAACAGATATTGGGGGAATATAGTGGGCAAGGAACTGTTTCATACTGCAATTCATGGATAGTTTGCAACATCTATTGCGCGACAGTATTATCGTGCAACAGAGGACACTATGTCTGTTGATCATTGCTGGATGCTTGTGGTGTACTTCATGAGTTCAGAACTGTAACGATCTGCATTGATGGTTTCAAATCGCCTGAGAAAGTCACAATAGGTCACTCCCACCACTGACCACCACACCAGCAACAACACATGTTGTTGGAGAGGTGAATTAGATAACCGTTCCGAACGTTGATCACGAGCCAACCATTATCCTGGCCGTTTCCGATTTTCATAACTCATCCATTTTTCATCTGAAGTGACAATTCAAAGCATTAAACTTTCCCGGTTATTTCTTACACTGACAGAACTGTACACCTTCAGATGGAGATTCTTGTTGGCTGATGCAGTGTTCTATGCAGCCATATAAAGGGGGAAAATGTTGCATCCGCAGTTTTAAAGACCTAGGTATAACATGAAGATAATGAATGTGGTCTCCCCGCTAGAGTTTAGATACCTCTAAAACCAAGAAGACTGATAAATCATTGACCCGGCGTCAACTTCTGTGAAACTCAAAAGTCCAACTTTTCACCTTATCGATTGCAAGCACCTGCCAAACGAAAGTGGCGTATGTTGTATGCCTAACTGTCTGCAACGGCACTAAACTTTCGCGAGGGCGTGCTTCCTTCCACGGTGTTTCTGAGGAAACTGTCCTCTTTAAAGACAATAAATTGTGCGTGAAACAGCTTACTTAAAGACAGCTCTCAACGAGTTAGAGAAATAAAATGCTGATTTAAAATACTTTAAAGTAACACCATCAAAAATTAGTGATTACTCTTCCAATTTTTATTGCTTCTGATGCTCACTATTATAATTATTTATTTAAATATCGACAACGTCTGAGAATTGTTATATCCCTTTTACAAATTAGAACTCTTTTCACCTTACGGGGCTCGTTTTCCACTGGTAACCATAATGTACGTTATTGCGTTAATCAAGGCGAAATACACACGAGAGTCAAATTGTTCATTGACTGTTTCTTGCAAGTAAAATCAATCTTTATGTGTAAAACTAGAAATAAAATTTACCAAATCCAAATTTAATTGTAATTGTTAAAATGTATCTTCATAATACATCATCATATTCTATACCTGTCTAGCTAGAAACTTCATCCTGCTTACTCGGAAAATCATCTCTTGCTTCGCCCCTAAGGCGTAGTACAAATTACAGAACAGAAAACTTCAAAATTTTAGAATCATTTCTGGCCAGTGATTTTGCAAACATGGGTACACTTTAATTACCTCTAGAGTAAAACTAACAAATATTATATACAACAGTTCCTGACTTTGAGAAACAAGCAATTAAAATTGATCTCCCAATTGTTCGTAATTTTCATTACCGTATGCAAGTTTGACATCATCCTATTTCTTCCCAAGTTGCTTTCTTGTCTCTTGTTCTCGTTCTAACGCGTTTTTTTTTAACCAATTACATAGATTTATATTCCACAACGTTGTATGTAACTCATTAAATAAAAACATTTTGGTTAGGCCTATTACATGCAATAATCAATTAGCGTATTTACCGTATCTAACACATGTCTTAAGATAAAAAGAGTACTTACGTAAGTTATTTTATCCAAACAGGTTGGGTGTCCTTCTGCGAACAGCAAGGGTAAATTTGATATCATCACACCCTGCTGTGATGACGGAGTACTGCTGTCACTCATCTCCGATCACCTTTTTCCATTTCTATATAAATATTCCTGGACATAACTGTTCATCTCAAACATGCTGAACATTTATTTCTCTGATCTTGGTTTGAAGAAGCCATTTATTTCGAACATTCGTTCGAGTTACTACAAAAGCTGATCACGGTTTGATTCTGGTATATTTTTAATTATCCTCCTCCTACAAGCATACTGCAATGTACTTCGAATCATTTGGCAAGCCTGGAAGAAAAAAGTATTTTATATATATAATTATTTTTATAATTTAAAGCAATCGAACATTCTTTTAAAAAAAATCTATGCTATAACTAGCAATAACCCCATAACTGTCACGCATGCAATGGTATCTGATGCTACAAAAGGTAAGTCATAACTCTTGTAATACTTCAACAACTCCATCAGCAAGCTTATATACAGGGAGTTTCAAAACAACGCCGACAACGTTTGGAAGGTGATTCCTGACACCAAGGTAAAACGAAAAATATAGACCAACCTAGGTGCACAAATGCTTCATTTCGAAACTATAGGATGCCGAAAGCATGAAAAAATTAAGTTTAAAGCTCCAAAAGTATGGGATGGTCGGGTCAAGACTTCACTTAGGAACTAATATGTGCACTATCCAAAAATACATGTTTTAGAATCCTAAGGTACTCACGCAGCAATTTCTATAGAGGCAGTTTGGCTACGGGGCATGTAATTTGAAGTACTCAGCAACTACCCCTATAAAAATTGTTGTAGAAGTACCGCAGGAATCTGAAACATGGGTATTTGGTTAGAGCGCACATTAATTTCTAAATGAAGTCTTGAACCGATTACGGTAGGTTCCATAGTATTGGAGCTATGGACCTTTAAATTTCATTTTTTTTTTCATATTTTCGGCAGCCTATAACTCTGAAAGGAAGCATTTGTGCACCCAGGTTGGTCTATACTTTTCATCTTATCTTGTTGTCTGGAATCACCTTCCAAACGTTGTCGGTGTTGTTTTGAAACACCCTGTATACGCCGTGATCAACTGTAAGTTTAAGGTCGAACTGATCCAAGAGGTAGTGTGGCAAGCGGTAGCAAGCAAGTTAATATTGAACACGGAGGCTGCCACTCCATCAACATCTTCAATCTGTTAGTGGCAGTAACGATGAGACCTCAACTACGTTCGATACGTGAACTGTTTCTGTATGCATTCGAACTTAGGCATAACTCTGGGCCAGCAACCTAAAATTACGAGTGTCCCAGACTTCTTTCCCTGATTACAAACATTCATAACGCATAAAATATGACACATAGACAAATACCTTTTATTTTGAATTACGTGTAACATATTCAAGTTTTTATATACACAATAAATTTCTATGTGCGAACCCTTCGTTGCGCGAAGGATATCCAGACGATATTCCAATTCCACCTATGTGTTGGTCAACATCACGTGAGGGATAGGTTATTATTAAGTATTCTTCCTTTTGGCAGATCCTCGGACTAGTGAGTTATATTTCTTCTTTTTTTCTTATTTCCTTTCTTCTTACTTTTTAGTTTGGACCTGGAAATGTTTCTTCCATGTTTCTCGATTTTCAGCTTCCTCTTTTAACTCCCAATATTTTCTTCTATTTTTCAAATCATCGATCACTTGTATTCTTCTTCTTCCTATTCCTCGATTTCCTACCATCTTTCCTTCTACGGCGAAATGAAGAAGACAATTTCTTCGCAAGATCTGTCCAATCCAATTGGCTTTTCTACGAAGGGTGGTGGCTAGAAGCGTCCTCTTCTCTCCTATCCGTCTTCGTTTGTTGCTCTTTCTGTCTATTTTATCTTCTCCATCTTCCTCCAACACCACATTTCGAAGCTCTCTAAATATTTCATCTCTAACTTCCGTAATTCCAAGTCTCTGAGCCATAAAGTCCAATGCTCCAAATATAGCACTTGACCAATTTCTTCCTTAGTCCAATATTAACCCTTTCGGGATGTTGGTTTTTTGGGCTATTTTTTAGACTTTCAGTCAAGCAACTACTGCATCGTCACTATTTATCCTAGGATCATGGTTCATACCTCATTCTCTTCAGAATAGAGCTGGCTTTCAAATGGTACCACTTGCATGCTCATACCATATACCAGAAGCGGGAGAAAATGTCAAAGTGAAAATTTCGGAGGGAAAAATTTTTTCCTCGAACTTTGGCCCTCTGGACCCCCCACCCTGTGTAAACGTAGCCATATAAAAAAAAACTGATACATAGTACTTGGTATACTGAATGTGTGTGCCAAATTTCAAGTTTCTATCTTGAATAGTAAGGGCGGGAGAAATTTTATAAAAAATTCCCACAATGCCCCAAATTACCACAAAACACTATGATCTCAGGGGAAAAAATTCCTGAGACATCCCTAATTACCCTAGGGACATGTGTCGCCCATATTCTTTTCTGAATAGAACTGCCTTTCAGGCGGTACCATTCACATGTCTCCATCATGTACCTAAGGCGGGAAATTCCAGAAAAAGTATTTTTTTGGTCTAAATTTCCCTTTTTTCAACTTTTAGCCCCTCTGGACCCCCCCTGTTTTAACGCAGAAATCTGAAAAAAAATGTTAAATGCTACTCGGTTGACTGAATGTTTGTGCACAATTTCAATCTTCTAGGTGCAAAAATAAACCCGCCAAAAAAATCAGAAAATACCCCATGTTACCCTATACATAAGTATATTTTGAAAAAAATTCACTGAGACGTACCTAATTACCCTAGAATAATAATTCGACCGTCATTCTCTTCAGAATGGAACTGTCTTTCAGACGGTATCACTCACGTGTCTCCATCAGGTATGTGAGGCGGGAAATTCATGAAAAATGGGATTTTTTGTCTAAAAATCCCTTTTTCATTTTTTCCCCTTCTGGACCCCCCCCCTGTTTTAATGCAGAGATCTGAAAAAAATCTGAGAAATACTACTAGGTGGGCTGAATGTTTATGCACAATTTCAATCTTCTAGGTTCAAAAGTAAGCCCGCCAAAAAAAAAATATATACCCACCATGTCCCATTTTTCCCTACACAGAAGTATATTTTTCAAAAAATTCCTGAGAAATCCCTAGCTACCCTAGGATAATGACTCGACCGTCATTCTCTTCAGAATGGAACTGCCTTTCAGACGGTATAACTCACGTGTCCCCATCATGTATGTGAGGCGGGAAAATGACGAGAAACCGGATTTTGGGGGTAAAAATATCCCTTTTTTCACCCCTTTGCCCTTCTGGTTCCCCCCTGTTTTAGCACTGACATCAGAACAAAAAATCTGGTAAATACTACTCGGTGGACTGAATGTTTGTGCAAAATTTCAATCTTCTACGTGAAAAAATAAGCCCGCCAAAAAATAATGAACATTGGCTTCATAAGGGAAAATTTCTATTTCAAAATTATGACGCCATCACCTCCTATGTCAGGACGCAAGACGGTCTGAAACCATACGTAGTGTCTTCTACAATGTATCTGGACTTGAAAAACAAAAAACCCGGACGAAAAAGCTCAAATAGAAGAGAAAGAACGCAATGTACCATGAAAAATGCGTATCGTACAAAATGTACGATAAGATCCCCAAAGGGTTAAGGATGCTAGTTAAGAGTGGCCTTTTCTTGTTGAATGCTTCTTTGGGTATGGCAATTCTCGACCTGATCTCTTTGGTGTAGTACGCGTCTTTCGTCAAAATACTTCCCGGGAAATTTGAAATGGTCAACCTCTTCAAGTACTCTTTGTTCTACCTGTAAGGGCGCATTTCCACGGGATATTCTCATGACTTTCGATTTTTCGATGTTGATTTCCATTGTTGAATGCTTCTTTGGGTATGGCAATTCTCGACCTGATCTCTTTGGTGTAGTACGCGTCTTTCGTCAAAATACTTCCCGGGAAATTTGAAATGGTCAACCTCTTCAAGTACTCTTTGTTCTACCTGTAAGGGCGCATTTCCACGGGATATTCTCATGACTCGATTTTTCGATGTTGATTTCCATTCTATATAGTTTCCCAGTGTCAGCTATTTTGTCAATCATTTCCTGTAATCATTCTTCGGTTCTAGCTATAATAAGCGTATCATCTGCATACCTGACCTTGTTAATGATCTGCCCTCCAATCTTGAAATCTCCAATTCACATTAATGCTTCCCTCATTAACCATTCACTGTGAATGTTGAATAACCACTCTTCAGTAATTCTGCGCCGTAATGCTTGGTAAGCCTGGTCCTTGACATAGGGAGAAATACAGTGGTGTTATTTTCGGTGATCGTGGAGGCCAGTTTATAGGGCCATCACGCCCATTCAATCTTCCCGGAGATGTTGTATTCAAATAGGCACGGAGATCTAACCCTCAATGTGATGGGTGAAAAATTAAAACGGTTTAAATTTGCCCATCACTCAAACAATACGATTATGGACAGCTGTGATTCATCAGTTTGATGTTACATTATCCCTTTACTTCCTATTCAATAGCTTTCCCCTAACGGAAGCACTGAACCAAAGTAATGTGATGCTGCACACGTTCAGCGTTTCTTCAGAATAAAATGCGGTAAGGAGCCAAACAAAAGTTTTAAAATGTGCAATAAATAAATAAATTAATTAATAAATAAATAAAAATTGCAACCAAATCAGTTAGGGGTGTTTATTTTGTTTTCTTTTTAAGAAACTAATTTGGTCATTCTAATAGAACAGATATTAAGGTGCAGAATTTCCTAGCTGTATTGATCACAAATGAACGAAGTATTCGAAAGACAGCATTATTTGTTTTCGCTTGACTGGCAAAGTTATTTATACCTAACATTTTTCACACAAAAGTTGGTATCATCTTCCAAATATTTTACAGGGTACTAACAAAGCAAGACCTGTAACACAGGAATACAACAATCTCAAATAGAGAACACTGGCGAGATCACTGGATTAGCAATGCCGCAACTCCTGAAGAATTCGAGAAGACATATCTGTTTTAAAATATGAGACGGACTTGAAAATTATTATACTTCAAATTATGAAATTTTATCCAGTACAAACTTCATAATTTTGCAAGGAGATCTAATCTCCAGTGTCCTAAAAGAGTTTCGTTTAGCAATATTTCTGATGTTCCCTCACAGGAGGTTTTGAAAAGCCTCGATTGCTCAATGTCCGAATGTTACTATCCGGGGTGGTACCAAGGACGTGCCATGATCTGAGTGGTGAATCAACATCTCTTGTCAGTGACTTTTCTTGGGGCTATACTATTACCTCTGACTTTCCATAATGACAGAAATCTATAAGATACTCCACTTCTGGCATAAATTTGGAAACATTGTATCTCCCGAGAAGAAGCCCCTCAAAGTGACATCATGAAAATCAAGTCTGAGGTGAGTACTATGTTCTAAAAGTCATTTCAAACGAGTTAGGCGCGTTCCTATGACCCCGAAAAATATGCATTTCACATCAATCTAAGCCATTTTGGGCATTTTATTTTTCACTCTCATGCGGATGGGACTGAACTTGGACTTAAATGATATTGTGTTAATTTTCATCTCAGCGACCCCAAAAAACTATGATTTTGACACTAATATCGGTCATTTTCGATTATCTTTACATATCATCCCTTCTCATCATACACCTGGGGTCTCTCTCTCCCGCCAAGTTTAGCTGAAATTGATCTAGGAGCGCTAAAGTTATGCTTGAACACATACACACATATTATATATACACGCATACATATAACACACAAAATACAGTAGGAGTATATTTGGCACTCCCTGTAGTTCTGCATATACTACGAAATTTGTTTTACGTTTTAAAAATTGTCCAATCTACAAAACTATCGAAAGATTTATATAGGCAACAGTTACACTCTTTGTTTTAGCAGATGTACCACAAACGCTCGTCCCAGATTACTAGTTGTTTAAAATCAGATGTTTAGAAAGTGTGTCACACGTGAATAATACTTAGTATTGTTAAACAGTACATAATTAAACAAAATGCACATGAAACTTCAACGACGAAAAGGGCTGCCTGATTTTGTTGCAGCTTTTTTGTTTCCTATATTAGAGGAAAAAAAAAGAGAAATATTTTTACAACATGCACAAACCTGTATACAAAGATAAACCCGCTGTGGCTACGTGACCTAGTTTTAATATTTTGTATTCGTAGTAGAGATGTTACAGGCTCAACAAATAGGTCTACCTTACACACTAACGCTCGTTTTTTTTTTCTTTCTGGATGAATTTTTGATTACAGTAGTTCGTAGGAAGTTATAAAGAAGCATGGCAGTTCAGTGGTAGAAAACTTGCCTTTGGTTCTACAGGTCCCTGACCAATCCCTGGTCATGTTTATTTGTGATGGACATAATATTCGAGGGCTTTCTCTGGTTCCTTTGTTTTCATCACTTGAGATCATTCGTCTACTTTTGCCTTCAATAGCTGTGGACTGCAAATCTGAAGATTTCAATTTATTCCCTAGGGAGTTGCGTAACAATAATCCTTTATGGAATTTGCATGGCATAGAAGAGAAGCAGCAAACGTTTGTGATGAGCCTTCGAGTTTCTTAATTCATGTCTGCCACCGATACTAATCAAAAACTGGTTAGTTTGAGGAATGCATTCTTCTTGTGGAAAGCCATGAATTCGATATCGGTGAGAGTATATGTGATTAGGATAGTTATTAACGTGATTTTGTTTGTTAAAGTTTAGTATTTCATCTCAGCATTGAAGCTATATGAAAGGTACGCTAAAACGTTTAGTGTTCTCCGAAGGGAAATCGAACCAACAGGGTGAGCTGTTAAACTGTACTTCTAGATATCACATAACTTTCGTGTTACAAAGGGACGTTATTCTACAAACGAACTTGATTCGCTTCCAAGTACCAAGGATAGGCATACTGAGTTCTCCCCTGATAAAGCTGGTACTACGTTGAGAAGTCGTGGTAGCCTCCTCCACTCTTTGATCATTTAATTTAAACCTTTAACTTGCTAGCATTGAAAAGAAATTCCCGTTAAAATGATTTGGTTTGTTTTATGGTTGAAACACGCCTTTCTGACCATGATTTAGTAATTTTTAAATTATTTTTGCGCTTTGGATGCAAAATACAGGACGATTATTTCCAAGTAACACTGCTATAAAGTAGCTAATCATTTGTTGCTAGTAAACAGCATTTCCCGTAATATCATCACTACCACCATAAGTATTCTGCTATTATTGGCAGGTCACTTGCCGTAACTAAGAAGCTTCCATGCCCAACGATTTTCAGCTAACCCTTTTGTTTTCACGTATGGTTTCACAAGGAGTAGTTAGCAGCAGTTTCGTTGAAATATACTCCTACAGTCCAAGAAACCACAATTAAAACAAACGTTTGCGGAACTCTGGAAATAATCCTTCTGTAATGCTGAATCTTAGTGTCTCCTGTTGACGAATATTACAGCTAAACAAGTAATCCGCAAATCACGTATATGAATATTCTATGAAAGCGATAATGTCAATTACACAATCACAGAAATTATCATTCGAGCGTATAACGCAATAAAAAGCAATGTTCTTTCTACGTAACAGGGTCCAATAATGGGTCAATCAATTTAATTATAGCGTAAGGCACATCGATAAAATATAGAAACATAACAAAACAAATACGCAAAGTCGTAAAACATCGTCCCTCATTAGGTTTTTATTTTTTTTCTGTCCAAGACTGGCATTTAATTGCTATTTAGGAGGAATTTTTTATGCTTTTGTTATGTTCAATGTTTTAAGAATTCGATTCTTCATAATTAGGGAACTAAAAGCCTGCACAACGTACTATTTCACATACAAATGAACAGATCGAGATCTACCACTACGTCAAAAGTGAGCTCGATCGGATAAATTCAGTGTATGGGTTATTTCGGAGTACATAGCGCAAGATTTGCCTTGGGAACCAAAAGCTTGCACAACATTATACTCCACACGCTTATATAGTAAGTCAACTTCTACCACCATGCCAAGTCTGATGCAATTGTATGAGTTGGTGTATGGATTTTTCATCTAAAAAATATGACGGAAAATTCCACAGCACATAATTCTGGAACCGTAAGCCTAGACGACATACTAATTTATACACTTATATAGCAGTTCAAGGAGTCTACTATCATAGTAAATTTGACCGCCCATAACTCAGAAACCATAAGCTTGCACAACATAGAATTTCAGACCAGAGGTGACCACTTTGACCTAATCTCACTCGACCTCACGCTCACCTCACTAATCTGACCTCACACTCACTTCCTGAGGTTGAGGTCGAGTGAGCCTGAGTTCCGAACTCGTTAGTGCCGATTTCGTGAGTTTGGCACAGCTTTTCCCGCTAGCACGCACACCTTTAGTACACAGGGTCGTGGGTAGGACTTCCGATATTTCGATGTATCTATCGATAGTTTGAAATATCGGGATTTTTCGATGTCGATTTTTTGCTAGTGTCCAGTATTTGGATAATTTTCGATGTTTTCTTGTTTTCAATATCAAGGTATACCGCTACCATTTTTTAAACATAACGAAAACTATACATATAACACGACCTAGACTCTCAATACTTCAACGTTCTCTGTTCCACAGGATTACTACCTAATACAACCAAATATGACAAACACACGTCGATTTATCAGGATCACCCAAGTGGAATTTACAATATTGTGATATTAGTTCGTACGCCCGTACGACTTTAGCTTCACACGCGAACTACTAAATGCAAGTGAATTATTGAATTCCGTCTCCTGGGATCGATAGCTAAAATAATTATTTCGAAAGTTCGTTAATGAAGATGATTTACTCATGGGTAGAGGTAGAAATTAGCCATTTTCGGTTTAACATTGATTACTATTGAGCAAAGACAGTAACATATAGAGAACATGGTTTCATTCAATTGATACAGCGTCATCTCCATCTTGAACAATGTACTAAAATCGGAAGTGATATAAATTTAGTACAACTTCCAGTCTCAGTATTGATCTACATAGATCAAAAACTATAAAAAAAAATAGCTTTAAGAAAAGAGAGAGAATCGATTTAGTTTTCTAAGAAAAGTTCTCACATTCACTCTTAACCTTTTATTCAAACTGAAATTGGCATAAATCAACCACGTCCGGTTCTAACGTTGATCACTATAAAGTAAAAACTGTAATAGAGAAAAGTGTTTTTTTTCTTTTTTTTGTAATTAATTAAACATCCCAAGAATACCTTTAGTTACCATCCTTACCTTTCCACCGAAATCGGAAATGATAGAAGTACATTACAACTTGCGGATTCAATACATATTGCAAGAAAGGTAAGAACTAGCGAGACGTAGGTTTTGGAATCTGGTTAGGCATCTAAGATGTCATCTCTCGTAACCCTCTATTCTAAATGAAAGTTTTGACTTTAACGTCCCAGGTTACGCCGGTTAGGCTAAAGGAGACTGTGATGATGAAAGAATAAAGATAATGGTGGAATGAATAAAGTGGAAGGAAACGGGATAACCCCTAGAAAACCCACGCATACGGCGTTTGTCCACCACAAGGCCCACTTGGCGGGGGCTGGGATCGAACCCGGGTCCCTACGCACCAGAGGTGAATGCTCTACCACTGAGCCACCGCGGCCATGGTTCCAATAGAGTAATAAGATCGAAGATAGAACCTGTTCCTTGGACGCTGAATCCATATCAAAAAGCCATTACTCGTTATGTCTTATTATTATTATTATTATTATTTTGTTCTATGATGATTAAAGTTCAAACTGGAAATCGTTAATTTAAATCATTGTAGGTTTGAATAGAGAGTTAAGGAGGGAGATAAATACTATCCTGGGGAAGCCGACTCGATTAAAAAAAAAAAAAAAACTCGATATCTCCTACATTTTATGTTCTTCGAAAATCAGTATTGAGTTGATGATTTTGAGTTTAACGTCCCTTTTCAGCAGCGAGGCTATATGAGACGTGGACCTACTGATTAACGTGGAATCCGAACCACATGAGCTCCAACCGAGAATCGAACCCGGGTCTTCCGCGCCAAAGGCGCGTACGCTAACCGCTTAGCCACGGATGAGCTCGAAAATCAGTATTGAAGCCGATGTAGTAGTAAATTTCAACCACTCTGGTTTAGGTAGAGCATTGTGGGTTGTGATAGGCAGTTCCCTTGAGACATTAAATCGACTGCAGAAAACCGCTTGTCGCTATCGATTACCATTTTTGTTCTATGATGATATATGATAAAGCCGCAAGTTGCTAATTTGAACCATTTATGGCTGGAATAGACGGCTAACGGCGAGATGGAACCTATCCTTGGAACGCCGAATAGACTGCAGAAACCGCATCTTGATTATTTCTTAGTTTTTACTCTGTAGGAATTAGTATTGAAGCCAGAAGAAATAGTAACTTTTAACAACTTCGATTTTGGTAGGGTGTCACTAATAATCATGGTTATGTTTTCCTGAGAAGCTGAATCGTCTGCATAACCTCCGTCTCGCTACGTGTTTGTTAATTTCCATCATATTACAACAAAGGTTGAAATCGGAAATTGTTAATTTGAACCACTTCCTGTTGGAATAAACGGCTAACGGAGGAGATGGAAAGTATTCTTGGGACGTTGAATCGATAGCAGAAAACGGTATCTCGATATGTGTTACTGTTTTTTGCAATATGAAAATCATTATTCAAACCGGAAGTAGCAGTAAATTGGAACCACTTCCGTTTTAGTGGAGTGTTGCGCGTTGTGATTCGATTGCAGAAAATCGACACAATATTCTACGGCGCGTTTGTTCTGCGGCGATGTGTTGAAATCGGAAGTGGCTAATTTGAACCATTTCCGGTTTGAATGCAGGATTAACAAAGATGAAACATGTTCTTTAAACAATGAATCGATTCCAAAAAAACATCTCGATATATTTTACCGTTCTTCTATGTGGAAATCAGTATTGAAAGCGGAATAGTAAATTTGAACCACTTTCGGTTGAAGTAGACTGTTGCAAATAGTCCTGATATGATGTCTTGAGACGCTGAGTCATTTGTAAAAAGCGGCTTCTCGATATCTGTTACCATTTCTGTTCTACGGCTGTACATTCTGTTCTGTACGTTAAAACTGGAAATGGTTAATTTGACCATTTGGATTTTAATACAGATAGACTCTACTCTTGCGACGTTGAGATGAATAGTACCTCCTGACGCTGTTCAAGACCAATTTTAGCCCCCCATCATCGATGGGAGAGTACGAAAAATAGCATATCTAAAATGACCAATATTAGCGGCGAAACAATAGTTTTCTGGATCAAGGCTGATTGGTAGCACTCTTTATTAGTTGAAGTCCAAGTTTAGGCAAAAGGGCGCATGCCATCTACTTCTGGAACTGACAGGGATAACACAGAAGGGGTTGGTCTTCGTAACTTACCTTATATTTAAAGGGACAACGCCGAAGAGTTTGCTCTTATTTATTTTTGCCAGTCATTTCTTTACTTTCAAATATGATATGTTGCATAGACGAGTGCACTGAAATTGCGCAAACTTTCACTCGCTTATCTGTTGACACAGATAAAACCTTAATGAACCGCCAACAAAATTCGATATTGTGCAAAAAGTGTTATGCAACGTTGCCATCATTACCATAAACATTTCGACTAATAAAAACGGTCACCAAACTGCAAATTGTTTCCGGGAAAAAAATATAAAGTAATGGATGACAATAGTATTTTCAGTTATCGCTATTACATGTGTGTACGGGCGTGTTCGACGGAGGAAGGGAAATATGTTTTCTGCATCATGTTTAACTAAGACTGCCTGTAAGATTAAAACTGTAAGAAAATAGTTATTGGAAAACTGTAAGGAAAAAGATTACAAAAAATAAACACAAAAAATAAATATTTCTACAAGTATCAACCTGTCATTTGGGCATCTATACCATCCGCCCTGCGTCGAACAACAAATGGACCAGAAGATTTTCATAGATACCACAATAGTCAATTTTACTTCTCTGCGCCTGATGTTCATACGGTGATTTCTGTTCTGCTAGAGATCCAAACAGAAACTGACATGAAAATGACGTCGATAGTGAAAGGAATTTCAAAGGTCCAAAAACCAGCAGAAATCAAAAAGAGAGAGTTCGTCATGAGGAAATACGCTGAGTTTAGAAGTTTACAGGTAAACCATGAGAAGGCATGTATTACATTTTTAAACGCTGTAGAATTTAAATTCCAAGGATTCAAGCTGTAAACGTGGAATGGTTTATAAATGTACAGATGATCAGAAAAATGGAAACACATGTAGTTGGCAACACGTCAGATGTATGGGTTGGCAGTGGTGTCGTGGCGCCCGCAGCGCCGGACCACTGGTGGTGGTGTGTTAGGTCTGTCTCCATACTACGTCAGGCGCAGTGGAACAGCAGTGATCAGTGGCTGCAGCAGACGGAGGTAGTGTAAAATGGGAGACCTCTCAGATTTTCAAAGAGGGCAAATTGTTGGTGCGCGGTTATGTGGAGTGTCACAACAGTGGCTACTGTGTCAGGTGTGTCGCGTGGGACAGTATCGAAGGTGATGACGGCCTACACAACACACGGGAAAACCACATCGGGGAAGCGGAACAGTGGGCGGAAGAAAATCACGAGTGACAGGTCACACTGGTTATTAAAGCGCGTTGTCACGCAGAACAGTCGTGCCGCTGCTGAGCAAGTGACGGAGGAACTCAATCAGCACCTCCCCCACCCTGTTTCGACAATCAAAGTCCGCTGGGAATTACATGACACGAACTTACGGGGTCGTGTTGCACGGGCCAAACCGCTCATCAGGGACCATGACGCTTTCGCACGCCGCAAATGGTGTCGCGACCATGCAACTTGGACTGTTGAGGACTGGAAACGTGTGATATGGTTGGATGAGTCATTCTTCACCCTATTTCCAAACACGGGCCGGGTTTGTGTGTGGAGAACGCCCAAAGAAGCTTATGATCTGCAGTGTCTCCGCCTAACTGTGAAACATGGCGGCGGCTCGGTGATGCTGTGGGCCGCCATATCATGGTTTTCGTTGGGTCCTGTGGTCACACTTAGCGGACGAATCACTGCCAACGATTATGTCGCAATTTTAGGAGACCACTTGCATCCTATGGTCCGGATGTTGTTCCCGGACAATGACGCCATCTTCCAGGATGATAATGCGCCCATTCACACAGCTGGCGTTGTTGAAGCGTGGTTTGAGGAACATCGGGATGAAGTTCAACACCTTCCCTGGTCCGCCCAATCCCCAGATCTCAACATAATTGAACATCTGTGTCCGTCTTGGAAACACGACTCCGGCGACGATTTCCACTTCCATCGTCTCTCACAGAACTGGCCGATGCCCTGCACGAGGAATGGTGTAAAATTCCACTTGCTACCATTCACGACCTCTATGCCTTTATCCCACGTCGCATCAAGGCTGTTCTGAAGGCGAAAGGAGGCCCGACACAATATTAATCTGGTAAGTTGCAATTTCGTTCAGGTGTTTCCATTTTTCTGATCACCATCTGTATATTTTGCCTTGTAAATATTCGAATGCAATACAAGTATATCTCACAAAAGAATCACGTTTATACATTTTCTTTCGGTGCAAAAGTTCATTCAATTTCCTGAATCTTGTTTTCGGCAACGTCGCAGTGGAAATTTGCGCAATTTCAGCAGTTTTTGCTCCTCCTTAATAAGTCATAGATTGCAGATATTATTAACGATCTAATCCTTAAAAAAATTGCGCAATGTCGCTGCACCGAGATGACCTTATCCTCGCCGTACGAAAAACGGGTATTTGAAATAGTTTACATGCGTTTTTGTTTATGAAAATATGGCGTAAAATTTGACTGCGCATAACTTGGGGATCGTATGCGTTCACAACATTATATTCCATGGCCTTACATATCAGGCCAAGGTCTTCCAACATATCAACTTTGACTGCTATTGGATGAGTTCGGCTGAACTTACATAAAATATATGATGTTCTTGATTTTTCAGAAAAAAAAATCAAATGAAGGTCGAAAAATAGATGTGCATTGCAAGACAATGAAAATTATGATCAAGTAGGAAAGCGCCCGGACGTGCAGTCTGCAAGGATACACAGACTTCAGGATACTGCCATTTATTTGTATCACTATCATCTTCACCCCTATAGAGGCCAACAGAAGTTCATAGCCGTCAATTTTGAAGGAGTTTAGTTTACCCTATCCGTTATATTATACCATCTACCTGTGCGTTCGGGAGAGAAAAATTCTCACGAACTATTCAGCCAATCATCATCAAATTTGGTGAAAATGTAGAGGGTCAAAAGTTAGGAAAAGAAGTTTTTTGGAGTCGATATTCAAACCAAAAGTGATAGAAATTAAGAATTTCCGGTTTTAATGTTGATCACTATAGAGCAAATATGGTAATAGATAGAGAGATGCTGTTATATGCAATCGGTTAAGCGTCCCAAGAATACACATCATCTCCACCCCTAACTCTCTACTAAAATCGAAAGCGGTAGAAATCCACTACAACATTCCGTTTCAATATTGATTTACATAGAGAAGAAGTTTTCAAACTGTGCGGCGCGCCATCCTGGGAAGGCGCGGAAGGTTGTAAGGGGGGGCGCGAGGAGTTTTAAAAAAGATTCTACAAATGAACATATTTATAATGCTAAACGCATACTTGAGTCTGCAACCTTCTTCTTTAGTAACACATAGTGGACTAAGCCTTCGTATCACCTTTGTTCACATAGATCAGGGATGATCCTTTCACCTTTGGCTTAAAAGTGTATAATGCTTGTTAGATGACCACTAACGATCTTTTATTTATCTCTGTAAAATAGTATGACCTCTTAACACAACTTTATGTCCAATTTGAGAAGTACTTTCCAGAGGACGCAGAGCACATTCGGGTCGTGAATCCACTCAACGCAGAGAATCCACCAAATTTCACCACCCAAGAGGAGGACCAGCTTATTGATCTCTCTTCAGACAACACATTGAAGACCAAGTTCCTCTCTACATCGTTGCCTGAATTTTGGAGCTCAATGAATAATGAGTATCCGGAATTAAGTAAGGAGGCCTTGTGAGTGCTCCTTCCTTTTGCAAACTTTCTAACTCTGCGAAACCGGATTTTCAGCAATGACGGTGATCAAATACAAATATATTTCAAAACTAAATCTTCAGAAAGAGATGCGTCTTGCCATTTCAAAATATGTACCGAGATTTAATAAATTGGTGACTCAAGCTCATACATCCCACTGACTTTGCTCAGCATTTAAATGTGTCGGTTTTTGTTATGTAAATTCCCTCTCTACTCGTATTTTTCAATTTTAACATAAATATCTAACTTACCATAGTTTATACTTATTAACACCGGCTAATAACATTAAAAGGTGTAGTTAGTACAATGTGTATAATGTAGATAATCTGCGTTAATGAGATATTTTCATTAATGATTAATAAATGAAACATAGTTAACCATAGTGATAGTCTTTCTTTTAGGAACACATGCATGCATTTCATTTTTGACAGGGGAGGCGTGTTCAGACTTTGGTGGTTGAGGGGAGCCTCAACTGCAAAAAGTTTGAAAACCCCTGATAGAGCAAAAACGATAGCGAGAAGCGGTTTTTAATTGATTCAGCATTCTAAAAATAGGTGCCATTTTGTCCCTTAACCTTCTATTCAAACTGGAAGTGGCAGAAGTCAATCACTTCCATTTCTAACGTTAATTGGCGTAGAATAAAAACTGCAATACATCGCAGTAAGCGACTTTCTTTTCCAAAACCAGGGATTGAAAAAGAACCGATTCTGACCCGCTTTTGAACCGATTCAGACACCAAGAATCATGCTAAAGATAGGAACTTGTCCGGAGCGTTTTCATAAGAACCGGTTCATTTTCCATCCCCGCTCAAAACTATATCCCACCTCTATTCTCTCTACTGAAACCTTAAGTGGAACGATCAACCACATCCGGTTAACGGTGATAGTTATAGATTGAAAACGGTAACAGTTAGCAACATGTTTTAAATCGATTAACCGTCCCAAGAATATATTTCATCTCCATTCTGCCGTCTCTTATTAAAACCGGAAGTGGTATAAAATCTACCACATCCAGTTTTAACTGATTGCTATGGAGTAGAAATGGTAATAGGTAGAAAGAATCGGTTTTCTGCAATAGATTAAGCGTCCCAATAATACATTTCCATCCTTAAGTTTCTACTGAAACCGAAAATGGTAGAAATTTGCTACGACTTCCGGTTCAATATTGATCTACATTGAGAAAAAACAGTAAGAGATAACAACAAGCTGTTTTACGGAATCGGTTTAGCGTTCTAAGAATAGATACCATCTTCTTCCCTAAACACTAATTCAAATTGGAAGTAACAGAAATCGACAACTTCCAGTTTCAAAGTTGATCGGTATAAAGTGAAAACGGTAACAAACAGCAAGAATCTGTTTTCTGCAATCAATTAAGCGTCCCAAGCATATATCCCATCTGCACTCTTAATCTCTCTCTTAAAACCGGAAGTGACAGAAAGTAAAAATAAAAACAAATCGGTTTTAACGTTGGATCGCTATAGAGTAAAAACGGTAAGAGAGAGAAACAGTTTTCTGCAATCAATTACACGCTCCAAGAATACATTTCATTCCCACTCTTAAGCATCTACTAAAACGGAAAGTGTTAGTATTTCGCTACGAATTCCGGTATCAATACTGATCTATATGGGGCAAAAACGCTGAGATAGCGAGAAGCGGTTTTATGGAATTGATTTAGTGTTCTAAGAACAGGTACCATTTCCTCTCTTAGCCCCTATTCAAACTGGAAGTAGTAGAAAACAACAATTTACGGTTTTAACAGGTTGACTGCTACGGGGGTAAAGTGGTTTCCTTAGCTTGGGGCCACGCCGCGAAATTTTAAAATTACCATTATTTCTGTGATTTTTGTTTACTTCTACACATACTATAAAAAAAAAAAAATCCATGGGCTACGGTAACTTTGCCACTTTCTGAGGCCAAACGAATGTTTCAATTCATATTATCAAGTGCGAGGTGAGGTATTGATAAAGACCTCAAGGCCTGAAGCAGTTGTTGTAGTGAAACCTGAAAACGGGTCTCGTGGCCTACAAAAGATATGTATGTGAGACCAGATTTCGTGTCTCATGACAGTCAACCTGTTCTATTGTTGTAGATGAAAACGGTAACAGATAGCGAGAAGCGGTTTCCTGCAGTCAATTAAGCGTTCTAAGAACAAACAACATCTCAACTCTAATTTGCCTATTAAAACCGAAAGTGGCACATATCAACCGCTTCCAGTTTAACGGTGATCGCTATAGGGAAAAACACCAATATAGAAGCTGTTTTCTGTAATCAAGTAAGCATCTCAAGAATACATTTCATGCCCACTCGAATTTCTACTAAAACAGAAGTGGTAGATATATCACTTCGTTTCAACAGTAATTGAAAAAAATATCACGTCATACTAACTAATCTCCACGTGGTACACACGTGACACTGCTACTTTTTAATAATGTAGAAAAAATAATATAAGCAGGGAGAGTGGGTCTTTCAAATGTTTTATACATGTAGTGCAACTAATATTAGAAATATAGAAATATCTAGTTTCTTTAGGCCTAAGCAGGTTACGATCAGTCAACGACGTGTTTTGTTAAAAATTTGCACGTTTCAATAGAAAATAACACAAAATTGAATAAAAAACACGTTCGTCTTCATTCTGAATTTGGAACATTCGCTACGTTCGATAATCAGGTCGACACGCTATTTGGTACACTGCCTCTCTCGGTATCTCACTGCCAGAGGAAAAAAAAAGGCACTTTCCAATGCATGGACGACATTAAATCCCGGTGTATACAGAAAATGTATTACTGAGTTCTATTCGCGACACATTTCATTATTGTGATACATTGCGTTGAATGATACACAAGTGACTGCACGTTCTCTCTCACCACATTTTACTTTATAAATTTTAAGGATATCTCTGTAAACTAGCAGATACTATTCTGTACTACAATTTTTCCATCCGAGCTGAATGTCATATACAGCGCCGCTAAAATTATTGAAATGCTTTTCTAGACTATTGTAAGTGTAAATTATTCTTCAAATATGGGATTACTATACCTTTATCAGTGCTAGTATTATACAACTAGGTCAACAAGCTTTCCTGAAAACAGTCAGGTATGGTAGAGAGGACGAACTCATCTTGTATTGAAATTTCGAGACGGATATTTGTAAATCTGAGAGATATCGAGGCTTACTAGAGACAGACCCTTGTAATTTGAGACGATACCGAGACGAAACGAAGTTCAGTCTCGGTCTCGTCTCGAATATTGGCATAAAAAATACTAAAATTATCTTCACTCAAAATTCGTGCACTGTAACGTTACATATAAGATTGAGACAATTTTCTTTGGGTAGCTGTAGTCATGGCCGTATACATTGAAGAAAGGGAGGCAAACTCCCTCTGATCACGTGGTACATCGGAAGTTTTAAAGAGCACACAACTTGAGTAGGAATTAAATATATTTTATTCTCTTTCTAGTCACTTTAGTCTCTCTCTAGTCTAATTACTGAAATAATATATTGCTAACATATTCTGAAACGTAATCTTGTAAAGCAAGCATGTAAGATTTAAACATATTTCTGTACACAGTTCAGGAATTATCCAGGGAAGAGTGTATTTAAAAAAACTCTTGTTGTTTTAGTACAACTGCTCGTGTAAGTAATGGTATCAACTTTCCTATAACCATTTCGTGAGCAACAGGAAGTACACTTCCAGGCAAAAGAGCTTAAATATGCTTTTACTTGCTTCACTGGGAAGCGTTATTCCTATTACAGCCACATGACTCTTTCATGAGAGAAAAAACACTCGAAGGAGAATTGCACTCGAAAAATGATTTTTTTTTTCGTTTCATTATTCTGAATGTGTGCTGCGTAACATGGAAGAGGTATCAATCATCGCCCTATAAATTCTAGAAAAAAGTAGCCCACACAAGGGTTAAAACTCAAATTAATATCTTCAGACTGGAGGAGAGCAGGATTCCCAGACATGCTTGGACGTAATAGTTTGTCCAAAATATACAAAACGTAAACCTTGACGGAATGCATAAATAGGAAGTCGATCTAAAGGCCAGATGGGGTCATTGTGTCAACTGTGCTTGATTGTATAACAATAAAACAATAGTAATCAAAGGAGATCACTACATATGCACAAAAAAAGCATTATACGCATCTCTAGAGAAGCTTCTCAAAATGACGTTCTCTGACGTCAATTCAAGCATTGCAGCATACGTGGTGCCTCCCTCGTGCTATGGCTACCGACAACAATTCTTGAAACTACTTCTTCAGCAGTACAGGTGTTTCGTAGGCTAGGCCTTTCATATGCCTTTACAGAAAAAATAATAGTTTAGGTCCGGTAAAAGAGCAGGTTATCTCACGGGGCTATCTCGCCCTATCCATTGCTCTGCATGCACATGATTCAGGTATTCCCGCATGTCACGAGAGAAATGGGACGAGGCTACGTCATGTTGGAACAAAATATGCTGACGAAGTTGTAGTGGAATATCCTCCAAAAGTTCTGGTAAAATGTTTGCCAATAGATAACGTTAAAAGTTGTCCATTTAATCGAACTCATAAAAGATATAGACCAATGAGGTAATATCCGGAAATACCATTCCAGATATTCACTGTGAACGTGTATTGGTGACGATATGGATTAATGGTGTGTGGATTTTCCTCGTCCCATGTATGGCTACTCCGGCTATTCAACACACAATATCTTTTGTAAAACACGCTTCATCACTATCGAGTATCTGCGTTGGAAATGCAGGATTATGCTCACACATTCGATGAAAACACTCCAGAAGTTCACACGTGGACGTGATCATTGTTAACAGAAACTGCACTTTTAGTAAATGATACGCGCTTAACTGCTATTTACGTAATATTTGGTCTAGGAATTAATTCGTGCGGGTGGACAAGAGATGGCGCAACGAACGGAGCGTCCCACAGTTCCGTGTATCCACACATGTGTTGCAAACCCCTGTCATCGCGTATCGTTCGTAGTATAGGGCAGTGGATTAAAGCGTCAACAACACCAGTTTGTAGTTAAGTGAACATGGCGCAATTTGTGCCTGCTAAAGTGTTTTTGCGGGGTGTCCTGCTGCATTACTTTAACATGCAGAAAAGTGCGACTGAAAGTCATCGTATTTTGGTGGGAGTGTATGGTGACCATGCTCTAGCTGAGCGAACGTGTCAGAAGTGGTTTGCACGGTTTAGAAGTGGTGATTTCGGCTTGGCAGACCAAGAGCGAGCTGGACAGCCAAAAAAATTTCAAGACGAAGAATTGACAGCATTGCTCGAGCAGGATTCGTGTCAAACGCAGGAACAACTTGCAGCAGCATTAGGCGTTGATCAAACAACAGTCTCCAAACGCTTGAAAGCCATGGGAATGATTCAAAAGATGTCACATTGGGTTCCACATGAATTGAAAGACAGAGACGTTGAAAGACGAAAAACCATTTGCGAATTGCTGCTTCAACGACAGAGCAGAAAGGGGTTTCTGCATCGAATTATTACGGGTGATGAGAAGTGGATCCATTACGAGAACCCTAAACGAAAAAAGGCCTGGGTGAAACCAGGTGAACCAGGTCCATCACAACCAAAACGAGATATTCACTGTGCAAAGGTTATGCTGTGCATATGGTGGGATATGAAAGGTGTGGTGTACTATGAGCTGCTGCAACCGGGTGAAACTATGAATGGAGAACGTTATCGACGACAATTAATGCGTTTGAAGCAAGCTCTGGCCAGAACACGACCAGAATGGGAGAACAGACATGATAAACTTATTGTTCAACATGATAACGCTCGCCCACATGTCGCAAAACCGGTCAAAACCTATTTAGAAAATGTCGGATGGGAAGTTTTACCCCACCCGCCGTATTCACCAGACGTTGCTCCTTCGGACTACTACTTGTTCGATTGCATGAACAACGATTTCATTGGACAGCGGTTTACTTCTTCAGAAGATATCGAAACATGGGTCTCTGACTGGATCGCTTCCAAGGATGAGGACTTCTTTCGCCACGGAATCCGTACATTGCCTGACAGATGGGCGAAAGTGGTGGCTAGCGATGGACAATATTTTTCTTAAGGTATTTATGTATTTTGTGTTTGTACTACAGCTTCAATGTGTGCGTACCAACCGCACGAATTAATTCCTAGACCAAATATTTGCTATACAGTGACATGATTTGTTCCTCGCACTCACACATGAACTCTTGTGCTTACTGACAATTCTTGTTCTACGCTTCTAGTACATCCTCTTCCAAATCAGGAGTCCTGACAGTCTGCGGAACATCGGTGTCGAACATATTCTATTGCATAGACTCAGTTCGACGTAGCCGCGCAGACATTTGCAAACATGGAATGATGAGGTGTTTGTCTCGTGGGGTATCATCCTTGATGTAATCTGACTGCCGCTCCCCTACACCCACAAGCTTCACCATACCCGAAAACTACATCCGCTAGTTCAATTTGATAGTTGACCATTTTGATCCTTTCACTCAACAGTCCCAATGCAGTTGAATATGCTGCGTGAACAAAACTGAGAAACAGGTTTGCAAATGGAACGTAACACAAAACAACCCGCTGCTGACATCTCGCGGATATTGGACATAAGAGTTCAACGTCATACAAGGTCTATCAAGCTTGTACCTTACAGCACGAAAGTAAGGCGTCATTTGGGAAGGGTAGGAGCAACTGCACCATCCTGAGTTCTAGAAATACACATACTTTCATAAATTGAGGGGCTTAGTGGAAAAGGGGCGTATCCCACAAAATTTGGAAAATTGAGATATCTATATATTTGGATACATAGAACTATCCGGTATATTGAGAAGAAATGTTATGACTCGGCTCCGTATACTGTGGATCCTATAAGCGTAGGACGAAAATGAGGAAATATTTGTGTCAAAAATGTTAGTGGAAAAATGACGTATCCCCTTTCAGCTGCAACTCAAGAGTGGAAAAATGAGGTATCCCGCTTCCAGCTATATTGTGAGTTTGTGGTGATATAACACTATATGTCATTGGTTATGAGTCTAGAAATCAGCCAAGCGTGACCGCTGATACATGTTGCTGTTGAAAGTAATAATGGCTGCTGTGCAGGACGTTGAAATTAATTTCAGTCTGGGAAATTCGCCTGTTAAACCACAAAAGAGACAATGAAACGAAGACAAATGGAAGGATAATGAACGTAAGCGTAAAAGGGATGCAGGAAAGAGTTACGTTGGACGCACAGGTAAGGAAGTACCGGATAAAATGCGAAGTGATGTAAGGTGTTGTAAAACTGATGATATATGAAGGATATCGAATTTGAAACCAAAGATAATATTTTCATTTCGTTTTATAACATGCAAGATTTCAACACGCAAATTACCTATCTATTTGGGCTAATCAGGAGGTCAGAATGTTAACGTGTGTTCATTAAAAACAGGAAAAATGTGAATGTCTCCAGGCGCGCCAATACTTTTCATTACGTTCTTCGTTCTCATCAGGAATGGAACTTAATGTATGCAAGCAAGCAGTCTGCAATGCCCATGGTATCACTGAACGTAGACTGCGTATCTCCCGTGGTGAATCGAGAATACATACGAATGATATGCCTGCCAAACCGTTGCATTCTCCCAAAGAGGATCGTTGAGGTAAACATCACAACTGCCCCCATGCTATTTCGGAAGAAAAAACTAGATATTGTCAAGAATCACATCAGGTCATTTCCAAGGTACCGTTCTCACTACAGCGGAGCTGCAAACCCTACGTTCAAATATAGTTTCGGTGCATTCTGTGCAACAAATGTACGATTTGTATGTAGAACAATGTGAACAAAGAGAAATCGATCCAGTGAAATTACATACATATCGATATGCGTTCAATAATGAATTTAACATCGCATTTAAAATGCCAAGCACCGAAACATGTAAAACTTGTGATTCGATGCTACACGTAGAACCTAGACCACCTGAATATCATTCATATACACATTCGTAAAGCCGATGCAGCCTACCAATCTTTGAGAAATGAAAAACAGGAATGCAAATACATTAACAGCAGCACTATAGTTGTTGCAATGGATATGGAACAAGCACTTCCAACACCGAAGATAAGCACGGAAACTGTATTCTATTTGCGTCAGTTGTAGACATATTGTTTTGGGTTCCATTTCTGTCATGATGATTCTGTTGATATTTGTGTCTAGCCAGAATCTGTCGCTTCTCGTGGTAGTGATGAAATTGGAAGCTGTATTCTTCGAGTAATGATGCACCTACCAGAGGATATTCGCAAAGGCGTAATTTAATAGTGTATAGTGATTCGTGTGTCGGGCAAAATAAAAATTCTGTCATTATGGCACTCTGGCTGTATTTGTTAGACGTCATCGATCTCCAGACAATAGAACATAGATTTTTGGTTCCTGGCCACACATTTCTCCCATGCAATGCTGATTTCTGTATTATTGAGAGAGCGAAGAGTAAAACACAATATGTATCACTCCCTCTCTGATAAAGACAGCACTCAAAAAGAAATCATTTCAAGTCATCGAAATGACAACAGAAGACATGAAGGTTGTATCAGCGTTGCGATCTGTTTTGACATTTCGCAAGAAAACAGAAGATGTAAAAGTCTTTAACATGAGAACAGCGACTAGCATGAAATTTCTGAAAGGCAGCCAACTAGTCCAGGTAAAATACACATACTCGACACGTGAGCCTTGGAGTACTCTAAGTTTGCAGCGAGGAAGAAGACGACCGCGTTCTCTGCAAGATATGGTTTTGGTATCCAAGTATCCGGAAGGAAGACCTATTCAGGAACCTAAGTATGATAATCTAATGAGCATGTTAAACTATATTCCACCCATCCACCACGAATATTATAGATCTCTAAAATGGAACAATGACGACGCGAACCACGCAGGGATAGAAGATATTGCAAGTAGCGATATCGAGTGATTGTATGAAATGAAATGTCTCTTCAGAGACGCGAGTACTGTGCCCTGGGTAATGGTTTATTGTGCAGTATAATGTATATTATACTCGTCTGCAATGTTGTGTTTACAGTGTGTACGGTTCTAGCATATTAGAGTGCTGCCGTACGAAGGAAATATTTTTGTTCTCGAAACCATATTACTGGAGTGGCGACACGGACATGTGTGATATTTTTTCACTTAGTGTGGAGTACGTGAACATTATTGACAGAGACGAACATGGTCTAATTTGTGTTATTCTGTACGTTACATCGATATTCGCGTATTGGAACTTTCATTTTGACTCATTAATATAGAAAACTTATGTTGGTTTGGCAACCATGACCATGTGCATATCTTATGTTTATTTCTTCTTAAAGATAAGAAGTAAAATGCATGGTGATTTTTTCTGAAACACACCAGACCTTCTTCTAATATGTATTGTTATATTTATGTACCTTTCTTCCATAGTAAAACTTTTGTCAGTTTCAACGCAAAACCTTCTGTTTCTCGAAAACATTCAAATGTGGGATACGCCCCTTTTCCACTAAGCCCCTCAATTGTATATTAATATACCAACCAAAAACGTGAAATACTTATGTCGCTGGGGTCTTGTCTCCAAGAAAAATACGAAATGACGGCGCTGCACAAGTCAGAAAACAAGGAACGTGACAGCCAACACAATTACATCACTCTACCTTAAAATACTCTATATGACTATGTGTATGTTCATGAGCATGGCTGTTATATATTTTTACAATACTGAAATGCAAAAGGTGTGCCACTTACAGGGGTTTGACACTTATCAGGTATTTCTGTATGGCCTATGAAAGCTGCATTCAATATGATCAACATGGCGAGGAAAGAGGCCAACAACTGTCTCGATCTCCATATGTTGGTTACTGCACTCGTTACATTATGGTTCCACAACCCTTCTCAGTACCCATCCATTACAAATAAGGTCATGACCTACCAATGCCTTTGAACCTCTTGTAACCACTAGGAATCGAACCCAGGATGCCTTGATTACAAGGCGGTGCGTGATATTATTCATCCGTTGTGTACCGTATACAACGAGTTTTCAATTTACTTGCAATTTGTTTTCGCTGCTCCTGTGAAAATGTCATATGTTCATACATAAAACAGGGAAGGGGGATTACTTTCAGTGTAGATTGTAATATTGTTCCCAGACATGTCCGTGTGCCCTTCCATGACACTGTGTAAGTTCTGGTTTTGATCGTCTCTGATTCCTTCAATGACACTCTCACCATTGTGACTGCCTGGCCCTATTTCCCGTTACTACCTATTTCCTGTGCCCTATTTCCTGACCATCTGCCCTATTTCTTGTTACTACCTACCACGTGACATGCATGGCTAAGGAACTTTTCGTATTGGTTACTAACATGCGCAGGTATCTTTCCAGGAGTGTCCATGGGTTTTCTCGCGGTTCTGAAGTTGTCTAGCCTATGCTCATTCCCTCAACTCTTTTCATATATCAGGGATCGCGGTGGCTCAGTGGTAAAGCGTTCACCTCTGGTGCATGGGGTTCCGGGTTCAATCCCAGATCCTGCCAAGTGAACTTTGTGGTGGACAAACACCGTGTGCGTAGGTTTCCTCGGGATTCTCCCACTTTCTTCATTCCACTATTTCATTCATTTCTCAACATCACCGTCTCCTTTAGCCTAAGAGACAACTCTGTGGAATGTTGATTTGTTTAAAACAAACCTGCGAGGATAAGCTACCAACTCTTCTCAAGGTATCTGCTTTCTTAACATGACTTTTCCCTCTTTTCGTTACATAACCAGTACTGTTGCTTTTATGTGTCATCACCTCCCATACGATGTCAACAATATGTTGTTGGCTACGTGGGAGGAGGAAATGGGGGTACATGGTAACTTAGTAGTAGTATGCACCTATATGGCAAGGGGTCCCACTTTCGATTCATGACCAAGTGAGTTGTGATGAACAAAGTATCAATATTTTTTAAAAAAATTTTGTGGGGGGATACTCCCACTTTTTGGCAAATCCTCACTGCACCAATTCTTCGAAAATCATTATGTATTATTAATGTGTCCCCTTTAGCACACAGGTCATGACTGTGAGTCACGAATGAACCTGCAGATGTAATGATTTTATTTAATTTCATTTCATCCACTACATTCTCTCCCTGCTGTAGTTATGGAACCACGCACAACACACCAAAAATTCTTAACCATCTTGATTCAGTAAAAAATGTCGATAGCGTATCAACGTCTTTTTATTATTTTCTCGGACGTTGTTCCATCTGTTATAAATAGGACCCATCTTTCCTAACAGAATATCCGGAACACCCACTTCCTGTGCTTGATTCCTTTGTGCCGCCAGAGAACGCTTCAGAATCACGTATTTTTTGGATAGAGAAGTTCACAAGTCTAAGACAATAATACGCCGCCTCAGCTTAATCGCTAACTGTTTTGGAGATATTCGCCCCAAATTTCATTTTCCTACGGTTTTGGACAGCCTTATCTCTGGAACTATGTACTGCTCACTGTAGGTCCATATGAACTTTTTCCTTATTTTGATGTGAGAAATCACATGTTTCAGTTTGTCGGTCTAGTTCATTAACATCCTAACGCACCTCCGTGGCTAGGCGGTTAGCGTACGCGCCTTTGGCGTGGGAGACATGGCTTCGATTCCTGGCGGGAGCTCATGTAGTTCGGATTCCATGTTAATCAATAGTTAATAAATCAAATCAACTCATTAACACCCTGTATATATTGTTGACACTTGTTTATGGGGAAAATGAATTCAGGCAAATTTGTAATTAATAAACAATGGATGATAGCAATGACTACTTTCTTTGTTACTTCGTACGTAGTAGACCATTACAAAGCGAACACTATGGCATCATTCTTTGCCGTTGTTTTCTCATATTTTATATACATACGGCATATCATAACAATCAATATTTTATTCTCTTTTGCAGTAAAATTGAACAGAAAATATGAGATGACTTATAAAAAATGAAGAAACAGTAAAATAGTTCTACTAGCAAAAAATGGAGGTATCATTACACATTACTAATAGCAAAGTTCAAGAGAGCTTTAACGAATTTTGTTAAAAATAGTGCTGGTAGCAAAGCAATGCTATATTTAGTGTTAATCTTTAACCAGGTTGTATTCTAACCTCGTACCTTGTACATGTAAAAGGAGCTGTTTCTTCAGTGATATCTCATAGGTAAACTTTTAGAATTAGAATAGGACAATCTACTTAGATATAATTCACAAATTCAAATAAAACTTAAATGCATAGTGTGGACGAATCTCTGTCGTGCCATTAAGAATAAAAGCAGAATACCGCAATAAAAAGAGAGGACCAATCTAAACATACATTTTACAAGTATCAAGTCAAGACTAAAAGCAAAAGTTAACAGAATAAATTAATGGGTTTTCCTTGTAAACTAATGTAGCTCACAACTTAATCATTATTCTTGAGCATAAGAGAAATCAAAGCAGAAACAAATTGTACTCCTTTATTGCTCTTGTGCTTCAACAGTGGAGAAGCACTTAAAAGTTCAACATATTTGTTGTTGCCGCTTATTAGCAAATAATATTAATTAGAATTGATATTTCCTCTACTTGCGTGAAAACTGTGATGACCTTGGCAGATATCAAAACTGCGTTGTTGCTAGTATTCCGATTCGTTTCCATTAAAGAACAGGAAATATTTAGAGGTGAGATATCACTCACTTGTTTCCATGGTTACGATTTCTCAGATGGCACTGAATTACGAAGATTCTCTTCACGGAAACTGCACCAAAAGTTGTGCTATTTTTTGCAGCTACGAATCCCAAACCCATCAGCACTCGCAACAGTATAAAGTATTTAACCCCTTGCACTGAAATGACTAGCTAATAAAATTTAAAGTATTGTAGCATCACGTAGGGGTTGCTATATTGATGTTTTGAAAGTTATATAATGATAAACCATCTATGATACACTTTTATTCTTATACTTTAATTATCAGAATTCAGAAAATAAATCGTAGTGGAAGGAGTTAATGACCTACTGATATGCGATAATTATTCAGTACCAATGTAAATATCAAATTCGTGCAACGCTGACTACAAACAACAAAATGTAATGAAAATAGGCATGAAACATTCAAAAGAGCTTGGAGTTATCCTAAATTTACATAATACGAATTATCTGCTCCGTCGTTTAGTTGCGGACGTATGTTTTCTCATCTTGCGTTTGTGGTCTTCATGTGAGTTATCTTGCACTAGACACAAACACGAATCTACCATCATGAAGGTGTTCCACCGACTCTGATACCTCATTTCTATCTATTTCTTGTCTTGGTGGAACTTTTTCCCCTTTCTTCGCTCAGTAAATTTTAACGTAAGTACCCAAGGTAAGAACAGAGAAAATGTAACTTAATGTGAGAGTACAAAGCATACATTTCTTTTGGAGCACGATTTTCACATTTTGTTCGCATGAGTTATGTTTGACACTATACGAAAACTGTTGACAACATTGATAAACGAGTCCCATATTTGAATCTCTATGTCGCATATAGTATATATCAATATAAAATCCTTTAGGAGTTTGCGAATCTATGGGTCATCAAATATGTTCTCCTTAAACTTTGTATTGGACAAGAGAAATTTTGAACTAAATATTGGAAACAAGTACTTGGTTTTTGTTCAACGTTTTGACGCGTTGATTTATTATACGTAACTTAATATGCAAGGGAGATAACAGGGTGACGGTTAATTAATTCGGAATGCAACAGTCTTCTGATACCAATCAAACTTGTCACTTTGTTTATGATTGTTTTTAGGAGTTTTGCATCTCACGATTATGATTCGAGAATAAGAAAGTTATGATGATGATAAACGATATGACAGAATGAAGACAATGAGAAGAAACAGGAGAACATCGAGATAACCTACCCACAAGGTGTTCGTTCACCAGAAAGTCCACTTAGCATGAGTTGGATCAAATCAGGGACCCAATGCACCAAAGGTGAGAGCTCTACCACTGATCCACTGTAGCCACACATTGTTTGTTCATAAAGTCGCAAGATCACAACGCACTCTCAAGCAGGCACACGTACCACATCTTGTATTTGCAACACTACGAAGTAAATGACGCAACAATTTTCAAGGTCTCGATATGAATGCTCGAAGAAGTAGGGGCGCTCTTATCCGGTTCTAGTCTCCACGAAATGAATTTACATTCGTAAAGAAATCTGTTACTGGGAGATCACATTTTGGAATGTTTAAACATTTAAAATACCGTGCTAGAGATGCTGACAAAGGCATTAATACAACATACGCTACTTCTTATATATAAGTGTGTCGATTGCACAAAATGTGTGTGCCATAAGATAAAACAACTAATGGTTTTGTACAGGGCCGGCCTTAAGCCGATTGTAGAGCTCATAGTGGTCTGGTCTCTTGTAAATAGTTGAAAAGTGACCAAAAGCACACGAAAAAGTGACCAAAATCTCATCATGCCCCCTTTTCCTTTGTCAATTTCTCCATTACCTCTCCCTTTGTTTGTTGTTTTGGTTCATCTTTTCTTCTTCTTTTTGAGCTTTCTCCTTTTTTAGGTTTTCTGTGTTGGCGCAGAATGCTGCACATATCATGGACCGAAAGGAAAAGGAATGAAGACGTACTAAAGGAAGTTAATGAAGGACGACAGATCATGAAGATAATAGGAAAAAGAAGGAACAGCATGCTTGGCCATCTTATTCGACACTCCGATTTGATCACTGTGCTGATAGAGGGAAAGGCAGAAGGAAAACCAGGAAGATGAAGACCAAGGATAGAATATCTAGATGCAGTTACGAAGAAGGGGCCTTATCAAAGTATAAAACAGCTCCCCAAGCGAGAGACAAGTTTTAAAATTTCCATGTTGCCCATCAACCTATGGTTGAGGTGAACAAGAAAAAGTATGCTTTGTAATTACGATAAGCAGACTTAGCAGATATAAGAAGCTTCTGAGTAAGTGGAACCAGTTCTGGCCTATTTCCGAATTTCTTCCTTCCAGACATTATATGTAACTTAGCACTGAGATTTCTCAGATCCGTGAAATATTCAAATTCATCACCTACTCTTAAGAAGAACATACAAGAAGCATAACATAAGACGAACATGATGAACCACACAAACACACATGCACACACCGTTGAGCGGAGCGTTACCTATTACGAGAGAAAACTAAAAGACTATTATGATTGAAGAAAGAATAGACACAGAACGGTTCTCATCAACCCCACCTTGAGAACTTAAGCATCCACCAACCATCCACTGAGCTTTACAAAGAATAAAAGCTGAAGTGAGAATAAAGCTGACTGTTTCACATGTGGCAGCAAGTACTGAAGTTTTCAGAAGAGTAATGAGTAACCAGTTTCTGCCTTTTTCCATTTATTTTTATATTTCTCTTAGAAAACTGCCAATACAAAACATAAATCACACGAAAAAGTCACTTTACCTCCCAAAAAATAACTTTTAGTGACAAATTTGAAAAAAAGAAACCTTTAGTTAAAAAAGTGACTCGCTATGAGCTCTGCGATTGGACCGATTGCTCCCAATCCGGCCCCGCGCAAGTGCCGTCTACTCTACTCCTCAGTGACGTTTTAACAGCATATTAGTCTCCTGAACAAACAAGTGTGTTTTGGGCCCTATGACTAAATTTTGCTCCAAATACATGTAATTAATACATGCCATTCCGCTTGTGGGGCATCGGAAAAATGGCGATGGTTCCGTTACGATGGCTCTGCTGCACTCGGGTGTCAAGTACAAACAACAACATATTGCAATACCGGTACATGCGTGGACTCCACAAGGGAGGGTATGGCCTCTGCCTAACAAGTAAATGAATAGTTTGTATTAAGTTTCCGGGCATAAGCAAATATTTTCTAAATTTAATGCTACCGTTGGTTCTTTATTGTTTATTTTATTTTTTTTATTTTATTTTATTTTTTTTGCGTTTACAAGTTCTGTTGTAAAAATAGATATAATGTCCAGGGAGTATTCTGCACACCCCTAACACTCTCTCAAATTTCCTTACATACAACCGTGGGAGTAAAAATATTGTTTTCTTTGAGTTTGCTTTAAAATGTACCTAGGTATATCATTATTCTGGGTGCACACCCTCTTTTATTTTGAACACCTCACTAAGTAAAAGCTCCTGGCGTTCTTGCTGATTATATCATGTGATACTACCTTGAATACCAAGATGGTATCAAATAAATCAGCCCCAGTGCGACTTCTTTGCATACCCTTTCTCCTATTATAAATATATTAAAAATACAAAATCAGAAGACAAACTTTTACCCTTTCCTGCAAAAAATCCCGTGAGTCTATTATATTTTTAAAAAATCGAGTCAGGAAAAGCGAATGTATACTAGTGCGTACTGAATAGGTAGCCGCTTATGAAGATTTGTCTTCTAACTCAAATAATCCAATGGAAAATATGTCATCCATCTTCCATCGGTTCCTTAAGGTGATCGTCTCATCAACATTTCATTTTGTCTGCAGTCGATAAATTTCAAGCTGATTATGCCTACGATATTCTCACTAGCGTACATTAGATTTTCCTGACTTGAATTATTTTCAAAAAGATACAACTGTTAAGAAATATTTGAACCAAAGAATTCATATCATTGTGCATTTCATTATGTCTTACAAATATAAACTTATGGAAACATAGACTTCACCATTGTATTCCTCGTAAAATTCTATCCCAATTTGATATATTATATGACCCCTTTCCTATTTAAAAAAAAAAAGTGGAGCGAGATACAAGATGGCGGCCATGATAAACATACCCTCAAATAGATGTCTTCGTCTTTCTTCCGGTGTCGGTTAATGTGTTTTCATTTTTCATCCCTTTACCCGTTTTACAAATAAAATGAACTTTTCAAACCTGAAACACATTGTTATGGTTTATTTTCACATGAAAATTGAGGCCGATAGAGAAATTCTGCAATTTGATCTGGATTCAGGGCCAAATTATCTTCCAGAAACAGTTTGTTTTGTTCTTGTGACAAAAACTTTATTTTTATTTATTTTTGTATACCAGTGTAATCGAAAGAGAGCCCTATTGTAACCTATGTGCGGGAGAATACTGAAGTGCACCCGTTGCGTCGACATATTTACGTTTGTTTATTTCACAGAATAGAAGAGGGTTGACTTGTGTACGTTTTCGTGCTGAGAACACAGTTGATTGGGATTTATGATTATTATATCATTAAAATATAATTGAGTCAAGTTTTAGTGATCAATATATAAACAATGTACCTCAAATATGGCTAACCACTAGACCAGTGGGGAGCAATAGGGAGAGTACTATACGTTATAGGTTCTACAAACCTTGGTGCAAGTTAGTTATAAACCTGGGACCCCGCAAAATGTTCCCAATCGGGCCCTGCACCACCTAAGGCCGGGCTTGGTTTTGTAATCAGATCATTAGATTTGACTTATCTGTCACAAATTACTTTCATGCCATAAAATCTTTGCAGGACTATGTACGGGACATTATATCCCAACCAAGTAATCAGAGTTCTGTAAGTCATTTCACCCCTTTATCAGTTACAGTATAAATAATGAAAAACACTTAAACAACACATTCTAACGTTGCGACTTTCAAGAATGCAGTAGTATCCAAAGACTTAGTGTAGAGGAGTATCATCGTTTCGTGGCCAGTGTCGAGTAACACCAAAACATTCTAACTTCCTCAAGATATAGACGTTGTTGATTTTTTGTGGGAATAGCTAAAAATGTGGTCCGTACATCTGACTGGTCACTTGCATTGGTATTTTAAACACACCTGAGTAGACATTTGCATGAAGATCCAGTTACTTTGGCCTGGACATACACCCAGCATAGTTTGTGCGCTGCTGCCTTTTGACTTTAGCGAATTAAATTTAATTATTTTACTACTATTTGCTATTCCTCTTTTGTATTTAACTACCAATATTGTGATCTGATTCCATTCTCACTGTTACGGCCAAAATTCACCTTATCGGGTTATTACAAAACAAAAACAAAATAGATGTAGTGCTGGTGATCTTGTAAGGAGGAGAAGCGTGGAAACAGCTGACTATATACAACTAATGAGTGCGAAAAGGACCGCAATCCAGGACTGAAGGCCTTTCTGAACTAAAACTATAATTCAACTCTGCGTTTATGCTGTTGTAACACATTCGACGCTTGCCCTTTCCATACACGAAGTTGCGTATATCCCTAAAGAATCGGAAAAGTTCATACACAAAAATGTAATAAAAATATGCCTAAGGTCTTTTCTGCCATAGTTGATTCAAATCAGGCCGGTAGCCAGCCCAAAAATGTAGGGGGCCCGATTCAACTATATTAGAGTTCATCACTATATTGTAGCTCGTTTGCAAGCCTATCGTGAAAATTTTAGTGGGCCAGTAAAAATTTAGGGGGGGGTCCCCCTAGACCCGCGTGGATACGGCCCTGATTCAAATATAGAATGATTCTACATACATAAAGGTATGTTTCCTTTGAACACAACAAGTTCGGTATTTTCCACATGTTCTCATTTCCTCATATACTTTACCAAGTCAATAACGCCGGTACGCTTGCTCTTACTGAAGAAATTCATTGGCATTATTAATTGGTCTCTTCTTCACGGCGCTGAAAACGAGACAACTCGGTTACAGTCAAGCCAAATGACAAAGAACTGATTCCATATGAAGAACAAATTAACTAACGCTTAATATTTTTCCTAAAACAGGATGCAAATGCATTTCATGTCAGTAAATAAAACTTTCCCCTAGGGATGGCCAAATCCAGATTTTTTATTCTCCTCATTCCGGATAGTAAAATCGGAAAACATCTGATTAAGGATAAAATTTGTATATCAGAAAAACTCGGACTTCGAAAAAATCCGAATTTCGGACAAAATTCGGATTTCAGAAAAAGGTTTATAAATATTCTGGATCATGGATTAAAACAGAAAGCAAATAGTAATGAATGATGAGTTTATGAGTTGCATACCCGTAAGAAGAAACAATACCCCCCATCCCCTTAGTATTCGATAGTACAGAATTCATAGTGATAAGTCTTGTGAAAAGAGGCCTTTTTTGTAATAGTAGTCAAATGGGTCTATAATTTAGCCCTACGTGTAACAATTTCTATTACTGAAGAACTATCTCTGATTTCCAGGTTCTCCTCTAAAAATTCATATTGTTGAGTAGCTTAAAATTAGTGATTCTGAATAATTAGTTTAGACTTTTTGTTAGTAACGCTAGGAACATGTAAGGATAGTACTATGAAATGGATCGGAATAGTTTTCTATTGAGAAGGGACTATGTGAGAAGGAACAACTTTATAAGGTATATACAGTAGCAGGATGCGATCCCGAAAGAATTAGTTACTTAAAAAAGATAATAATATACAAATTAATACACGAGTGAGGTTAGATTCTAGTGTGGCATTTTATACCTGCCAAATCGTTAAATTGTGTAGAATAGGCAGTGGTGTAGCCAGAAAATCGTCATGGCGAGGTTATTTGATTTGTTGTTGTAGAAACACACACGCATGTGCATATGTATTTTAGATTTATAAGATTTACATAGAGATTTGTAAAACATTCAAATTTCATCGCAATTTATAAAGACAACCACGAAAGTTCTGTCGCTCTTCCACCCATCACCTTCGAACATTGGTATTTCACCCAAGATGTACCTGGAAGATCAAAAATAGTCTCCATTAGCACCGACGACCTTCTGCCAACGTTTTGAAAAGCTATGGACTCCATCGCGGTTGAACTTGGTGAACATTGAAGCGAAGAAGATATCATGTGCATTTTGCACCTCTACTAGGGATTTGAGTTGAGTTGATTTTGAGTTTAACGTCCCTTTTCAGCAGCGAGGCTATATGAGACGTGGACCTACTGATTAACGTGGAATCCGAACCACATGAGCTCCCGCCGGGAATCGAACCCGGGCCTCCCACGCCAAAGGCGCGTATGCTAACCGCTTAGCCACGGAGAAGCTCTACTAGGGATTTGAACTGGAGTCCTTTAAGGTGATCGTCCAAGGAATGGAACAAGCGATAATCGGACAGTGCAATGTCCGAGGAGTATGGCGGATGCAATAGTATTTCCCATCCACGGTGTTGCTGTAGAACGGTGTCCTGGATCATTTTAGCTACGTGGGGCTTAGCGGTGTCCTGTAACAGGAGGACCCATTTGCAATTCAGAAGTGCTGGCTCCAGAGTTTTGAGTTTTTCTTGAACAGTTCAACTGCTGACAGCACACAGTTGCATTGATACTCTAACCAGCTGGTAACAGTTCTCGATGCACGATTCCGCGAGCAGTCCTCCAAACACAGAGGAGAGCCTCTTCTGGCGCAGTGCTAGTTTCGGCTGTTTTGAAACCGGTTCGTGAGATGCTAACCAATGATGACAACGCCGTGGAGCTTCGTATAGAACCCACTTATCATCACATGTCAACACTCTGTCCAGAAATGGCTCCTTCCTCAGACGAGACAGTAAAGAAACACAGGTATCTGCTCGCGTAGACTTCGGGCCCGGAGTCAAATCATGTGGGACCTATCGACCCAACTCGTAGTGCTTCCCAGGCTGATGGTGGTGCTACCGAATGGTTTCTCCACTCGCACTGAATTGTAGTCCCAGTTCCTCACATGTCTGGCCACTGTTCACCACAATGCTGCCCGAAGATCTTAATTTTGTACGTGTGTTGGTCTTCCGGCACTTGGTGTGTCTTCAAGTGTTTCATCACTGTCCTTAAACTTGTTAAACCACCGTTGCACTGTCCGCGTTGTCACGACACCCTCATCAAAGACCTGGCATGTCTTCCGCCCCATTGCAGCGGCGTTTGACCCCAGTTTGAACTCGTACAGCATACACGATCTTATGACGCTCCATGAAGGTCCATGTGCACTCTGTCCTTACGCAAGTTCACTATGTTACCGAACTGGCACAACCAGTAGTATGTTGGATATAGCCACATCAACAACTGACCTTCGCCTTATCTCCATTCACATTCAACTCTCGGTGTGAGGGCCAATGGAACACAGACCTCCAAAAAAGCGACATGACTTTTTTGGTATACCTTTATACAAGTTTTGTATAGCATTTTCTGCACCAAGAAATGGAAAGTAATAATTTTACTGCTTTACGTGGACATGAAGAATGAACATAAACTGTTATTGTATATAACAAAAGGTGTGGTAGTGTAAAGTAACTTTTTTTTTGTTTGTTTGTTTAAGTAAGCACAGCGATTGAACTTTAGTCCTCCTTGGATCAAAACAAATGGAGACTTTGTTGCAATCGATAAGTTTTACAACACACAGTTACCCAATTCAACTAATTGTATCTGAAAGCGGTAAGTTACTTTCACTCTTATTCATTGTTCTTCAGAAATCTAGCATAAACTTTGGCTTTCGAGTGAAAAATATTGTTTCGTCCTGCAAACACATATTTAGCTGCATCACGTTCAGGGAAGCTTACAAAGGAAAAATTTTTCATGCGGGTACAGAATGTGTATTTCCGTAGCACGAACAGCAGTGTGCTCCTGCTAGATTCTTGAACGGGTCATTGTGAGAAAGATGTGTGAGAAGTCACCCCAGAAGGAACAACCACGACACTACTGCCGACACCAAAACACTTACCGCTTAGAAATCTTCGGATATGCACGTTTCCGATTCCCGAAACAGTTTGTACGTAGATTCTCATACATTATAATATTGGAGGGATCCGACATTAAATTGCATGTGTGAGTTAACATTATCAAATTACAGTTGCCTATGCATAATCAATTTTCTTCTCCACAATTTCAAAGTGTATTTCAATATGCGTTATACAAATCAGGGCACGTTGTAAACCAGCCATCACAATCTGAAACGCCTGTTATTATTTTTTTTAACACAAACGACAAAAAGTAACATGTGACATATGTGGTGAAATTGCAGTCATAAGGTGCGGTTGGCGCAAGCGTTTGTTATGTTTACAACATTTTTTTCCACGAGTACCATTATTGTGACAGCTTCATTCAATAATCATGTATAATGTTCATGGTATCGAATTGTTTTTAATCTTGAAGTTGGAGGGGATTTGGCCCCTTAAACCACACGGTTGCTGATATAACAAAATACCCGTCTCTTTATTTTGTCTCTGGTGTCCACTGTATAAGTTTCACTAAAATCGGAGATGCATTTCTGTGATTTTCGCTGCCACAAAACGGAGAATTAGGAATTAAAGATTTCTGGGCGTTCGGCATCTGCCATTTAGCCCGTCACGTATATGAGGGATAACGTCCCTCGGCAAGCACGCTATACGATTAAAGGAAAGGAAGAAAGGATTGGGGAAGGAAAGAAGCTGCCTGGGATCATTATGTTAGGTACAGCCCGCAGCAAAAAAACCTGCAACGTGAGCATGTAAGTTTATTGTGAAACGACGAAGTCTTTTGTTCCAAAATAAATGTGCAGGGGAGGACGCCGAGGTTTCTCCTGGCGTAATTCGTGCCACTTAGACGTTATGTTAATTCCCTGCGCTGCTAGGCGTAGTTTCACAATAAACTTACATGCTCATGTTGCGGGTCTTTTGTTGCAGACTGTACCATCCCGGCATTTGTCTGGTGTGAATTAGGGAAACCCAGGAGAAACCGCACTCAAGATGGCTGGCCTGAAAAAGGTGTTACACTTTTTCGACCGAGTGTCCCCACCGGGAGCTGCCACAAAACGAGTGCAATATTGAAGTTGAAGGGAGTTGCCCCTTAAACCCCACATCGCCGATGTAAACAAATACGGGTCTCCTTATTGTCTTTAGTGTCCAATGTATAAGTTTCACTAAAATCGGCGTGTAGGCCTATCATGGGTAACCAGGGGAGGCTCTAGGATATTTTATACCCTAGGCGAAAAACATGTCTGCGCCCCCATAATGTCCTGTCCCAAACCCAAACCAAAGTGAAGCCTTGTCACCGCTGACATTTTTACATCACATTGTTAACATTTGTTTAAGCATTAAATGAAATAAAGCTTACTTATAATGCCCCTCTCCATGGTATTAATAATTAATCTATAAGCCAATTATTTTTTAAAAAAACATTTTTATTGCTGGCATTTGGAATGAAATTTTACTAATATAACCACAGGGTAACAGGAAATTAAAGTTTTATTTTAATGTAAACCTTGTGGATGTCCATTGTAAATATAAGACAAAAGATGGTTGTAATTCTTTCTAAAAAGATTCCATAAAAAACGTGATTAGTGACTACAATGTGTCCAAAAATTTAACTTTTGCCTGTTTAAGGAAATCAGAAGTTAAGAGTTATACTGTAAGCAGCTTTGTATTTTGAACAATTTATACGTTAATAATTAGTCTAATCTAGTAATACAAAGTTTATACAAGGTTCCTAATGGTCAAGGAAGTCAGGGAAACTCAGGGAAAATGTGCAGGTCAGGAAAGTTCAGGGAAAAATTTGGAAATCAGGGAAAGTGAGGAAATGTTTATAAAATATATGTTCTCTAACATTAATTATATACCAATTTCAGCTTAGTCAACTATTATAATGGACGTTGTTCAGATTTTTATGGAAAGTAAGTGAAATGTACGTATGAGCAATTGATTACTATTTGTCTCTATAGAATAAATGTTTTCATATATAAATATTGACCGTTATTTGTTCCTTATTTATATGTCAACGTTATCCGACACCTGTCATGGAAGTCAGGGAATTTCCTGCCAAAGATCAGGGAAAATCAGGGAAATAGATTTCTCCAGATCAGTAGGAATCCTGTTATGCTTACATATAATTTTTGATTAGAGTAACAAAATCTACATTCAACAAATATCATAGAAAACTCAGTTCTGTTCGCACCAGTGTAAAAAACAACATAAAGTTCGTGATGTTGGGATATACATTTTAATATTTCCATAAGTCTCTCACTCACTGTTTGAGTTGATTACTGGCGGAAACTTATGTTGTTCGATTTCGACGGTAATCAGTATGTCCCGTTTCATATAGCTTCGCTGCTGAAAGAGACGTTTAACTCAAAATCAACTCACTGTTTGAGATAAACTGAGCAACAGCCTTTATAACCTTAACGGTACTTGCCTTGCTTTCATACTTGAAAACTTTTCTACAAGGACTGTCGGATCTATTTTTTTTTTTCATTTATTTATTTCAACAGACACTCGGACACAGCATAACAAGTGCCATTTACACAGGGAAACAACAAACATTACAACAAAATACTTTGGTTTGTGTAATATTTACCTGTACCTTGGGCAGAAAGTACTCATACATATGCACTATACTTAGTAGAATGTTCATTTCATATTAACAAAAGAAGAATGTTTTTAATATATGTAAGTGATTATTATGGGATAGTTGATGATATGGACATGTTTTATGGTTACCTAGTCAGTGAATTTGTGTACTTAACAGTTTTAAGAAAAGGATATTATAAGTTATATCAAATAATAAACCAGTTTAACATCGTTTATAGACGTTGTCAGTTTTATTAAAAAGGTGAGATTAATGGTATTTAAATATCGAAGCTAATATTTTTAATGTCAAAGAAATACTACCACTTCGGATTTTTATCTCAGCAAACGAACCAGGTTTACGACTATCATTTTGATAAGTCGTTGTAAAAATTTTGGTTTGCCGGAACCTGGGACTTTGTAAATTCAGTTCCCGAAGAAGAAGAGTAAGGTTGAATTTACTTTTATACTACGGTTAATGAATACGAACTTAACCATATTGCGAAGTGGTAAAGTAATCATAAGAAAAATGGACAACGAAACAATGCAGCAGGAATCAAATACTAGTGACCAAGGTGAAACTAGTGTAACACCAGGTTTGTCATCAGAGGATCGACTCTTGTTAGCTGTACAGCGACAAATAATGCAGATGACTACCGAGATAAAGCAGACCATGGAACAGAAGTTCAACGAATCTAACACGACCATGGAACAGAAGATAGAACTGAAGTTTGACGAAGCTAACAAGCAAAATGAAGAATTAAGTAGACGAATGGAACAGAAGTTTGACGAAGCTAACCAGACCATGGAACAGAAGATAGAACTGAAGTTTGACGAAGCTAACAAGCAATATGAAGAATTAAGTAGACGAATGGAACAGAAGTTTGACGAAGCTAACCAGACCATGGAACAGAAGATAGAACTGAAGTTTGACGAAGCTAACAAGCAATATGAAGAATTAAGTAGACGGATAGAACAGAAATCAGATGAAACGAAACAAACAATTGTCCAGGTGGTGAACGACATATCCTCACAGTTCGAGGAAAAGTTAAAAAGGATATCCGATGATTGTCAAGAAAAGCACAATCAACAAAACCAAGAAATTAGTGCTTTAAAAAAAGATTTAGAAGTAATAGAATCTTCCATTAAACAGCAAAAGATCCAGGTTAGCAACAATTCTAATAACATACGTGTAAATACACAGTTATTAGCTACTATTCAGGAAGAGATTAGATCGTTACAGGCTAAAGACAACATTTACCGAAATAACTTGGGTAGTGATCGCTTTGAGTTGCCCCACTCACCAGAGACGAACTCGCCTTCGCCGGGGTCTGATGAAGATATTATACTAGAAGAAAGTTGTCCGAAGAGTACTGATGAGCGAAACATAGATGGTGTCACGACACAGCATGTCACGGATAGGAACTATCACTCAACAAGAACAAGGAATGAGAAAAAGAAGGTAAAATTAAGTGTTAAAATGAGTGAAATTCGAGCTATGAGCAAATTCAGTGGTAAGTGTAATGAGAATGCTACTTCTTTCTTAGAGAAATTCCAAGACGAATGCAATATAATGTCTATCGATCGATCACAATATATGAAATTAATACCCCATGTATTACTCCCACCTTGTTCCTTATGGTTTAAAGCAATACGTGATCACATTAGTACATATGAGGAATTCAAAGCGGCATTGATTGCAAATTATGAAAATGACTTTTTGCTGGCAAATAGAGATGCCACCCTTAGAAATCAACACTTCAATCCGCGATTGCACAAATCTGTTGTAGAATTTGTTGTAAATGTCTACAACGAATTAAAGGTCGTTAATCCTTTGCAATCGGAATCGAGAATAATAGCATCGATTCGAAATTTGCTTCCATTTAAACTGCAACAGATCTTATTTTCCACACAGTGTATGAGTTTCAGCCATTTATTGATGCTTGTCCAATGCTACGAAACTCAATACCATGCCATGAACCCACAATCAGGAATGGGTAAAAATAAGAATAATTCAGATCATTTGGTGCCTGTTCGGAATTTAAATATTCGGAGTGTGAATAATACAGAACCTAACCTAAGCCGAGTATACTCTAGCAATCCAAATGAACAAAATAGACAAGGTTATGTAGAGAATCCGCCTAACCTAACTAATCATGGTAATTATGATGTCAGATCACTCAACAGCAGTAGATATAAAAATAATCGAAGTACTGAGCGAAACTCCAGAAATACAGCGAACTACGTGGATAGACGTAATTGGAGATCAAGAGATGGGACTTCATATCAACATCAAAATCACGATGAAAGACATGTACAACACAATGTAGAACCTAATCATGATAGCTCAGTACAGTGTACTTTATTAGAACCGTATGCAAGTTCGAATGTAACCTGATTACCGTTACTGAAATTAGGTTAAATTCATGTTAGTTATAGATTCTTGTAAATTTTTATTTTTGAGTTTATGTGTAAATATCAATAATGAAAACGATTCTTAAAATACTTGAAATGCTTAAATAGAGTTTTAGGTAGACTGGAAAATTAATTTTCAAATGATTTTTATTCTTTCTTGTTAATGTGAAGAATTATAATTCGAATTATAATTGATTAAAAGCAAAGATTATTTATATTAGATTGATTTGTGTTGAAAATTTAATTGTCAAAGATTATGTTACGAAGAAAATCTATTCTATAAAATCAATTATTCAACGACTACCTTAAATAAGATTCTTCTTTATTATAACATCTTAGTGCCACTATGTATACCTTTAAATGCAACATCTGACTTATTTATTATATAATGCGCTCTGACTATTTATAACCCACGTTTGTCCTTTACATTTTTTGAAATTGCACCCTGCGACGACTAATTAAATAAGCGACGATATTTTAATAAGAAAATGTAATAATAATATAGTAGATAATAATGAAATAAATATAATTAATGTAATTAAAGATAAATATTGATGAAATGAAAGAATTGTTATGAATGTATTTATATATATGTGTATATGTGAAATATAATGAATATATATACAAGGTGCGATTAAAATATGATGGACAGGAGTAATGTAAAGAACACTAATGTAAACGGACCAGTGGTTCTTGAAGATAAAAGCCAAGCCTACTCATGACTTTTATATTCAGTCCCTTTGTCGAGCGACATTTTATACAACAAAATACTTTGGTTTGTGTAATATTTACCTGTACCTTGGGCAGAAAGTACTCATACATATGCACTATACTTAGTAGAATGTTCATTTCATATTAACAAAAGAAGAATGTTTTTAATATATGTAAGTGATTATTATGGGATAGTTGATGATATGGACATGTTTTATGGTTACCTAGTCAGTGAATTTGTGTACTTAACAGTTTTAAGAAAAGGATATTATAAGTTATATCAAATAATAAACCAGTTTAACATCGTTTATAGACGTTGTCAGTTTTATTAAAAAGGTGAGATTAATGGTATTTAAATATCGAAGCTAATATTTTTAATGTCAAAGAAATACTACCACTTCGGATTTTTATCTCAGCAAACGAACCAGGTTTACGACTATCATTTTGATAAGTCGTTATAACATGTATTAACAATAGAAAAGAATGAAAATAGTAATAAAAAAGACAAAGCAAAGATCAAATTCCTTAATTCATTTTTAGTTATTTTGAATTTGCGTAGTTATTGTCAATAGCTAGGTAGCTTAAAAAATCCCTACGTCAGTTCTTATCTGATTATATAAATTTGTGCTCTGTGAAAAAGGACCTTTGAATAATCGACAGTCTAGGACGGGAAAGGTGGGTATTTGATGCTACACTGGTAGGAATGTGAAGAGATAATTCTTGAATTAGGGGTTAGACCTTAAGTTTCCATAGACTATCTTATGTAGAAACATTAGGTCAGTAACATTTCTGCGAGCATCCGGAGTCTAGATATTCAGATAATGTAGGAAATCTTTAGTCATAGAATGAACAGTGGGAACACAGCAACGTACTGTGGCCAGATAGATGTTTCCCCGCTCTATATAGGAGAACAGTAATCGATCTTGGGTGACCCCACTTTTCATTAACTTTCTCTTCCTAAATGTGTAGGGCGCTGGCGCACGTACGTTTTGGCTAATGTTGATAAACTGCATGAAAAAAAGCCTGTCATTCTGCACCTAAATGTTTCCGCCCTAGACAGCCGCCTAGGTTGTCTATATGGATGAGCCGGCCCTGCGGGTACCTTCCCTTGTAAGTCGAATCCTAAAATTTATTGCTAATAAATTCAGGAACCAAAGGGATGGATCTAATTCAGGCACCAAAATATTTCAAATGGATACTAATTTGTTACATTCTATCACCACCCGAATTTTGATCAAGATCGGGCATGTATTCCATCGTCCGCGTACAATATGTACTCTTCCTATATTTCTTGATTTTTCTTTTTGGAAAAAAATCAAAAGAACAAAAACTTCAATTTATTTTACTGTTTCCTTACAGAATCTATACATGTCAAAAGCACAAATTATTTGTTCCTTAAGGGCCTCTGCTAACTAGATTTAATGTTTCACTAGTGCCATCAACAAGCTAACTTACCACGACTAGGTGCATGAAACGACTACTTGCAATTTAAATTGTACCACAAATTTAACAAATTCTTATACTGTGATGCACAGCCTTTTGAACCCAGAGAATAAATTTCCTTCCTATTTTCTACACGATGGCGAACCCTCCTCATGGGGCGTTAGTGTGTGTCATTGACTCGATGCAAAATTCCAAGGGAAGTAGATAGGTTGCCATGGTCCCGTGGAATAATCGCCCAGATGACCTAAGCCTTGATTTGTGTGTTTGCCATTATCTAAAGCAGGTGTTTTATGTTTGGAAACTCCGCGATATACGACTCCTACAGGAACGCATTCATCATGCGTATGAGTACATTTCACCGGACTTCCTCGTGTGTGTGCAATCGGAGTGGATACGGCGATTACGATTGTGCATTAGCCGGAATGATCACCATATAGAACATGTGCTGTAGCGTGGCGTTAGTAGGTGATTTTCAACCTTTAAGTGTTCATAAAGTGAAAGCCATATAAAATATAGAAGGTACAATTACATTTTTAGATTCCTCCGCTCACGCCATGTTACTTGGTATGTGATATGCCATCCTTCACATTCAAAATTTTGAATTTGCATTTAACATGGCGAATTTCAGTATGGCGGCCATTGCCACTATATACCGTGTAAGTTACAGCCCACACTCTGCTGTCATTTCCCAGTAAGAGGTTTCAAATTTCCTCTCAGGTGTCTAAGGACTTACGACTCACTCTGTAGTATAAAATGCTTAATTTTCAAGATAGATTCATTCATTTTTTTCGTACGTTATATATTCACTCGTGTTTCAACTATGTTAAATATATTAGCATTTGTACTGTAACAACTAAATTACCTAATTCCAGAAATAACAGTTAATACAAAAGTGCTACAAAGTATACTGAACATTAAAAAAAATCACACTTCTACTTATTTTCATCCATTTTCTATGTTTAATTTTTGTTTCACTGTGCACTCAGCAACACTCATAGCTCTCATAGATAGCTAACAAAATTTAACGGGCTGTATCTTCGAAACACTGCAACCAAAAACAATCTAACATTTTACTCCCCTCGCTAGTAAACAAATAACCCTTGCCAAAATATCATGAAGATCGTTGTCAGTGGGTGTCATGGTCGATTGAACTGACATGGAATAATCACCACAGGAAAGTAGAATTCAGGTATATACACGAGTAAATATTATAGCGTAAATTAACAATGGAAGCTTTCTGAAATATAGTTACACAATCTCTGTTACTTCGCTGTTTACTGGCATTCACACTCAAATAAATTGTAATCAAGAGAAACCAGGAAAATGTGTTTAACTGTCATGACTTGCAACATGTTAATTCGTTCGAAAATTGAAAATACTATCTGTAGCAATGAATTTGTCAGTATTTACATCTATTTATTTAAATGTTAAAATGTCGTCAATCTGGACCATAATTTTAATATCGTCATGTACCGTACCGCCCTGAACAAGTTTCACTGTATTAATTATTAAAACTGATAAAGTTACGGAAGGTTGATATTTCACTCAATTATTACTAATGATATTTATTATATTAACTGTACTTTACTCTGGATAATGCAAAATATAAACGGTAAAGTGTATCAGTATATCACAACACTGATGGATTAATAACCACACTCGCAATTATTTTATCTTGTATGTGACAAAAGACTGTAATCAGTAACTTATATACATCGATATTTCCTTTTGTAAACACAGTATCACATCTATAACCTGAAAGCTTAACAACTTACAAATTATGATGAATAAATACTTTAGATTTTGTATATATATATATATATATATATATATATATATATATATATATATATATATATATATATATAGAATATACTGTTATAAATGCTAGGGCTGTTCATTTAATTCCCGGACTGATGCTGTAAAGATCATAGGGAAACTTACCACATATGCGTTCTTGTCCCATTCAAAGTACTTACTGCTACACCAATTACAATGTTCTCGTGATCACTGGAACACCTGTTGTGGAATGCATCGGAGTTCCCTCGTCGTGTTACCCGGATGTCTGAATGGAGCCAAATAGTTTCCCGTTTAAAGTCGACTTCAGTACAGGGAACACGAAAAAGACACACTGAGCTAGATTTGGGGAGTAGGAGGATGGTATATGACGGAGATTTTAGTGGCCAAGAAGTAGAACATCATTCCCGAAACAAGACACCGAGCATTATCATAGTGTAAACGCTACTGTTCAGATGCCCACTTATCCGAGCGTTTATAGTGAACGGAATCGTATTACTGCTGTAACACAGTTGAGTCTCCTAGTTTGGCCACTTTGAACATATTTGTAATTCACGTAACACGGGTGACAAGCACGGGCATAATCGTCCATGGACATTCTTCCAGATTGAAATGTACAAATTACTTAAAAGTAAAGAAAAATAAAACGTTGCCTGACTTATTGATGCATCAACGAATGCTACTTACAACGTTTCGCACGTGTTGTCACTGTACTGTGGTAAGAATTTAGTTACAATTTATACTTTTCGAGAAAAAATCTGAAAATTAAATTAACAGCCGTTACGGAAAATCTGAAAGCTCAGAAACTGCATTTTGCTTGTTCGAATAGTAACAACAGCTCCTCTGCGGTAGCCAGTGTCAATGTCTATATCAGATGGTGTTCCTCCTTCCCTTAGAAATACAATTTCAAAATAAATGGACGATTATTTTGACCAGTTTTTGGAATCAAACCTCTTTATGTTCGCCCTTACTACTCCGGACGCCTCCGCCATTCAGCATCCCAGCAACGGTTTTCACGCGTCAATTGTAGCCTGAAGCATCTGTGGTTTTCGGTCTACGGAATCCGACGTAAAGATATGGGTGCTCAAGTCCAGCGTTTGGCAAACGCCGTCGAATTGTCAATGCGCACAATCTTACAGGCGTTAGCGTATTCTAGTGCCGAAATATCATTGTGGACAACGCTCAATTACAGTCATGCAGAGAAGTGTCATCACGTGGTGCGAACATAATGCGCAGGCCATCATCCAATCGTAGGAGAATGCAGTTATCTTCTGTGCGTTATTTGTATATATACATCTTTGTCGTAGCGGCATATCCTGTACACCCACTAATTTCTCGATACTAGACGGCTCCTTTCCGTATGCAGAACACACGGCTCTGTTCTAACGCAGTAGTAACGGACTGGTAGTATATCGCGCCACTTGACGAGGGGGCATTGTAACGCTTCCTCAAGCACTTCTTGTTCGTTTGCTGGTCCTCCATTAGCTGAGTATCGCGCAAACAATCCTCTCCAAATACTACTACAAGTACACAACCGAAGTTGCTGCTACATCCACTTATAAGGCATCCAGATGAAATTGTGATTGCTCATAGCTCTACATCATATTTGTCGTAAAATCCAGCGAGTTTAGAGCTATTTCTGTCATTCCTTCTAGATGTTGCAATTTTCAAACAACAGTGTAAAATCTTAAGACAAATGTAACAGAAATATGAATTTCTATGATCAACAAGACCAGCATAATTGAATTGAAAAAAGAAACAAGCAAGCAAGAATTAACCTAGCCATGGAAAAACAGACCAATAAGGAAGTATAGTATATGATGGCAAAAAGTAAGATCAGAAATGAAAGAGACAGCGTTAAAAAGTAACTGAGGTGTCAGAAAAAGTACAAGAGAAAAGATTGCAAAGCCATAATCATATTATGAGAAGAAATTATGATTACGTCAGCAAGAGAGTGGGGAAGCATTTTCGCCGATTCCAAGAGGTTCATCCAATAGATGGCTGAAGTAGCTCTCTTATTGGCCACGTTCTGATGACGTCACAGTTTCAAGTTCAAACTGCTATTGTATGCTTGTTGCTTTTGTTTCTGTGTGCGCATTTTTTTTTTTAAAAAAAAGAGGATATTATAAATATTATTACTTCTGAAATACAGTGCATTATAATTCTTGACTTATGTTCACTTTTTACGCGGTACAAATATATTATCCTTAAAAAGTCTTCGTCCAAATAAAAGTTTAAAAAAACGCACTACGCATGACTGTTATTGCTGTATAGAATTTTAACATTTTTAAAGATCACATGATTTCACTGGCTTTTGCAGAAATCGTGCACTTTGGAATGCAACACTTTTTGATTTCAAATTTACATAAAGAGCTTATACACTTGATGCAAAATTAAAAAGGGGTTGGTCTTTTACCATGTACAAAATCTTTCTCAAATTAGCTTTACATTACTCGCTCCAGTTCGTCTTCATTTGCATCCAAATAGATCTGGTTTAGGAGTATTTTGATGGAAATAGCGTTGTAGTGTCATTATAGGTAAGCCATGCTCGGTTCAACTGCACGAGAAATGCCCACCAACTTAACCCTCGAGTAGTCGCGCCGCGGTCAAAAGCACCGCAGGGAAATTATTTTCGATCGTGTGTCCATTCTGTTTGTCCGACAGACTTCTCCGTCTAGCTAATCTTCCCCCTCACCTTCCCGAACATTCCTGCTCAATCACTCCGTTATCCGTTGTTTAGTTTAACTACTAGTGATTGTTTAGTGATTCTGCGGTGCTTTCCACCGCGCGCGACTAACAGTGTAATGTTTTTTCTCAGTGTTTCGCTCTGCACGTGACCTTTGCTTTGGAGATGTTTTAAGCTTTATAAACATAAATATTATTTTAATGGACGGAAGAGAGGTCGACAGAGTGAGAAGAACAAGTGAGGGTATCACAAACTAACAAGAGAAATAAACTATAAAATTATCAATAAAATTAATAGGTGTTACGTGTTTGATATTTTGTCTTTCTTAGACTTAGATACCCTCACTTGTTCTTCAAGTCTCCTCCAGGAGGCGAGACCTTGGAAACTACTGATTTAAAGTTTAAGGCGATGTAAAGTTGACCCTAGTATACTCATTCTAAAGAAAAACATGGTTAATTTTACATTGTCTGGAAGTATCTCGTGGCTATATCGTTAACGTACGCGTCTACGGCCCGCGAGATCCAGTTTAGATTTCGGCGTCATCTCATGTGGTTCATATTTCTCGTGAAACAGTATATCCATGTTTGATTATAACCATGGTGTTGAAAGGGACGCCAAACTCCAACGAAATGTAATGCAATTTACATTGTATGCTCCAGTTGGTATTCTTATGTGGTTCAAAAACAATGTTAACTAATAATGGCAATCTAGCTTAAGTTGGTGGGCATTTCTCGTGCAATTGAACCGAGCATGGCTTACCTATAATGACACTACAACGCTATTTCCATCAAAATACTTCTAAACCAGATCTATTTGGATGCAAATGAAGACGAACTGGAGCGAGTAATGTAAAGTTAGTTTGAGAAACATTTTGTACATGGTAAAAGACCAACCCCTTTTTAATTTTCCATCAAGTGAATAAGTTCTTTATGTAAATTTGAAATCAAAATGTGTGTACCAAAATGCACGATTTCTGCAAAATCCAGTGTATTCATTGTGATAACTATTAGCTAAGATATGATCCTAAAAATTGTTAAAATTCTACAGCAATAACATTCACGCGTAGTGCGTTTTTTAAAGCTTTTATTTGGACCAAGACATATTTAAGGATATTTGTACCGCGTAAAAAGTGAACATAAATGAAGAATTGTAATACACTGTATTTCACAAGTAATTATATTGATAATTTCCATACTCTCCGTTTAAGCACGCACACACAGAAACGAAAGCGACAAGCATAGTAGCAGTTTGAACTTGAAACTTTGTGACGTCATCGAAACGTGGTCAAGAAGAGTGCTACTCGAGCCACGTATTGGATGAACCCCTTGGGATCGGCGAAAATGCAGTGGGGAAGATGCACCTAGATGAGAAAAGAAGAAAAGGAAGACCAGAATGAAGAGGATACATTGTATGACGAACTTAGAAGAAAATGTTTAGGACCAAACAACATGAAGGTGAATTATCAAAAACGTCGGCCCTGCGTAAGCAGGAAAACGTAGGAAAACAAAAGTATGGTGCCATAAAAATCCGCGAAGTATACTGTATTAATAACTTTTAGACCCATCGGAAAGCTTTCAACTTCCTTCTTCCGCTATTTAGAAATGCCGGCCAAAAAACGAATACAAATCGTTCCATAACTGTACTGGTAAAAATAGTCTGGCCAATGAAACAAAATGAGTGCTGAACCGTGTACGATGATGTTTCAAACATTATTGTTAGTGATTTAATACGATATCTGAAAGACATAAGGATATATTACAAAAGACGTTTACAAGTAATCATTCGGTACAAAGCTTTTTTTCACACTACCAGGAAATTCTGAAGGAACTTGTTACAAACGACATTTTAATTCTTTTACAAATAACATTTAACCTAAGATTCTATATTTTAATAAACATAGATGAATCAAACCTTGGAAAACATTTGTCGCAATATTATGCGTAAGTATTATCCATATTTATCGCGCTACTTAGCAGCCAGCAGAACAAATGGTCAAGGTCAATATTATATCTTTCTTTCTTCAACTACAATCACAGTACGGGAAGAAGGAAACCAATTTATGTCTCTTTATACTTTACTTACTGTGTAAATACAATTTATAGTCAAGTAAAAAGAGTAGATCAAGTTTTGTTTAGGGCTAAGATCAGCTAGCGGTTAAAATTAATATATTAATATATTAGTGAAACATTCTAAACTCCATTGTTACTCAAATACTTCACGATAAACGCATAGTGCAGTAAAGATTTTATATAGTCTCATACAGTGTTTTTTAAAACTATAAATTGTAATTTGAAAATCTCGTCAGATTTTTGTTGACCATATACTGTAGTATCTTCAACACTCCTGGCCATTGCTGTTAAATTCAAATAATCCAATATTCAAATATCCTTCAAGTAATTATATTCGAAGAAAATAATTATCCAACAAAAAAAAAAACTGTATGAGGAACATTATATCCAAGAATGGAGTCCCTGAATATCACGAAAGGATGCTATTATACGTAGAAAAGATAGAATTTAATCCTTTCATGTTGCCCACTATCATTGGTTCAGGTAATACAATAAAGGCTCGAATAATTCTTTGGAAAGTAGTTCGAGTAACGCATACTCCTTCGAGTCATTATGAACAGATTAGTAATTCTTACAGAACACAGTACTCAAATATTTTTTTACAATACTAAACCACCCTTTCTGTATTACCCATAAGTGTTTTCAATGAGAAACAATAGGAAATAAATAATACAAAAACTTACTAGCACGGACAATTGGTCGAACAAAAGTCCATCAGTTTGAAACTAAACAGCAAATATTCAAACTACTTACTCAATTATGATACGGACCCTATGCAATTTACCGTCCAATGCAATAGGATAAGTTACCACCTCTTCTACCACACAAAAAACATCTGAGACCAGAGAGGAGTTATCTCCTTCCTTCGAGCTACGGAATCCCCCACAGGCATTTCACAAATTGAGCTTAACCTGGGTTACCAGCATTTTTGCAGAACTGTTTTCAACGCCGTTTATTCAAAGTCCCCCGGGGAAATGCTTCAGAAACCATCACTGATTTTAAGCACGTTATCCCATCATAATTTAAAAAGCTATAATTGAAACACAGAATTTATGAGGGCCAAAAATAACGAATTAAGTTTGAGCTACAATATACACTGACTACCCAAAATAACAGGGTGGTCCATAAGTGTGGAAATATCCTAATAACTAGTAAATGCTGCAAACTATAACAAAAGTAACAATGTAGGGGAGAACAGAGATGGGAAAAATGTTTGAGGACGCGTCACAATGACGTTCGCCATCTCGAATTTTACATAATTGTCATAAATGTACTCCATAGTATGTGATATGTCTTTAAAAGCATTTTTTGCAGAAATAGAATGGAACTGTTGTTTTTTGTTCTAGTTCTAACTATTACGAAGTCATGACTGTTTCATAGCATGTCTATCTTTGAAGGTGACTTACTACCGGAAGATGGTCTTGCATGCAGAGCGCATTGAGACCCTGCGATTTCTTGAGAACGAAGCATGAAGGTGATTGCAGAAAATTTTACCAGAAGTTATCGGGAAAGGACTCCCATCAGCAATGGTGCTGTGTTCAAAGTGGTGAAGAAATTCCAAGAAACCGGATCTGTGTCAGATCAACCCACGACTGGTCGACCACGCACGGCGACAGCGAGGCAACAACCGTGACAATGTTGGCATAGTTCAGTAAACGCTCCACGAGAAGCACGCGTAGCGTAGCTCGTGAAAGTGGTTAGTCACACTTTACTCATAAGAATCATGCCAGTGAATAAGAGGCTCCCTTGTAAGCTGCAACTTCAGCAACACCTTAGAGATGATGATCCTCCAGATTGTCGTCTGAATTTGTTCAATGGGCCATAGAGCAGATACAATAAAACACCACTTTAGCCTTTGACGGATTTTTTAAAGTGTCAGGCGATGCTAACTGGTCGGATACTAATTCACATTGGTTTGACGCTATCCATAGGTGTTCCCGGCGAGGTGATGGTATAGTGTGGGGACTCGCGTTGTGGGACTTCATCTACGTTACCCTAGGAGCACAGTGGCTCAGTGGTAGAGAACTTACCTCTGGTGTGTGGGATCCCTTGTTCGATCCTCGGCCAAATAAGTTTCTGGTGGACAACATCGTGCCCAAGAATTTGCTGGGGGTACTACGTTTCCTCCTACTTTTTCAACCCAATTCTTCCATCATTCACTTTCTTCAATTATTGTCTCGTTTAGCCTAAAGGGCATAAATGTGGGATGTTAAATTGAAATATTTCATTTCTCCGGGAACCTAACGGTGATGACTTAACAGCGTATAGCGTATGTTAGAAAGCTACATCTGGGTATCACTGCTATCGGAAGATGGGTTATTCCGTAAGTTTTTTCAGCATGATAGCGCCCAACCCCAATACAGCACCTGTGTCCGTTAGTACCTCGATCAGGAGTTTCCTAATTCGTGCGTGCAGTTTCCTGAGTCGGTAAAGTGATGTGCAATGGCCGGGATACGGACAAAATCTCGCGGCCGAAACATCGCCGCCCAAAACCTCGCGGGACAAAATCTCGCCGGGCCAAAACCTCGCCGCCGAAACCTCGTGAGTCCTGAGATCAAGCCAACGCTCAAGAATTATCCAAACTTCAACACTCCCTTACGAGGAGCATTTTGCAACATACCTTCTTATGGTACAAGAAAAAGATTTGTACCAAAACGTAAAGGTTCTATGCTTAGTAGTTTTTTTAGATCTGGAGAACGGCAAAATTCATTCAAGGCCTTCCATTCCATTCCTCCTTAGGACATGCATTTCACAAAATATTGTCTTATCTGGAGCTTGTGCCTTGTGGAGCAAGAAGATTTATACAAAATGTCAAGTTTCAAAACCTAATAAGTTTTGTAAATCTGGCGATAGAACATTCTGCATTGAAGAAATCGTCGTGAAGAAGTTTCATCCTGACGACATTTCTTCCCAGGCGACACTACGTCTCGCTTAATTTAGACCAGGCGAGATTCTGTGTCGCGAGATCATTACAACGAGGCGAGATTTTGGGTATGGCGATATTTTGGGGCGCGAGGTTTTGGCAAGGCGAGGTTTTGGCCCGGCGAGATTTTGGCCCGCGAGGTTTTGGGTGGCGAGGTTTTGGCCCCGCGAGATTTAGGGCCGCGACGTTTTGGGCGGCGAGGTTTTGGCCAGGCGGGGTTTTGGCCTGGCGAGATTTTGTCCCGCGAGGTTTCGGCCCGGCGAGATTTTGGGCCGCGAGGTTTTGGTCCGCGAGGTTTTGTACCCAAACCGCAATGGCCACCTCACTCGTCTTATCTGACCTACTCGACTACTACCTATGGGTTCACGTGAAGTCTGTTGTGTATACGCGGTGAAATTTAAAGATGGTCAGCATCTCAAGGAACGAATTGTAGGCCCATGTTCCAAAACTATAGTTGACTTTTTGTGCAAGTTTTTGCGTAACTGGGAACCCAGAATGCATCTTACAATCGATCGGAATGGGAGCACATTGATCACGTCCTGTAACAGTGAGTGGGCCTTGTTATACGACTAACCTCTTTTGTTGAGGACACAACAAAGTAGTATTCATAATTTCGTAACAGTTAGAGTATACATAACAGCGCCATTAAATTTGTACTAAAATGTACTATTTAAATGACATATCATACGTTATGGTTTCCGTTTAGGATAACTGCGTAAAATTTACGATGGAGGAAGTCATTGTAATTTGTCCTCGAACATTTTCTCCATCTCTATTCCTCACTTACATCGTTGCTTTGGCTATATTTTTGCAGCGTTTACAACTCGTTTGGGTATTTCAACACTTCTGGACCACCCTGTATTATGACCATCTATTTTTTGGACGAAGCCGTTGGGTTGACGTAACAGGCACAGAGTTAAACAGAATCGCTCGCCTGACGATGACAGGAATCTTACTCTGTCAGTCAATGTGATGCTTGTGCGTAAAATAGGGAAGGCTGCTGATATAGCAGAGTTTAATGAAGGCCTGACTGCAATGACTGGAGAGCAGAGACGAGCACATCCGAAGCAGTGCGACTTCAAGGGTATTTGTGAGCTGTCATGGTTAGTGTTTTCCAAAGATGGGAAAACAACGGTGAAACCAGCACCAAACCGCAATCCACGGGACAGTCACACTCATGTAAAGATGTCGGATGTCGTAGACTATCGACGTTGGTACAACACGATAGGGCACAAGTAACAGCAGACTTTTACCAGCTTTAATAGTGGACAAAGAGGTGTGCCTGAGCATCCCAGTTCACCGTACAGTGTTAGATATGGGCCTCCACAGTCGACGTCTCACATACCTGTATGTACCAAATTAACCGCACATGATTGTCGTCACTAGACCGTCGATCAATGACACATCGTTCCATGGTCCTATGAATCACGATACTGCCTTCATTATATCGATTGCAGGGTCAGTATTTGTCTTCCTGTAAAATACCTGCTCCAGATGTGCACAGTAGGTCGACGACAGACTGGGGGTGGCTCCATTATGATTTGGGAAAACTTACATGCTCATGTATGGGTCCGGTAGTGAATATGGAGACCAACATGGTGGCTGTTACCTCTCGGCAGGTCATTCCTTATCACGTACACCCACTCATATCAGTCATATTTCCAGAGGAACATTCTGAAGGTAACGCTCCTTGTTACAAGGCCATCGTTGTGCTGCAGTAGTTCAAGACGCACATGAGTGAATTTCATTTGCTGCAATGGTTCCAAAACTCATCCAATCTTAGCCCAACTGAACACCTTTGCGATGTTATTAAAAGTCAGATCCTAGCTCACCTACTTCCGCCGCGGAATTTACAGGAATCGTCATGTGAATTCAGATGTGATGAGCCATTCCTGCAATCTACTCGGTCTCCTTGCTTTCATGCCAAACCGCACTGCTGCTGTCCTGCAAATTAAGGTGGTCATACCGGTCATGAAGATAGGCGGACGTAACTCCATTTTCGTAGGTTTACAGGAGAGAGGGGGAAAAGGTTGTTTTGTTCAAACAAGTGTTATTTTATTAAGATATAACACATTATTGCATAGCAGACAAGTCAATGACAGTCAACTTCAATAACACTCAAATAACACAAAGTGGGGCTTTCAGAATTATGTTCATAATCGAAGCAAACAAAAATTCCATTCTTGGAGTTACATTCCTGGTTCCCATATGACGATACCAGATATTAGGTAGGTGGACATAATGTTCTAGCTCGTCAGTATGTATATATATATATATATATACAGTGAAACCTGTCTTTAGCGGAATCGAGCGGGACTTGCAAAAAAATCCGTTAAAGTCAGGTTTCCGCTTAGTGGAGGTAGACCTTTCCTTTCTTTTTTTTAAAACATGCTTATAAAGGGGCATACTGAGAAAATGCATTGCTGTATGTACATTGTTTGATTACAGTACTCTTTCTTCTACGAATAAATTCACAAAAAATTAAAATGAATACAAAATATGCGATGCACACGTTTTCTTTATATTTCTAATAGCCAAGCAGTGTTTTCTGTGTACATTGCTGCTTGGCTGCTTGACTTTCCGCATACACTTTAGCCTGAGAAATTATACTAAGTGAATCAGAATCATTTTTCCGTAAGGCAAATTTTTGCAGTTCCTTTAAACTTCTGAGAGCATTTTGATATGTATTTATTCTACACTCTTCTTGGAACTCGGTATCGTATTCCTCTTCTTCTTCTATCTCGTTTTCTTCTTTCCGACATTCCTTATGATTCTTGATTAAGTTGTGGGGATTAAGGACAATTTGTGGGGGTGAATATAAGTAGTGGTTGGGGAAAGTCAACAATGTCCAGAAGTATTTAACAAAAGAACGAACATTTTATCGCAAACAGTGTAATGTATATGTCTCACAGAATGTCGAAACATCTAAACGCTGGAGTCCGGAACTCAGAATTTTCCGTTAAATATTTATTTTTCTTTCCGTTGTCCGCGTAACACAGTTTCCGCTTAATGAAGGGGCTTTTACACGTTTTGTTCTCCAAAATTCATGGGACCGTGAAATATTTCCGTTTAAGACAGTTTTCCGTTTAATAAAGGGTCCGTTAAAGACAGGTTTTACTGTATATATATATATATATATATATATATATATATATATAGGTAATATAAGTCGCTTTTTGGTCTTGTGTCAAGGGTGAAGATCACGTCAACAATGAAATTAGAAATGCAATTTACTCAAGTCAGTGGTATATATTGGTTTGACAGCTTGGGCTACCACTGACCTGATAGTACATTAGTAGTAGTAATATTAGTAGTAGTAGTAGTAGTAAGAGGAATAATAATACACAAAATATACGTAAGTTATAGTGGTTGGAAATAGTCTTCCTTGAACTTCTGTTTTCAGACCATTTATTATTATTATTTAGTTTAACATCCCATGATTATGCATTGAAGGGAGACAGTGTGATGAGATGGGTAATAATAATGGAATGACAAAACTGGGAGGAAACGGGAGAACCTCGAGAAAGTTCATGCACATGGTGTTTGTTCACAACAAAGTTCATTTGGTGACAGCTGGAATCGAACTAGGGACCCCACGCGACAGACGTGGGCACTTAACCACTGAGCCAACACAGCTCTGCACAGGTCGTAACTAAAGCACCGTCATATATCTGTGGAGCCCTGCACGGGACAGGCGTGCCCGTTAGGTCCGGCAAATTACCCGGCCCGGCTCTGCCCGTTTCAAGTATATCAAACTGGACCGGACCCTAACCGGGTCGACCAGGACACTGTAAAACACGGATCGGAAACTATTACTATCAATCTATTTTAATCGTAATGTGTTTGGGAGACTGACTTTTTATTCAAGACTGTAAAGTACTGTGCTATTATTATTATTATTATTATTATTATTACGACCAATGCTAATACTACTACAACTGCTACGAGTTCGCATCAGAGTTGACATGTCTGGTGGTACATAATTTACCTTCTAAGTACAGAAAAGAAACGAAGAAATTATGGCCGGTTTGCGCAGAATGTGAACCAATGATTGATCTACAAGGGGCAACGGTAGCTCAATAGGTAGAACACTCACATCTGATGCTAGCGGTCGTCGGATCGATCCCTGCTGGTGCTATGTAAGCTTCGTGGTGGACAAACACCGTATGCGTGGGAGTTTTCGGCGTGATCCCCTTACCCCCTATTTTTCATTCCACCAATTCATCCCATCATCATCCATACGGTCTGAGCCGTACTTACCTAAAGAACGTATGATAAAGTCAAGTTCTTGATCTACTAACAAGGGACGTATGCAAACCGTGACAGCTGGATATTTATGAAAATTGGTACCTTGACCAATTGTGGATTTCTAATCATTGTGGTGATATTCACTGGTGCGGAAATGCCTTGTTTACCTGCTGCGTATAACACATATACCAAACAGTGATCGGGTGAAGATGTGCCAAGTTATACCCCAAAAACGCCGAAAGAGCGCAGAAAATAAAGAATGCATGCAGGTAACCTGATACCTATCAGAGGGGGACACGCGACCAAGAACACGGCAGTAGTATCACCCAAGCAGTGTCGCCATCCCAACACGCAATTATAACTTTTCAAATAGAACGTATATTATTTTATGGCATTAAAACAATTGGCATAAAACGTGAGATATGAGGCTCTGAAGTTGATAAATTACGGGGACCGCACAATAAGACGAACAAATGTATAACAACTAGACTACAGAAGGACCAAAGTACTGTAGGGAATAAACCACGGCATGCACAACATCCAGTGGCTAACGGGCCTGGTACGTCATGTCGAGTGTGCGGCTACGGCGAGAAATGTACGCATTTTGTCATACTATATGTGGCTTTTCTGTTGTATGTAGTGGTATATTACATTAAAATATTTTGCACCTGTGTATTGCTGGTAACCTGAATGCAGTACCTGTATGTTTTATCTTCATCGTTGTTTCACATGCTAACTATACGTTCCCTATATTCTCGACTGAAACCTATCACAGTTCATTAATCTTTGCGAATCGATTCTGACGTATTTTCTTATCACTGATTTGTTACCTTTCGTGCCCAGCTTTTCTGTACTCTTTTCAGGCGCTACGACTTCGTTTCTGTGGTTTGGAAGGCATGCAGGATTTCATACAGTGTTGCAACCCCAGGACAGTTCGTTTTATAGCTCTCGGGAACGGTTTGAGATATTGATTCAACACAAACTCTATTGGAGGAAGACTTGTTCACATTTCCACATAATCTATTACGGAACTTCTTTCTACGGCATCTCTACCATGTGTCCTTTTGGAGTGAATCCTGTACCAAGCCCGTTAGTCGCTGGATGCTAGGTATGCTGTAGTTTATTCTCTACTGTATATTTGATCCTTCCGCGGTCTTCTTGTTGTACATTGTTCATTTCTCTGTACGGACCCAATAATTTCTCAATCTTAGAGCCTCATATCTCCCTTATTTAGTAACAATGATAACCCACCTTTCGCTTATTTTCTTTCACGATTTATGCCAATTGTTTTAATACCATAAAGTGGCATATGTTCTATCTAAAAAAAAAAAAACTATAAATTGGTACAAGACAACACTGTTTGTGTGACACTACTGTCCTCTTCTTGGCCACGCGTCCCACTCCCGTAGGTTTCAGCTTACCTGCATACACTTTCTACCTTTTTTAGTGTTTTTAGGATATAACTCGGCACAGCCTCACCCAGTCACTGCGTGGTATATATATTATATGTAGCGGGTAAACAAAGCATTTCCGCACCGAGTGACTATCACCACGGTGATTAGTGATCCAGAATTAGTCAGGGTATTAATTTCAATAATTTCTAGCTTCCACAGTTCGCATACGTCCCTTGTAAGTTGGATTTGGTATGCTATCATTGGACCACGGGGGTCGAAACTGTGAATTGGCGTGCCCATAAGATCGGTGCAGTTTGTAGTAATGTTCAATTAGCAAGGCAGATGCAAAATGGTGTTACATGTTCCTGTATTGTTTATAGTATGATGCTACAAATATTATAAATTATGATCAAATAAATCACCAAGACGTCAGGATCGATTAGGTGTTCCTGGAACGATTGTAACACAATGACAAATATAAAAGAAAGTAAGAGAGCTCTATGGCGGAATATGAGGAAGTAAATCAAATAAAATCAACAAATACCATTGTTGAACGAAATATACCACGAAAGTCCCCTGAGGGATAAATGTATAAATAGCAGCTACCGGAGCTGTCTCTTAACGTCATATACTATAGAAGGGCTAGTTGATAGTAACAATAAAAATACAATTCTCCTACAAAACTAATAGTGCAGAATGAACATCGCTTTATTGTGTGTCCTTGTACTCATCGAATAGCACGGGAATAGAGTCAACAGTCTCAGGCTTTAGAGCACTTCTCCATTGCTGAACTACAGTGAGTGTAAAAAGTATTCATACAGGCAATATCTTAAAAAAAAAAAAAAAAAAAAAAAGGAGAGAGAGAGAGATTTTGTACCGCTTCCATGATATGTAGATCCAACTCACTGGGTGATTAAGAAAAGATGTTCCAAAAGGGAGACTTTAGGGAAGTATAAACAACAAATGCTATTCCGACCCTGGTTTACAGAGACAAAAAGGGAAAGGTGTGATAATCCATGCGCAGAAAGTATTCATACAGTACCACAACTTTCACAGGAATACCTCACTCTCCGTGTACAGAAACGAATGACGGGCATGTAAAGGTACTCTAGTTTGCTCTACATTCCCTTTAATGCATTCAAGTTCACAACGTTATCGCGGAGTTTGCGAGTGCGGCAGTATGGGGCATAAAGTTTGTGAAATTACAGAAGAGGAATGAAGAATTATAATTCGTCTGTATAACTAGTGTAAATCACGTTCTGAAATTGCAAGCATTGTTGGTAGGCCTAGATGGACTATTCAAAGTATTGCTGATAGAATAGGACAGAGAAAAACGTTGAAAAATGCACATAGACCAGGTCGCCCAGTGAAATTAAATACGCATTGTCAGTCATTGATAGTTCGAGAAATAAAAAAAAAAAGAAAAACGCGTCTGAGTGTGTTAGAGCTTGCAAGTGAGCTTTATAAAGAACTTAAAGTGCATGTCTCACATTCTACCATTTGCAATTACTTGAGAAAGCGTGGCCTTCATGGTCGGGTAGCCCGAAGAAAATATTTTGAGAGTTAAGTCAATAGGAGAAAAAGGTTGACATTTGCCAAAGCACACTGAAATATACCACAAGAATTCTGGAACCGTATGATATTTACGGATGAAAGCAAATTCAACATATTCGCATAGGATGGACGAACCTATTGCATGTGGAGGCGAAAGATTACAGAGTTTCAAAAACAAAATCTGAAGTGAAACATGGTGATGGTTCTATTATGTTTTGGGGGTGTATTAGTGCCTCTGGTGTAGGGTCTTTGCATTTTATAGATGGTAGGGTAGTGGGCCCAGAAATTGACATGTTAAGAGGGCATTTGAACACTTTACTGTATAATTACGCAATGTAGCTTCCAACTAGCATTATAAAGGTTGCATTTCATCAAGGAGACTATGACTAACACAGCATAGTATTCTTGCAAATACATATATTTTTAGGAAATATAGAAACGATAAAAATATAGTACGTGATGGGACTAGTAATTGAAAGTACACTTGTTTACCCCAATAATTAACATTTGCGAACCAGTAATTGACATGAGATTATTAACTAATTTGCTACACTCAAAACAACGCTAAATCTACAAGAAACACTACATTAATACAAAACCAATAGGTAGGAACTATATTATTTCTTAACGAACACTCCTGAGTAGATGATTAAAGCAGACTTTTGTAAATAAGTATTAAATTGTAGACCAAAGTCTTCACTAAAATGTGGAAAAGGGTCGGCCAAGATCTTTGTTTTATTCAAGTACCATCCCAGGTCGCCCGGTGAGTTTGAGGGAAACTCCAGTCAGAATGGTTGGTCACAAACACAAAAACTGCTGACGTTTGACTATACAAAAACGTTCATATCTTATGTGTTGGCTCCAGTGCAGGCCAGGCTAACTTAGAATTTTTTTGTAGCTTTTATTCGACGATATGCAAGCTTGATTTTGCGAACTTGATTTCATTCAACTTGAAATGTACAATTGCCTTTGAGGGAAACGGGTCCGAAAAATATGCGAGAATTAGCGACTTCATCTTTGTCTTCCAGAATAGGCCATACGAAGGAATTCTCCGTACTTTCTTTTAATCACTTTATGCTTGATTTCTTCCCGTCTGTAGAAAGAACCCGTCCAATGAAATACTGCTCTTGATAAAACACTGCGTAATAGCTTTTAGCACGTATCCTGCAAATGTTTAACGTACTCAAATCCTGTACCGAACCTAGCTCATTTTCGGATTGATCTATCTCAGAAAGCACTTGAGTCTTCACAGAGATCATCAGTTGATACATCTGATCCACTTGAAGAAGAATCATTTACTTGTGTGTGTGCGACTTTTTTGTATTCTTGTTGGATTTCTGTTTCTTCAGCATGCTGTCTAGCGCTTCTGTTCCCTTTCTTTCTTTTCTCTTCCTTCTGCTGTTCCTTTTTCATTTTTTTCTTTATTCCTCTGGAAGTACTTTTTCCACTCGGAAGAAGTGACGACTGCGGGTACCTTCTCAATCACTTTTCTCTTCGTTGTGACTTGGGCTCTGGCCAAAATAAAGCTCTTTTAAAGCGAGAACTCACTGATGAATTTGTGGTTTCTTCTATAATATTTACATCGACTGGACCTGATGATTCAGGTTGCACTGATTTTGTCAAATTCTCCATTGCGGATGTTGACGGTTCAGAATAGTTTCGGCTGCTTGTCTCCATAATAGATAATTTTGCTGAAACAGAAAATGTTGGCTGCTGAATAGTTGTTTGAGCTGATAGTTTTGTTTGTTCCACCATGTTTCGCCATACAAGAAAGAGATCTGTTGATCGTTCAGGACCTTGCCATTCTAAGTTTTCTTCTGATGCCTTACGAAACAGATGAAGTTTTTCATCATCAATAAAAGATTCCAAATATTCCAAATAATTTCTTGTGTGGTGTGTTTTTGGCTTAACCTTATAGGGAACTTCCTTAGATGTAATGGAACATTTGATGTAATCAACCTCGTTTTTATCGAAAGGTGAAATACCAGATCGTCTAAACCCATTAATCACAGTTTCCTGAGTCACAGAACAGTTTCGAATACTGTGGCAAAGTTTTCCTTACTCAACACTTGGTTCGGGTTTTCTAACATCCACTTATGTATAATCATCTTCCAACTCTGTTTTATAGGCTTAAATACACTAACGTTACATGGCTGAATTATCTGTGTGGTGTTGGGACATAACGCTACTAACTCAATGCCATGATCTGAACAAAACTCACTTAAATGAAGTGTTAAATCGTATTTGTGTCCATCAATGAAAAGAATAACAGGCAGCTTCACATTCTGTTTTAGGAACCATGGATGAAACACATTGGTGAAATATTCGTAGAAAGTCTCACCATTCATCTATCCACTTTCACTTTTACCAAGTGTCCATGAGTCTGGAGCCTTCTCAGCAATTTCACTTGGTAGGCGAACATAGGGGTACACAATAAATGGAGGAAGTATTTCACAACTAGCACAGAGAGTAATAAGAACTGTTAAGCACTTTTTTCAGCACTTGCTAAGACTTCATGCACGTTTCTGTCGCCTCTTGGCCCCAATACTTTTCCAGTTTTTGGACTAAGCTGAAACGAAGTTTCGTCGGCATTGAAAATCCGCGATGGGTCTTCCAAAGCTTCGGTAAGTCCTTTTGCTTGTAAATACTCATAAACTTCATCAAACCATTTGCGTATCATGTTCTCGGACACTACTGCACGACTTTTGATCAAGGCTTCAGGAGTTCGTTTGCTTATTTCTGGATGGCGACGCAAAAACGCTTCAACCCAGTGTTTAGCGATTTGTTGTTAGAAAACGGATTCTTCCTGCCTGTTGACACCATAATTTTCTGTATGGTAGTCAATAGATCTTATTTCACTAAGAGAAACCCTGCTCTAGCTATATCTATTATCCATTTTACCAACATATTTTCTTCTTTATCCGTTAAAACTGTCGAGGGTCCCATTTTTCGATGTTCTGGTGTTCTTCCTTTCACTTTGTTCATTAGTGTACTTCATGGAACATTGTATCGCCTGCTCGCTTCTGCGAAAGATACACTATTCGGTTTTACGTATTCAATGGCCTTCTTCATATCTTCTTCAGAATACTTGAAAAAGGGTTTCTTCCCTTTCAAATTGACGTCACGCTTCTTCCCCATTTTGGGTTTTGTTCAATCCTGAAACAATATGAAATCCACACTTAACAAATCCAATACCAAATCAACGCAAAACTACTCTCTGTCCCACCCTAGGAAGATTATAAAACGGAAATGACGTTCAACTAGCGCGATGTTGCCACTTATTATGAGTAGGAGGAAGCCGATTTGAGAAAATAAAAAAGAACACAAACCAAACTGCGCAGCGGTAAGCGACTCAATAATAATAATAATAATAATAATAATAATAATAATAATAATAATAATAATAATAATAATAATAATAATAATAAGAGGAATTGTAATTACTTACCTCACGTAATCTATTCCTGGAGGCAAGAAGCACCCAAATCTTTACTCCACACAAGTTCAGTGGGAGGGAGTTCGCAATGATAAGGGGGAGACGAAGAACTTAATGCCTTTTATTCTGTAGGAGACTTCTGTGTTAGAAGCAACTTTATTTAACATTTGTATTACTTCAAATTTGTTGCAGCTTGAATCACATTCAACACTTTTCTTTTTAACCACTCTACAATTTCTTTTTTGGAACATGATTTCGTAAGGATTTTTTCGTCTTTTATTGAGTATGTGCGGTCATTATCTATAACAATCACGGAATTTGGTGGTACATTCGGAAAGAGTATTTCTTGGAAATATTCATATTCTGCTGCTCAAATTCTTTGTGATAATCAGCTGTTTTTGTGCCGCGAAAAACGAGGTCAGCTCCAGGAATTTACCCACTCTCAGTCATGGTATGAATCACACTATTACTCCCCCCTTTTTTTTTCAAAGATGCCTTGACGCCTAAGGACAAACCCTCTCTCCAGCTTCACTGCCTGGTTTCGAAAATATGAATAAACGTTTAATAACATGATTTTTTCACCAGTAGAAAGAGGTTTCCCTTCTTTCTTTGCTTCTTATAACAATGTGGGAATTTTTAGCCACTGTCTCCAAAAATACCACTATAGCAGTTAAACACAAAATTAACTACTAACAGCACTAATAATAACACAGATAACACGGAATAACTATAACAAGAAAATAACAAAATAAAACAAAACAGAAGAAATTTGCACAACAAAATTCACTGAACTATCACAGAACACAATGAATCAAAACTGTCATCCCGCTTCCGCCGACGTGGCAACAACTGAGCTCATGTTGCCAAACTTACCTTATCGTAAGAAGTTTAACTGATAAAGAATGAGTTTGCATACCTCTATTATTATTCTAACAGTCAGTCTTACTTTCTTCGTGTATCTACTGCAAAAGTAGCTCCATTTTAAAAAAGTTTTTCGATACACTAATATTTGAGTGAGAGTAAATCTGACAATCTTACTTGTGTCATGCTTCTGCTGTTGTTGTCGGCTACCGTTAGGGTTGCAAGCACTTATATTAATATGCTAGATGAACTTACCAGCTACGCTGGACACACGAACAATTATAAACTGCCGCGCAAGTCAACTCTGAATTTTAATTTGTTTTTACCACAATCTTCAAAAACATTTTAAATTCTGTCACTAATCGAATTCACCAAAACTGTTTTTGGTCTTAAACCGGCTCGTTTTTCTACTAAAAAACGGTTCGGTTTTCTATTAAAATCGGCATCAGTTACAAACGCAACAGTTTTTAAATTCGAAAGAATTTTCTCTGAAAATCGGACTTTTCATAATCTTCCCAGTTTTTGAAAAAATATGTCGGTTCTTTTAAAAACCGTTATTTCTTTACGCACCAGTAGTATGGAATACCACACAGGATAGTGGGTGGTCCGGAACCCTCCCCCGCAAAAGTTGTTTTAGGCTTCATTTTTTACAAATTTATATTCCCCCACCGCTTCAATGACTTGTTCAAGCGAATTTAGTTTTGCTTAAATACTTTCAATAGAGAAAGGGCAAGCGCATTTAAACAGGTTCTACATCGTAAATAACAATAAAATACATAAAAAATACAGTGCACTGAAAATAAGAATAGCATAGGCTATTAACTTTGACAGTTTTAAAATTGGCTACCTATAACTTTGACAAAAATAATAATGCAGGAATAAAAAAAAACATTTTAGGGGTGTATAGCCCCGGATCGTCCTCCCTGGCCACACTACTGCTACAAAAGTTAACATAGTTTAAATTTTTGTTACCTTTCGTAAACCTTTCGTGATGAGGAGGGAATCTCATAATTTGTGGATGAAATTAAGAAAACTCAGGGCATAAATAAATTTACAAAACAATCCGAATAAATTTTGAGATAAGACGAGAACTAATCCTTCGATAATTGACACGAGAAGTAAGTCTTCCATGATCGAGACGAGACAAGAAAACCTAATTTCTCGTCTCGTGAGCAACACTATTTGCACAAATTGGAGATTGTCACTATTCATCTAGCGACCACGAAAACTATGAGTTCTACACTAATCTTAATGAGTTTGGACATTTTAATTTTCATCCCCACCATGTGGATGGGGCTAAGCTTAGACTTGAACAGCTTCGGGAGAGTTACTATTTATCTCAGTGACCCCTAAACTATGAATCCGACACTAATATCAATCGTTTCCGGGAGTCAATACGTACGCCAGGAACTTTTTCTTACAGGGATGTTCAAAACAAAAGGGGGTGTATTCACAAAGCAATATATTCTGTAACTCAACTATTAGTGATAACTGGTTTAATGGTCTCTTCCCTTTAAACCTTCATTTTTCCTTTTTTTTTTTTAAAAAAAAAAAAGCTTAATTATTTCTCGGAAGGAACTGCGGCGCCCAAAAGAGAAGGATTAAGCATGTCTATTTTGTTGATTGTCTTGATCGAAACTCCGAAACAATGAAATCATGTGCTTTACAAAACCAGACATGAGCATGTGTTTACTTCATATTTTGAAAGGAAAGAAATTAGCAAACCTTTTTTTTAATTGATGCAATAAACATACAACACTGATTGATGGAATTGGATTTGAAGAAAGAATTGGATTCCTTTTCTATCCAGGGGGGTGTGTAAAAAAAATTGAATGTTAGAAGGGTTTAGAATCTGAAGGGAATTCTCAAAAACGCTAAAATTCCTGGGCTGTCTGCTTATTTTTAAAAAATGTCAAATTTCAGCTTTCTAAGTTGAGCTGCTAGTGAGATACTTAATTTTTTTGCAAAAATTCGGACTCCTCCCCACTCCTCCTTGGTATGCTATTATAATTAATGTGATATGATAACATCTTAATTAGGATTGGGGTCTAATATAAACCGAAAATCTTTTCATTCTGCTTTGCCGTTTGGCCATACATAAAATTGGATTACACACGCTATTAAGTTATTTTAAGTAAAGATATAAATAACTACATAAAGTGACTTGTGTTGTTCACTTCCCACTTGTTCTACGAATAGAGGCAACCGTAAGGCCTGTAACCTTGCTGTATGAGACTATATGCACATGTATAAAGGGACAATAGTCTTTCATCCTTTCTGACAGAAAAGTGCACTTTTTGCTACTGGCTACACTGGTTTGACGCGTTTGACGTATTTCCGTTTTATATTCTTCCTAGGGTGAAACAAAGATTAGTAATTGACACCTAAGACCCAAAGATTGTCACCCCATATCAATTACTGGGAAATCGTGAGGGAATGCAACCCCTACTATTTACGGTTATATGTTCTCAAGAATGCCATCACGAAGCGAATTATACTGCGCTAGCGCGCGCACACATAAAAACCTAGTAATTGCCACCGTTGTCAATTAATGGGTTAGATTAATATTTCGAGATCCAATAATTGACACCCCCCAGTATGCCAGGCTTTTGTTTCACGAGGACATTCTAAGAACGCAGCTGTGTTCCTACATCCCTGAAAGCGTCATATAAATGTTATAGTGCGTTAATATATGAAAAATAAATGGATTCAAAACCTTCTTATCTTCCCTTGTTAAGCTTTCCGATGAGATAGCCCGTTGTAGAACAAAGGTAACACGTTTTCACATACAATGACTACTACGGCGTCTGCTGACCGGAAGCAGACAAATGAATAACTACGAAACTCCTAAAGACAACAACAGATGTCAGCAAAAGGCAGTATTCAACTGCACTTCCTTATTTTAGAGTGCAATCATCCTAGGTGTCAATTACTGGGTACGCGTCAATTACTGGGTCCATTACCCTACAATGAACCATCATCAGTACATTGACATTTTAAAATTGGATCTCTATTCATCTGCTCAACAAATAGGCATTAGACATACCTTCATATTCATGCAGGACAATGATCCAAAGTACACCTAAGTACATGCCGACATCTCCCCAATACCCCAACATTAGTCCGATTGAGATTCTATGAGACCGCCTTGACAAACTGAAGAGAAAATGACCGATTATAAAATAAACAATACTTCCAAAATGCTCTGCAAGAGGAATGGCAGAAAATTCCTTCATCAAAGACCAAGGATTTGGTAGCGTCAATGCCAAAGCGTATTAAAGCTATCATAACAGCAAAAGGATATCCACGAACTACTAAAATGGTCCAATATGACGAAAACAAAGACACTAAATGAAATGTATGAATACTTTTTGTTGATTGAGATTCTTTCTTTTAAATACCTTTCTGAATTTCCTGCACGAATATTAGCTGCTGCTTTTTCTTTTTTTTTTTTGCTATAGTCCCAATTTGTTTCATATAAGTGATTTTTGTGTATAAAATACAAATTTTCAGTTTAACTGGTGTTTGAGTTTAACGTTCCTTTTCAGCAGCGAGGCTATATGAGACGTGGATCTACTGATTAACGTGGAATCCGAACCACATGAGCTCCCGCCTGGAATCGAACCCGGATCTCCCGTGCCAGAGGCGCGTACGCTAGCCGCTTAGCCACGGAGGAGCTCTCAACTGGTGTTTATTCACCGTGATGTGTTACATGTTATCATTTTCTGAGGTGTATGAGTAGTTTTTACATTCACTGTAGAATATATTGCCTGTAGTACGAAAAGCTCTTTCAGTAGACGCACTAGAAGTAGGGATGGCCAGATACTGACGCGCTAATCTGCACAATTTTGGTAATGTCTCCTCTTGTTGCTTCCACCATTGTAGTATATCTAGTTCTCTTGGACATGATGGCATGTTGAGGTAGATGTCTACTTCATCGTCAAATGCACCAGAAATTGAAGGTCCATCTTCCCATTCCATTAATTTATTCTTCTTGGTAGGTGGCTCCAAACCGTGTCTGCTTGAGCTACTATCCTTTGCAAAGGAATCAAAGAAGCCAACTGTAGTAGATGACTGACAAAATGAGACAACGTACTTCTGTGTGGACAGATAATTCCTTATCTACAGGCATTGAACGGAGATGACGGTAGTTGGGGCTGAAAGTTTCCATTTCATTATCCATACTAATGTCGTCGACCTTCTCATTGCGAAACTGTTCTACCCGAACCTCAGCTGCGACATATCATTGGAATCAACTTCACTGTTACCTCTGCAAAGTTTGTTTAGTCCTTCAAAACCAAAGCAGTATCAAATGCATTGTTACAGTTTTCTTTGCCTCCAGTGCTTTGGTGGCATCGTAGACATCTTTTTAAAAAGCAGTAATTTCTTTCATTGAGGATTCATCAAGGCAATCTAAGCGCTGATTTTCTTTGTGCTCTACTAGTATCCGCCGGATATCGACGACCAGCGAATCCACAGATTTCAACATGATGAGTTGGGTATTCCATCTTTCCTCAGTGTCTTGGTTAACTGCGTGGCCGCTGGGTTACCAATCCAGACCTCTTGAGATATGTAACTACCTCACTAACGCAATCAAAAAGGTTTCTTTACTGATGGCAGCTCATCTCGGAAGAAGTTGTATTGAAAAGCGTTACGCAAAGTAGTAGTAATAGTAGAAATAGTGTCAGTGATAGTATTTTTCATGGTAGTTTAGCAGTAGTAGTAGTGTTAATAGTAGTAGTGATGATAGTAGTAGCAGCAGTAGCAGTAACACTAACTGTAGTAGTAACAGTCGTAGTTAGTAACAACAGTAGTAATAGTAGCATAAGTAGTACTATTAGTAGACGTAGTGGTAGTAGTAGTTGTATTAGTAGTCGTACTGTTTTCGTATTATTAGTAATAGCAGTAGTAGTATTCGCTACCGTATTAGTATAGTAATGAGTAGTAGTAGTAGTAGTAGTAGTAACAGTAGTAGCAGTAGCAGCAATAGTGGAATTAGCACTAAGAATTAGTGGATTAGTGCTTCGTAATCGTAGTATTATCAGTAGTAGTTGTAGTATTAGTACTACATACAGTGTAGCAGTTTTACCTATCTTCTTTGATACTCGTATCGCATTAATGAGTGTAGTATAAAACTTATACGTCCATACGCTGTATTATACTGTATAATGCAAATGGCTAAACAGAGCAAGCACAGGTAAGAAATAGACGAACAGAATAGGGATATAGAAAGCAAATCTTGGGTAACCTTTCACACAATTTTCCCATTCTAGGACAAATAGACATTGCAATGTTACGACGACACATTCTCATTTTCCATTGAAGGATTGACTTATCAGACTTTGTTGTTCTCATACTGGTCACGCCCGGCCCGAGCCGGGCACTGGATAGAGATCCAGCCGGGCTGGGTTTTCAGGGCTCTGCCGTGGAGTTAGTATGTTCTATCTTGTAATAATTTCTTCCGACGTAACTTCCCTCTAAGATCCTCCTTTTCTTGTTGACGTATAATGCGAGACTTCCCCGTGCTAAACAAATAGGGCCTTATGAAGAGCCGCTCTGACGCGTGAATAGTGCCATACTAGAGAGTTGGACTAGTTTCCTGCAGTGGCCAGGCCTTTTACGTCGAAACGACTCTGCATAAGGCGGATAAGCTTTTCCGTTGATCACTTCGCAACACTGAAAAAAAATAAACTTTTCCGATTTTGTACCTCATCCAGCAGCGGTTTGCGTCAACGCAACACAAATTTGCGTTCTACTCTCTGTGGTCAATATCACACACTAATTTTGCAATATGACATCAGTAACGCAAATTTCGTGTTTTGAAGTGATCTATCTTCTGCAACTTCTATCACACTCTCCACCATAATTCTTTAAAAAGAAGCTCCCTCATGGCTAGAGAGTTAGCGTATGTCTTTGGCGTAAGAGACTTGGGTTTGATTCTCGGTGGAAGCTATGTTCAGATCCCAGGTTAAGCTGTATACCCACGTCTCACATACCCTCGCTGTTGAAAGATGGAAAGCTCCAATCAATCAACCAATAAATCTTTACAAAATTGTTTGCGTTGCGGTCCGTAAATTCTGTGACGTAGGATATAAAATGAGGACCTTTGTTATTTAACCTTAAATCCACTATTATTGTCTTGCCCTTTTGTCCTACAAACATCACTTTATTATTTAATAAAAAATGCTCTGAAAATATAAAAAATATACATAACGACACTCGTATCAATTTTTTCCCCACTAGATTGTATTCCACATCGGTCACACACTGTTATTCACATTCACTTCTGAAGGGAAATGAAGAAAAATACCTTGATCCACACCTATGGAAATCGATGAGCTCAGGGATAACTAATCTGTCAGCAGCCAGTACGCCAGTTAATACACTGTTACGAAGGAGTAAAAGTGATTATGTACCAAGGATACGACTCTTGGTGCGGACACGAGCTATTGTTTCTACATTGTTGCAACGTGTCAAATCTTCTACGTGAAACGAATTGCATTTAAAGCTCATAAAGTTTCTATCTTTTATTCACGTTTGCGAAAAATTTATAGGAACTTGCACCATAGCAAGAAGATAACAAAATATAAATTTATTAATGTAAATTAGTTTACACGTGTTATATTAGCATTCTTTTACAATGTAATGCCACTAGTAGCCAATACCACCAGTAGCCTATAATATACGCCACTGACTCACGTCTACAACTGATCTGCGTCGTGCAGTATGATATTAACACTGTACGCGTGACTATTAACAAATGCAACATAAACATTATTTACAAATATCAACATAATATGCAACTACATGGCTCAGATTAGAAAATTTTACTAGTATCACCATGAAGTCAGATTTCAATGATATTTATTTTGAGTAATTTATTTTCCATATACACATGTGCATTTCAATTTTATGTACTTTGTACCAGTTTTTGGCGCCCCGTGCAAATGCATTGCCCCGTTCCACATACAATAGTGCCCGGGTCTTGATAATCATATATACAGTACTCAACGGTAACTTAAGTTGGTATTCGTTACTCAAAAAAAAAAAAAAGAAAAAAGAAAGAAAGAAAGAAAGAAAGAAAGAAAGAAAAAGAAAGAAAATGAAATCTTTCAATTTTACGTCCACAGTTATGCCGGATAGGCTAAAGGAGACGGTGATGATGAGAAATGAATTAAATGGTGGAATGAAGAAAGTGGGAGGAAACAGCAAACCCCGAGAAAACCCACGTGCACGGTGTTCGTCCACAACAAAGTCCGCTTGGTGCGAGCTGGGATCGAACCAGAGACCCTGCACACCAGAGGTGAATGTTCTACCACTGAGCCACCGCGGCCCCTATTCGTTATTCAAAATATAGCAGTATGCTCAGTGTACATCTTCAGGCTTTCAAGAGCACGATCTGCCAACTCATTGCACATACATACACAATACTGAAGAACTTGAACAAGTATCAAGCTATGTATGCAATATTTTCCTCGGCAGTAAGATTCAATCTGTAGTATCCGAATCTATACTTATACGTAAAAGTGGCTCTCAGATTTAAAGCCAGTGAAGTTAAAAACATATGTATATACTACGCAATAAGCAAACGTATGACAAGTTGCTATTATTATTTGTAGTGCAGCAACAAATTCACTATTAAAAATTTTTCAACATTAAATGAAGCTTTCGCTGACTAGTCTTATTAGTTGTCTATTTCCTTCAGCCGTAACAAAGAAAATAGTTCTCCTCATGGGAGTCACTGGCGGGGGACGAGGGGGACACGTCCGCCCAATACTTTGAAGTACAAAATATTCAATATTTTATTCTAATTTAATTATTTACTAACGATAGAATAGCATATAAACAATAATAATGTTTTATTTGAAACATAATATTCAGGCTGTGAAACGACTATAACAGAGCTCTTGATACACATCAGGGGATCGTGAAGGTAAGCAGAAGGGTAAAAATAGAATCGAAGATAATAAACAGGCTGGACTAGGAAGTACCATTTAAACCAATTTCTTTGATGCCCCCCCCCCCCAAATTTTAAATGCCAGAGACGCCAGTCGCTCTCATGTTCATTATATCCTCCTGTAGTAGTGAAGGAGTTTTACAAATAGAAATGAATCAACTGTAAATAGTGTAATGATATTGAGAGGAAACAGGAAAACCACAAGAAAGAAAAATCATGCATACATTATTCGTCCAACGGAAGTCATACATAACATCATAAGGAATCTTACCTCTAAACCACTGAGATCTGAAAGAAATATTTTATACCTCGAACAGAAATTGAATTCTCTACAAGTAGAATACTGATGATTATCCAGTACTTTTACAGGTACATAATTTGTGTAGCTGAATCGATATTGCGCTCACATTTGGAGCATATCGTTCCTAGGCCAATTCATTCTAATATCCTAGTCTTTATTAGCCTACAGATTATCATCGAAGCGCATAAATGCACAACTCTTAATGGACTATACTATACACTTTATCACAAATGTATTGAATTTAGTCAAGATCACAAGTCTTATTAAGAATACCGTATAGGTTACTTTCCATTAGTGTAAACAGAAATGCTGATTTTCGCTGTTATTAGTACTTTAAAATAGAGCGATGGTGCTCGTTTCATACGTATTTATAAATCATATTCTCTATATTCGAAACTAGAATTGATTTAAGAATTTTTCAAGACTTTTGAAAGAAAATATATTAATACTTTCAATAAAATTGTTCTATATATATATATATATATATATATATATATATATATAAATTTTACAATAGCAACTAAAGCGCCTGAGCTCCAACCTATAACTTTTGATATCAACCTTTTGATTTACGGTTATTCGTGATTTCACGTTTGTAACAAAGACAAATATTTTAAAGTATGTGAACTTTAAATAAATTACTTAAAGAGATCTTTTCCATGAAGTTTATCCTTTTAGATTATTGTTCAAAGCCTTTGCATTTTAATGTTTTCTCCGAAATAAATGTAAATGAATTGTGCTGCCATCTTTGGAGTTTTTAAAACTATACGTTTGTGGACGTTTATATGTTTGTGACAAATCTTTTCGACAGTGAGATCTCGGAAACTACAGGCTCTAGAAAGATGACGTTTTCACTGAACGATTGCAAATTTTGCGTAGATTGTGCAGTTCTAACTCAACATTTTAAAAAAAGGCCATTATTTCTTTATTACATTTTTACGGGTACACTGGAAGTGTTGAAATTAAAAAAAAAAAACATTATATCCTACCTATTATACATTCCAACACAACATAATTGTATATAGGGGTTGCATATCTCTCAGGTGTTTGTTCCATGGCCAAATAATAATGAAAAACGAAGGATAACCATTTCTCCAGACCAAGTTGAATCTTTATTGTTTGAGTCTTTTGCCCAATGGACATCATATATCACTATTATAATTGATTGTATGTGTAATGTATTAGCTTATTTTAAAATAAATAAAACAATAATCATGCCTGTTCTGTATGGTTGCGAAACATGGTCGCTTACTCGGAACAAAGAACATAGATTGAAAGTATTTGAAAACAAGATCCTGAGACGATTAAAAAATGAAATGAAATCTTTGAGTTTTACGTCCGACGGTTATGCCGGTGAGGCTAAAGGAGACGGTGATGATGAGTAATGAATGAAACGATGGAATGAAGAAAGTGGGAGGAAACGGGAGAGCCCCGAGGAAACCCACGCAACGGTGTTTGTCCATCACAAAGTTCACTTAGCGGGGGCTAGGATCGAACCCGGGACCCCAAGCACCAGAGGTGAACGCTCTACCACTGAGGCACCGCGGCCCCCCTGGGACGAGTATTCGGACCCAAGAGAAAAGGGAATAGGGAATGTCGTACACTTCATAACGAGGAACTACATAATTTATACGGTTTACCCAACATTTTTAGGGTCATCAAATCTAGGAGGCTCACGTGGGCAGGTCATGTAGGTAGGATGGAAGAAAGAATGAACGCTTTCAAAATCTTAACTGGGAGACCAGCCGGAAAACGACCATTAGAAAGACCTTGACGCAATTGGGAGGACAACATTAAGATGGATCTCGCAGAAATAAGAATACAAAGTAGAAACTGGATCCAATTTGCTAAGGATAGAAGTTGGTGGAGAGCTTTTGTGAACGCGGCATTGAACCTCCAGGTTCCATAGACCATAGACTTAGTTACTTTATGTATTTGCTTATTACATACTGTATGCAAGAAGAAAGAAAACACTAATCATACACGAATTAAAAACTCCAACGGGAGTAGGCTGAAATCTTGCAAACGGTGCGAGATATTGAAAAAGTAAAATCGAAAAAAGTCCCTCCTTTACGGTATTTCTTGCCGATTTTTATCAAGACGTCTTCCACTTGTGTCTGCAAAAGGACATGTACAGATGTGAGGAATAACAAGGAGATTCATGCTAATATATGAATGATGCGCTGTGTACAGAGCGCAGGCTCAACTAGTCTATATATTAAAGTGCTAGAAAAGTTTATATGTTTGTGGGCCTTTATATGTTTGTGGCCAATCCTTTCAACTGAGTTCTCAGGAACCAAAGGTTCTAGAAAAATGCTGTTATCACTGATCGATTTCAAATTTTGTGTAAACTGTTCAGTTCTAATTGAATATAAAAAAAAAAAAAAAACATGACCGTTATTTCTTTATTACTTTTTTATGGGTACACTGGAAGTGTTGAAATTTAAAGAAGGTAAAGCTACAAATCCTACGCATTATACAGTCCAAAACTACATATTTGTATATTCGGGTTGTATATCTTTTAAGCTTTTGTTTACTGGCCAAATGATAATGTAAAACGAAGGAAAACCATTTCTCCAGTCTAAGAAGAATCTTCATTGTTTTGAGTGTTTTGCCCAACGAATACCACATATCACTGACATAATTAATTGTGTTTGTAATATATTTGCTTATTACATACTGCATGCAACAAGAAAAAACTGATCACACACGAATTAGAAACTCCGGCTGGAAGTAGGCTCAAATCTTGCAAACGGTACGAGATATTGAAGAAAATAATCGCAAAAAATCTCTCCTTCATGGTACTCTTTGCCGATTTTTATCAAGACGTCTTTGACTTGTGCCTCTAAAGGGACATGTACAGATGTGAGGAATGACAAGGAGATTCATGCTCATATGTGAATGATGCGCTGTGTAAAGAGCGCAGGTTCAGCTAGTACATTTAAAAAAAAAAAAATCAAATATATATACTAATATATATACTAATACAGTGAAACCTCTGAATAACGGACACCAATGGGACGGGAATTTTTGTCCGTCACTGAGAGGTGTCCGTTAGAGAGAGGTTACAAAAATTTAATTTCTCTCAACGGTCATTGTATGCAGTAATATAGAGTATATACATTATGTATGGGCGTAAAGACGTAAAATTCAATATGAAAATACTCAATTTAGTACATATTTGAATTACCGGGAAAGATGAAGGAGAAATTCATTTCTGTTAAATAATATTATTATTAAGGAATGTGTTAATATGTTCGTATGCTGCAAATGATAATGCGTGTATGGTATTTTTTTAAAGGACATGTCATCACCTTGTAAAAAAAAATCCATTAATTCACATACCGCCTATACGAAAAGTAAAAATAGCTTTAATAAGTATGCAATATTATTATTAAATAGTGAAAATGTGGAGAAGAAACTCACCAAATTTCTTGGGAAAAAGTCTGCAGTAGTTGTCTGCCGTGTACATCCTACGGACACTAGTTTCTGTTCGAAATTTGCTTGCAACTGTTGGATCAATTGGAGAACTTCTGTTTCACCGCGATTAATGGCAAATTTCTTTAATTGTTCAACTGTTTGACACACCAATTTGTACAAAAGAAAAATTTTGCTTTTTCAAAAAAATAAGAGAGAAAACATTGCTCGTTGGAAAATGTTATTGCAAAATAAACAAGGTTTCTTTTGTTATCTATTGTCGGAAAAGATGCAAGGCCCGGAGGAAAAAACACTAAATTTGTTACGGAAGGGAAGATCCGCATAGAATTTTTGACCATACGACTAACCCTGCATAAGTGTTAGTGCTTATTGAAGATTTTCTAGGATTTCCACCAGAAAGCAGTTTATTGCGGGCAGAAAAAAAAGAAGCATTTCAAGTTCAGCTTGAAGTTGTTCTGTTTGATGATAGATACACTTGTGGAGAAAAGACTTTTCTGTCTACTGTCATATATCGCAGAACCGAGAATAATTCCTGTCCGTTATGAAGAGGTTATTGAAATGTTTGGGGGTAAAAAAGGACTGTCCGCGTCCGTATCTGAGAGTGTCCGTAAAAGGGAGGGTTTTGTTCCGTAAGAGAACATATATTTTTGCCGGGACAAAAAAATCTGTCCGTATTATAGAGGTGTCCGTTAAGGGAGGTTTCACTGTATATACTAATCCTACTAGCTCAACATACGATCGAAAAACTAAGCTCTGTGTATAAAGCAGAGCAGTTCAAAACAACACCGACAACGTTTGGGGGAAGATTCCTGACACCAAGATAAGACAAAAAGTTCAGACCAATCTTTCCTTTCGACAGTATGACCAGACAAAAACTTTGTCGGAAAAATGCAAAAATAGCCATAACAAAATGTCGGATCGAAGTCGAGTAAAAGGGTATATGCATTATTTTTAGTCTTAGATTCCATTAATTTCGCAGTACTCACGCGTTTATTTTCCTCGCCACACGGTAGTTCGGAATGTTAACACAAGGGGTCTCTGTGTACCTTTCTATCAGTGATCCTTCTGCACGCTTAAGGTGTGATCGAATGTAAAATTTAAAAATATCATTATTTTGTCTGAAAGTCAGGTGGGCTATCTTTATTCCGGTGCAAATATTGTTGTTATAAATCTTTCAAAACGTCTTTCAAAATCTTTTGAGTGCTGACAAGATGGTCAATGAGTTACGAAATACCAGTCCTGATAAGGGCAATTTTGTAGAGGACGATCGTGATGAAGAAAAAATTGAGACCGAAAAAGTGCATTTCTGTGGCACAGAAGTCAGTGAATATCCAGAAGTGACGGACAATTCCGAGCGACAGGCATCACTGACACTTGTTTGTTGATAGGGATAGTGAAGATGGTTTTAAAGGAAAGCATTTTACAGCAAAATACAATTTCACATGGAAAAAAAGAGATTACTACTTTTAATATTTGCAGGCGTGCTAACAATATTGTACTTCGTTTTCCAGGATCTAAAGGTGAGGCTATGTCTGAGCCGTCGCAACATTAATGTATAGAACTATTTTTAGACGCCAAGATTTTGGTCACATATGTTCACAATAAAGAAATCTTTAAAATAGGAAAAACAATACTTCCATTACTAGATACAAATAACTTTTAAGTTTTGTTCGTGTATTACTTCTGAAAAATGTAATACTGAAAAATAAACGTTTTTGTTCTTCTTTCAAAAGTTTTCAAATGAAACATCTTTATCAAATTATGCACAAAAATAAATTTTTTCATAAATACAGTTCTCACAAAGTACCAAAGAAATATTAACGAAATTAGGCTATGTACTAAAATAAAAAGCAATGGGCTGTAGTAGTAGCCCACGCGAGTATCCCTGACAAAATTAAAGCCGAGTTAATGCACAATTGGACGTGGTGCAGGGGTAGCGAAAGGATGATGCCTAAAGAAACTGGATAATCCCTGGGATATTTTATCAAAAGTTGAATAAGGAAAATAAACAAATATCAAGTACAAATATTTCAACGAAAATCATTGTACATCATCCGATTCAGAACACTGTTAGAAATCAGAAGAGAAAAAAACACAAGTTTGATTGATCTACTTTGTCTTAATACAGAATAAACTGAAACGAAACGAACTTTTTAACGTCTCATGGTTATGTCTTCTAGACTAATGTAGACGGATGATAAATAAAAGCTAATTATTGCGAAAGAAAATAAAATGACATGGAATCTGTAAGTTTTACGTCCCACGGTTATTACGGCTCAGCTAAAGGAGACGGTGATGATGAGAAATGAAAGAAATGATGGAATGAATAAAGTGAGAATCCCGAGAAAACCCACGCACACGGTGCTTGTCGACCTCAAAGCTCACTTGGCGCTAGCTGGGATCGAACCAAGGACCCCATGCACCAGAGGTGAACGCTCTATCACTGAGCTACCGCGGCTCTTATTGCGAAAGATTCATGGAATAAGAGTGTAGGAGAAACGGGAACACGCCGATAAACTCACGGACGTAATGTTGTCCACAACAAATTTTCGTGATCTGAGATCGAACGAGAGACTCGCTCCAAAAACCAGCCCTCTATCATGACACTGAGCCACTGTGGTTTCACTTTGGAACTATGACTCTGATAGATGTATTGGTCAAGTAAATATGTGTGATAAACCAATGTGCAAAAAATGCACTGAAAGTGTGGAATTTGTTATTTTATTCGGCTGGAAATGATAAGTATATATATATATATATATATATATATATATATATATATATATATTGGTCAGTTATTTTCAACTGGTGTACCGTAATTCTCCAGACGTACCAAACAGATTGTCGATGGGTCGCCGTTAAGGTGGTTTTTAAGTACATTTTATTATTGACTGTAACGAAAAAGTGGTCGCATCCCATCACCCGACCGACGTTGTACTTGATTCTTAAGTTTCCCATAATTCACGGTATCGGTGAAGTATTAGGACACTAAAAGTAGACGAGGACCGCGAATGGAACACGCCTATGAAACTTCAACTAGGAGAACTGAGGAACTAAGAGAGAAATGACAGGTTATATATGTAATAGAGAAGGTAAGCATGGCGTACAATAAGAAGTTCAGTAGTGCGTTAGTTCAGAAATGTAAACATACCAAGAGATTCAACAATTTTTTTTTAAATGAGAAGATATAAATTAAACTTGTGGGTTGTTTGTAAAGTGCAACACATTCTTAATAATTTCTACACTTACAAAAGATGAACTTCTATCCAACAAACATATTTCAATATTTTTCTTAAATGATAAATCATACACTTAAAGAATGTATGCATCGAAGGTACAGTTCTTCCGCAAGTTCATAATAAACTGAGACAAAGTTAGATCAATCAAACATGTTTATATCTGAGTGTTTCGAATCCTAACAATGCTGTTTTAAATTGATCTATATACTATGATTGTTGATCGTTGAAAATGTACTTGATTGCTGTTTATTTTCCTTATTCAGCTTTCGGTAAAACACCCCAGAAATTTTCTAGTTTCTTAGGAAGTATTTATTGTGATGTCCCACACCACATCTAATTACGCATTAATGGAATATACGACTAAAAATAATACAATTTCCTTCTATCCAGGTAGTTGGTGAGTATTTCAATTTATATGCCCGTAGCCAAATTCCCTGTATAAAAACTGTTGCGTAAGTATTCCAGGATTCTGAAACATGTATTTTTAAATTGGGCACATATTAGTTTCTAAGTAAAGTCTTGACCTGACTACAGTAGGTTCCATAGTTTTGGAGCCATGGACCCTTAAAGTTCATTTTTTTTTCATGTTTCCGGCAGCCTACTCCGAAAGGAAGCATCTGTGCGCCCAGGTTGGTCTATACTTTTTGTCTTATCTTGGTGTCAGGAATCACCTCCCAAACGTTGTCGTTGTTGTTTTGAAACACCCTGTATAATATATATATATATATATATATATATATATAGAGAGAGAGAGAGAGAGAGAGAGATTTATTTCTAAACATAAAGATGCCAGTACGCTGGACCTCAGGTTCATAATTATTAAAAAGTTGCATATCTTTCAGGGTATTATTATTATTATTATTATTATTATTATTATTATTATTATTAACAATAATAATAATGTTCACCAAAATATCACTATAGAGAGAGAGAGAGAGAGAGAGAGGAAGAGAGAGAGAGAAGGGAGAGATGCTTAAAAGTTGTCTGATTCTTACACCTTAATTTTATAATACAATAAACGTAATGACTATTTTTTTTTTTTTTTTTTTTTTGGTAAATGGGCGAAAGTAAGCTGCTATTGCTTGTTTTCAAAAGGCATCAAGAGTTCCACAAATACTTAATTTAAATAACAACACACATACGGTACATTGTTCTCATAATGTTCTTCAGAATACTAATCATGCTAGCAAAATGTTCTACAAACCTATACTAAATTAATGAATAAACTTTGCGAAAAAATCTTGGGGATGTTTTCACGTAATCCTCTTCCTAATAATAAATAAAAACAATCAACTGGATACTTTAAAATAAGGACTGAGCAAAGGCTCCTCTGAGGAGAAAGTAAAGAGCTGGAACTCCAAGAGAATGTTTGTACTGGCTTTCAGTTGAGTCGAACTTCAGTGAGAGACAATATTTGTTGGGATTATTTCCTTGTGGTAGGTCAGTCTTTAAAAAAAGGAAAAAAATAAAAAAAATCTGGTTGGTTCAGAGCCTTTACGATTTATTACCGTGCGAAAATGGAATGAACAAAAAAAAGGGCTAGAAAGTGCCCGCGAGCGGACAGAGGGGCCCAAATATTTCTAGTTCCAGAATACAATTAACTGACTTCAAGAAGAAACAAAGATTCGCAACTGTTTCTCTGGAAAGTAAACAGGAAAAGGAAGACAATAAAAACTAATTTTCAATAAAACTATATATTTACTAGTTCATATTTTTGAAGTTTCGCGTCAGCTCCCTTTTAAGACAGAAGAGGAAATATTCTGTTTCTATTAAAAGGTGCCGGTACGCCGTAAAGTCAATCCATTCTAAGTGATCCAGCATGTGCCACTCAACCATCTCAAAAAAAATAATTTTTTCATGAATGTTTATACTATATCAGGGTACTTCAAAACCACAATTAATAATTTTTACATCTCGTAGCGACGCAGCTTCTGCTGCTATTTTGCGTTTTCTCAATTTCAGGCGTTTGCGTCGTTTTAAATATCTCAACATGTCTTTGACCTAGCAAATTGAAAATTGTTGGGTGTGTCCAACTTGTGCAGAGTTAAAACTTAGTCCTCTTAACATTTTTGCTTAAAACCACTTGAAAGAGATGAAATCAGGGCCTACAGTAGCAACACTTTTGGGCATTGAAGACATGTTTGGGAAGAGGAAACAACTGACCTAGAGGTCTGAATTTGTGCGTGCATGTAGTCTGAGGTCATAAGTTCATACTCAAAAATTTGCAGACCTCTAGCTGCTTCCAAAGGCCTGAAAAGAAATCGTAAAGTTGGGGAATTATGCCAATTTGGCATATTTCACTCTCCAATATCTCCAAAGGTTCTGGATTAAAAAAAAAAAAAAAAAATCTGAAATTTTGGTAATGGTTACTCCTTTAGCATACCATAACACACAACAAAGCGCGTTTTGTGTTTTTGAGCAGAAAAGGTTTTTGAGGTGTTTTGTTCACAAATTCAAGTGGAAATTCGTCGTTGTGAAGTAAAATAAAGTAGGATGAATGGCTAGTCCAGTTAAGGCTCTCAAGCTCCTTTACTTTCCTCTAGTTGTGACTCACTACAGGCCCGTATCCAGGGGGGTCTAGGGGACCGGGCCCCCCTAAATTTTTAATGGCCCATCCTAAAATTTCCACGGTAGGATTAAAAGTGAACTGTAATATGGTGTTTCGATCGCTCACCCCCTAAATTTTTGGGCTCGCTACGGGCCTGTCTCACTGTCATGACTACAGCAGCACTGGTGAAGACTGTCGCTATCAGTAGAAGGCGAGAAAAGTCAAATGCATACTTGGCAAGAAAAGGTCCGTAAGTACTCATTTCTCTTGCTGCTTGCTATTTGAATGATATTCAATTTTGTTTCTTGTTGTTTTAGCTGTCAACTCATGCAGGAGACTGTTATCCTTTCGTTAAATTTACATTCCCCAGTCTGTGTTTACAGTGAGTGAGTCTTCACTGACTGGGGAATGTAGATCAAACGAAAGGACAACAGTCTCCTGTAGGGATGCGCATGAGACAAGATTTGTGGCTTTCTCGTCTCGAAAATGAGCTGTAAAAGTGATGTCTCAACTCGAAAACTATATATATTTCTCTATTGGAAGAGCCGCGTCTCGACTCGAATTTTGTGAGGAAAATCCTATCTCGACTCGTCTCGTGGCCATCCCTAGTCTCCTGCATGAATCGACAGTTAAAAACAATCATAATCATCTTGGAATATCATTGATATAGCAAACAACAATGAGTACTTCCGGACATTTTGCCAAGTGTGCATTTTGAGTTTTCTCGCCTTCTGCTGAAGCGGCATTTTTCACTGCTGCTGTCGGTGATAAGACAGTGAGTCACAACTAGAGGAATGAGCTTGAGAGCCTTCACTGGACTAGCCACTCATCCTGCTTTATTTTACTTCACAACAACGAATTTCCACTTGAATTTGTGAACAAAACATCTCCTAGAATGACGTCATTCCTTAATACTTTGACCTTCTGCTCAAAAACACAAAACGCGCTTTGTTGTGTATTATGGTATGCTAAAGGAGTAACTATTACCAACATTTCAGATTTTTTTTTTATCCAGGCCCATTGGAGATATTGGACAGTGAAATATTCCAAATTGGCATAATTCCCCAACTTTATGATATTTTTTCACGCCTTTGGGAGCAGCAACAGGTCTGCAAATTTTTGTGTATAAACATATGACCCAGACTATATGCACAAATAAATTCAGACCTCTACGTCAGTTGCTTCCTCTTCCCAAACACGTCTTCAATGTCTAAAAATGTTGCTATTGTAGGCCCTGATTTCCTCTCTTTCAAGTGGTTTTAAGCAAAAATGTTAAGAGGACAAAGTTTCAGCTCTGCACAAGTTGGACACGTCCAGCAACTTTCAATTTGCTAAGACAAATACATGTTGAGATATTCAAAACGACGTAAACGCTTGAAATTGAGAAAACGCAAAATGGCGGCAGAAGTAGATGTGGGAAAACTAGTCGTCACTCATAAATATTCATGAGGGGCGATAATTTTGATATTGTAAGAGTTCTTAATGCACGGGTGGTTGATAATTTGATTAATTGATACACCTCTGCATATTAATGATCTTGTACATGACACAGAAGAAATACGATAATATATGCAGTTGCGGACGGATGTTGTATATGGGAAAGAGAACATGGCGTATAATAAATGCTTTCCGTTCTTAGAATGGTTAAGAAATGTTAATTTGACAAGCAAAATATAAAAAAGGACCTTTAGGAAATAAAATATGCAGAGTACACACGTATTAGAAGGTAATATATTGTTTGTTTCATTTATATGCATGACATGTAACACGGCAGAGGATGTTGCTCGTTGAAATGGGTGAAAGAAAATGCTGGAAGTTTCCAGATTTTCTCAAGGGTATTAGACTTATATAAATACTCATTCATTTGCATGATTCGTACAACGTATAAGAGATAAGAAGCGCAAGTATAATGTTGGAAGAAGAAAATTGACACGTAGAAGGCTCTGGAAGAGAAAATTATTGGTAGGTACTAACTTTGTAGTATTCTTGTTTTATACTTGTTCATTTTTATATGAGAAGGGACATTGGAAATGAAATACATGTAAAACGTATTGTAATTGTCGGGAGTATAAGCGGACGGAAGTGTTTGTCTTTTACAGGGAATTGATTGCAGATTTTCCGGCATTGAATACCATATGACTCGGTGTACTTTTATGGAATTATAACTTGACTAAGATATAGTGTAATGTAATACGCAGGGTAGATCGAATCAACATTCCTCATTGCACCGGGACTCGAACTAGGATTTTCCCAGGTGAAGAACCGTACGCTAAACCTTTTGCTTGTAGTGCGGAGTTTTTACTTATAAATAATATAAACGTTACTGCGTATGAACAAACTTATACTGAACAGGAAGTCAGCAGAATCAGCGCCGGGAATCGAACCAGGGCTCTTTCACGTGGAAAACCGTACGAAAAACCTTTTGCTTAGCAGCTGTTGTTACTTATATGTAGCTATGAATTGTGTAAGACGTATAACTGGTATTTATAAAGTGCATGTTAAGAAGGAAGTTATATTGGATAGGGCTCCATGACACTACCGGGACTCGAACCAAGATTTTCCTACGTGGAAAACCGTACGCTAATCCTTTTTTATGATTTCACTGTGGACTTTTCACTTATAAATGGTATAAATTTTACTATGTAAGAACAAACTTATATTGGATAGGTAGTTAGCAGAATCCGCACCGGGAATCGAACCATGGCTCAATCACATGCAAAGCCAATATGGTTGGGAACGTTAGTGTTACTTTTAAGTATTATATTTTTATGTTTTTGTAATTTGAAAAGTCGTAATACGGTAACTAATTGCAGTTGTTTTCTGTTCTAGGCGCTGAAGCAAATAGAAAGTGATAGAAGCGACAAAAATCAGAGAGCGACAGAAGACGTGGATTTGAATTGAATCATTAATTAAACAAGAGATAAACTAACATTCGGTATTATTATTATTATTATTGTAAACTTGTGTGTTCCGTTTTATAAACGCTGGTGTAACAATGAGGTTATATGGGGGACAGAAAATTTCACGTGACCGCAGATCGAAATTAAGGATTTTTCATGCCGAAAGCTAATGCAATAAAAATAGATCCGATATTGTTTGAACGTGTTACCCAGCATGAAATGTAGTAGTGATTAAAACAAAAAGTAGAAAGGGAAACTTTATATTTTGTAATTGTAATTGGAATACAGGAATTGGAATTCTCAATTTGTTTTATTGTTCTTTCTAGGTGATGAAGGAAATAAAATAATAGAAACACTGGAGAATAAAGTTTATTTTCGTGAATTGTTTGCTTTTGAAATATAGCAGTGCTTTCTAGGGTAAAGGAGTTATAGATTGGTTTTAAAACATGGATTTACTGAAACCTTTGGATCTTAGTACAAGAGGTGAAAGTGATTTTACAGAATCGTCATCTTGGCCGAGGACAGTTTTCAATATTGCTGGAAGTGATCCCGCAGCTTCCGCCACTGGAAACAGAAGTTACCCGGGCCAACTCCGATATATTGATGTCTTTATCGGGGACATCCCAACAGGTGGTGAGCCCGCAACCTCCACCACTGGAAAATGTTTTTCCGTTACTTGATGTCGATCATGAAATAGAAGAATATCCCCCTACACCTTTATCAACAGTGAGTAATTCCTCGGTGCAGAATTGGGAGTTGGATGAACTTTTCAATTTACCATGTGAGTGTACTGTAGAACGAACATCATTGGATTGTATAAAAGATTATAATATACTGGAAACCAGACGATATATGTATTTCTTTCCCTTGTGGGTTCGGAGACGACAGTCAATGGACGCATGATTGCTTGGTGTTGGATACGTAATCTCTTGAACGGAAAGCTATAGATGCCGTAACAAAATATGAGGTTTGTGAAGAATTATTATTAATTTACAGAAAAAGGATAGACAGCCTTTTGCGATGATATGGAACTTCATTGAGCGTTTCCGAGATCTTGCGTGGACTTTGAATATAGGCCGAGCCTAGTTAAAATTTTGCTAGAGAAAGATTATGGGAAATACGTGGATATATGGTATAAAAATGTACAAGAAAAATGTACGAAAGTACGTTAAAAATAAACTTAGTATGAGTAAAAGATTTTTTTATCTTGAATTAGTTTGTACATACATTATGTGTAGAAGATATTGCCAATAACAATAATAAGACAATTTTTATATTTTACAATTATAGATTTATGTATTTTATTTTAATGGAATATAAGTTCACGAAGTATATTTGGAAAATAATAGAATATACGTGGTGATATATTAACGAATTGTTTCTTGGAAAAGATTTATTTTGTATCGCCTTGAAACACATTATTAAACAGGAAATTCGAATAAAATATTATTTGATTTGTAATATAAGACGGAGAATGCATAGAACACTTTATTAAATGTACGGAAAAAATGTGTTTTATACATGCGCAGAAGCTTCTATTGTAGGTATATAAATAGATGTATCACACTTGAAAATTAATGTATTTGATTTGTTTTTTGTTGAAGAGCAGAAAAATGACTAGCAGGGAGATTGTTTCACCTAGAGAAAAAGAAATTCAACGTAAAAACGAAAAACCTATAGTGTTAATTCACCCGTCTGACCCCGATTTGCCAGAAGAATTAAATGATAAAGTGAGAATTATATATCCATCACAAGAAATAGAAGTGTATTATTTCAGACGCTATAATAGATATAATGATGAAATACTCCCAGAAAGTGATGACAGTCTTTTAAATATTAACTTTTTTAAAGTGGAAGCTAATGAGTGCGAGTGTATTAGTGAAAGTATTAGTGATACATGTGTTATACAATTATTTAATGAGTACACACCAAATTCAGTATTATTATGTGAAGCATGTTCTGAACATAATGAAAATGAAAAAGAACAACTGTTTGCTCCAGTATGATTACAAATTATTACAAAAGGTGTGGACAATCCTAATTAAACGTGAAATGAGAGATAAAATCTATAAATGTTATTTAAAGAAGCATTTTAAAGGTTGTAATATTAAGAACACTTATACTCTGGAGAAAAATTTAATCTGGTATATGAGTACATTACAGAGTGTGACTGTTATATCAAAGAAATAGTAGAAATGTTTTTGGAGAAAGATAAATAATTATTTAACTCTGTAAATGAACACTGAGACACTGTAGCATATGCATTCGATTGTGTATGAATAGAAGAACATATTTTATCCTCAATACTTTGATGTAAGTTGTGAAATTACAAAGGGTTACAGAGAATTGAACTGTCAACTATTATTTATAAACGGATCAATCTGTAGTATTGTAACATTAGGAATTCAATAGGTTACAAACATTGAACTAACACATGCAAATAATAGTTAGAGCTAAAATACTGAAATAATGGCAACTGAATTGTCAGTGAGAGCAATGTACTGTTTTCTTTTAAAAGAGATAAATTGATATTAGGAAATATAATCTTAGTTGTTTGTATGCTATATGAAGGAACTGGTGTTTAAGAAGCAGTGTATTAGAAGAAAAAAAATCGTTTTCAAAGAATATGGTAGGAAACTGAAAGTATTTAATACTTTATTTTAGATTTTTACAGACATTACCAACGTAAGTGAATGATGAACTGTTGTCTATTGAACGGGAGTCACTGAGGTTGATACATCGTGTTTAGGTTATGATATGGAGACTTTAAAACTTTTCTTTAATCATTTACTTTAAATGAAAAACAACATATAACCTTGTATGCAAAATGCACAGATTCAAGGGCGAACCCACGCGAGGGATCCTTTGGACCCGGATCACATTTAAAACTTTATAACCTAACAAACATTTTAACACTTTAAGAAAATTATGGTTGCAATAGGAGAGAAATGTGTGATATACTGTAGAAAAGTTGATGTTATACTACCCTTGTACTCTTTCTTTCCTTATAAAAAGAAGTTAGTGTACTATTTCGCTGAGAATATAGGTGACAATATTGTAAAATTACGTATTTTGTTGAAAGTAGAATAATGCTACTTCAATAATGCTTAAACACAGTGACTGTTAGTGCTGGATCCACCCTTCAAAAATTTCATGGTGTGCAGACCCTTACTTGGTAGGGTAAACTATCCAATAGTCGACCGAATTTGATTACGAAAAACGTAAGTCGGTATTTAGTGTTCTTTCTTTAATTGAATATGTCCAAAAAATGTGTATAGTACTCTGTGCACTCTCTAGAATCATGGGATTAGGTTAGTTTTCAAAAATGTTATTACATTAATTTATTACACTTTTTTATTATAAATGTGACAAATTTTGCTATAGCCGACCACCCAAAATCGAAGTTCGACCACTACGTATACCAGTAGTCGACCAGGATTTCCAAGTTATAAGTTTGTCCTTCTAATCTCAGAAATTGATATAAAAACACATTTATAATTCACAATATTTTAAATAAAAATTGTAGCTACCATTGGATCTAAACCACAACATATTTTTAAATAAATACAGGCCTATTCGACAATTTTGTGCAAATTATATCTGAAAGTGCGAAGATAGGCTATTTTTAAAGTTGAACAAGAAACTAACGTAACATATTATAAATATAGTTTATAACAGCAACTAATGACTTCTCTATAGAATAGTTATAGCCTAAATTAATAATAGAAATAGATATAAATAGTCATTTCGAAGGACATTGACTCAGAAGAAAATCCTCATCGCTGCTGTCGCTATCTTCGCATTGATAGAAATAGCTTGAGCATTGGAAATCTTCATACTCTTCTGCAGTATGTGCTTCCAAATCAGGAAGAACGCTCTGTAAATTTGGGAATGCATGGAAGATGGGTTTTGCACAAACAGTCTGCACAAGTTACACATTCGGGCTGTAATTTATTGCTTTCGTCGATATTTCCTTTGCATTGACTGCAAATTTTATGTTTAATTGTAGCACGTTCCACTGATTCAGGAATACAATAATAATGCTCAGGGATATCAAAAGCACTGTTTTCGGATGGGTTCGATGTTTCTTGCTCATGATTGACACTATCAGGAATCCTTTTCCGGTTCTCAGAACTTGATATCCCTTTGTGTACTTTCTTTCTATTGCCAGAACGCTTGTTGTTTCCTTTCGCTGAAAACTTCTCAAGGCAAGCCCCTTGTCGATTTTCTTTTTCTTCTAACTTCCTTCGTTTCATTTCTTCCTTTCCCTCATAATAATTTTTCCATTCTACTGAAGATATGGCAAATTGAATTTTGTTCGAAGATCTCGATCTAGTTCCCCGGCAACGTGTTTTCTCAGAGTCTACCTTTGTTGGCCACCACAAATGCTGCTCAAAATTTTCCAATGAAGCTTGATTACTTCCACATTCGGGAGGAACATCTTGCCCACTGCTGAGAGGAGAATCATTAAATGTCAATGGACTAGTGCTTGTATGCCTAACATCAACTGTTAAAGCCTTTGAGAGTAAGGAACCTTGTTCATTCGAAGTTTCACAGTTGTGTTCAGTTTGTTTCTTTGCTTTCTGCTGTACTTTCAGCCAGAACTGAAATAATATTGTTTCTTCATCACGTACACTTGATTCGCCCTGCGATTCTCTCACCATCTCAAATTTGTCCAATGTTTCCAATCCTAGTTCATACTTCATCAGTTCAACAGTATTTCTATATGCCGCAACTGTTGGCTCACAAGCTGATGGGGTTTCACTCGTAGATTGTGGTGGAATTTCACACACACTTACCGCGTGACTGGATTGTGAAGCGTTTGGTGGGACAATGCATTTTGTGTAATCAGCGGCAATTGGGTCAAAGGGAAAGAATCCACACTTTCGAAAGGCATTCCTTATGATTTCAAGGTTGGCACGATTTTGTATAACTTTAGCTAGAAGTGGACAAAAATCTAACTTGATGAAGACCTTATACGAATTTTCGGTTTGCCATTCGTGGACAGCTTTCCGCCAAGCACCCTTTAAACTTCTAAATACACCTACATCTGCCGGTTGTAATATGTGGGTCGCGTTGGGGTACAAGACGTACAGAATAATGCCATTTTCAGTGCACAAGTTACTAGTGTTCAAGTTTAAATGAGTTCTATGTCCGCCAACGAGGAAAAGCACGGGAAACTTTGTATTTCTTCTTTTCAACCAAGGGAGCAAAACGTTAGCAATGTATTCATAGAATGTTTCAGAGTTCATCCATCTACTATCAGATAATCCTAATCCCCATTCTTTTGGTACAGTATTTACCAAATCTTTGGATGGCTTCACATAGGGGAACACTACCATAGTTGACAAAATGCTTCCTACAGCATTGAATCCAGGTAGAACTGTAATTGTATCCTTTTCTGTTCCAGAAGCCACTTCATATAAGTTTTTCCAACCTTTGGGTCCCAAAATTACCCCAGTTTGAGGACATAGATGAAAGTTTGTCTCATCAGCATTTAGAATTCTTTCTGAATCTTCCAGCAAATCATGACAATTAACGCTAGTTAGGTACTCCTTCAGTTCCTGAAACCAAGATCTGATTGCAGTCTCTGTAACACACGCATGTACTTTAGATACTGTTACCGCTGTCCTTTCAGTCACTTCTGGGTGCCTTCTCAAAAATGAATGATACCATGCAGGACCAGGTCTTCCATTCCTCAACGGCGAGACTGGATATGACTTCAGCTTCTTGGCAAAAAAATAAACAAATTAATGAATTAATCGAACAAGTTGCTTCATAGTGTGAATGAAGCTCATTCTCCCTCTTAGCAAGTCAAATAATGGATCAATATTCTGCAAGGAGAGAACACTCAACATTCTTCAGCATCTAAATCAAAGGCATGAGATCCAAGTCTGAATAGAATATTCAAAACTACAATATCAAATATTGGCACGCAATAGGTATTTACAGATATCCAATACTAATCTATCTCTCTCTGTCTGTCTGTTTCTAATTCAATTTTCTTCATGTGCTTTTTCAAAGTTCTTCAAATTCATTTTATTTCATTTTCTTATCACAAATATTACTCTTCTCTAAAGTCGACCACTTTGTTTCCAGTACTCGACCTCCCCGGTCGCCTACTGCTTCCGTTGCTTTAAATTTATTCTTTTGTGATCTAAAGAGCATATTAACTTCAAAACTTTCAAGACATATACTTTGTTAATTAATTTCTTACGAATTTTCAAAATGGTATTAGTCGACCACCCTGGTCGACTATAGAAATTGACCGTTTGAAAGAATGCAGTAGTCGACCTCCCCCATTCTTTGTCCCAAAAGAAACAAATTTTATTATATTCGAGTATTAAACTAAAGAACTAACCCAACACAAGCTTTTTGAATATTAAAACCTGAATTAGTAACGGCCATGATTGTATAAACACATTTTTCCTACCCGTTGTCAGTATTCCAAAAAAATATGATACTTCTGTGTTTCTTCCGTCTCCTGCTATAGACCTAAACACTTTGGCGCGATTCAGGCTAACCGTGTCAAACAAAACAATACAAGTTTGCAGTGATACCAGACAATGTTTAAAGTTTTCAATAAGACATTCCTTGGAATTCACAATGGAATAGATTTAATCTTAACTATGTATTTTTTCCAAGTGGTCGACTACTAACCTAGGTCGACTATAGCCGGTTCCACCCTATGTGTGTTTAAAAAGAATACATATTAGAAAGCTCAATAATTTGAGATAAAGGATAAAATGTTTATAAAATGCATTGGAGTATAAGAGAAACACTTCTTATTAAAATGATAACGTGAAATACTTATTCCATTTTGTTAGTAAAATGACAAGATTGTACTGTTGTGAATAATTACCTTGGACTTAAAAATCAAACACAACCCTTTTGTTAGGCAACCAGTAGAAAACCTACGTATAACGAATTGACACACTGCAGACGCTTTACTTTTTTAATCCTGACAATAACCAAGGTATGGTAACCTCTTGAAGACTTGTAGACCAAGAGTGAGGTTTACTTTTTTAATCCTGACAATAACCCAAGGTATGGTAACCTCTTGAAGACTTGTAGACCAACAGTGAGGTATAGTCGGATATGGGAAAAAGATTCACGCTTATAGCAGAATGATGTAGTATGTGCAAAAGCAGGAGAGCTCGGTGACTCAGTGGAAGAACGACAATCTTTGATGTTCGTGATTCAAAACCAACCAAGTGAACTTTGTGGTGGACAACATCTTTCTTATCCTGGTACTTCCATTTCCTACTACATTCATTCATTGGCTTAATTAGCCTTTCCCTTAACCCAAAGGACTTCCTTCAGACTAAGGAAGCTACCATGTTTCATAATATACAGTATAACAGGCACGATTATCGTTGTATATAATAAAACCTCAACTTCCTCGACAGAATTTTACAACGACAAAAGATTTTGAATTGAATAATAATACGATTTTCATGCTTTTAGTTAACATTTAACTTCTTCCCAAATATAGTTTCGGTAGATTTTATCGAAAGTATTATTTCATATTAAACGTATTCACTTTATCGAAAGTATTATTTGATATTTTATAGCATTTTATAATTGTACAATTACGATTTGACGAATTCTCATGTACTTATTAGTAAACTCGTGTCCCTGCAAGCGTTTTAATAAGATGTGACTGTCGAAATAAAATTCTATCTTTGAAACAGGTATATTTATTTTTTCAAAGGATTGAATTAGTTTTAGTTGTATATAAAGCATTTTAATTTGATCTTTCTTTCTCTTGTAATAGAATCATTACGAGGCTATGATTATACCTTACAATTATTATTAAATAATGATTCAGGGAGGAAATGTGAGAATCCTGAGAAAACTTGCTTACATGCGGTGTGCCAACCGTAATAACCGCTTGGCCGGCTAAGATCGAATCATGGACCCATCACGCGCCAGAGGTGAACGATTTTGAAGGCAATGAAGAATATTTTGTAATCCCACAGTAATATCAATAACTGTTTGAGATTCTTAGTATATTATGTGATACACAAGTTACATGAATTTTATTTTGTTTTTTCGGACTAATTTTTAAGAGGATCAGAAGGATAGATTTCAAGAATTACCTATGGTCCACGGACCACAGTTTTAATATTACAGCTTTATACTCTTGCATTCAAAATTATAAGGCCATTAGGTGGGTGTATAAGACTCTTGTAATAAATGTTTTCGCTGTCTTCTACCGTGGAACCTTTTTTAAAATTTAATGTACAACTTTAAACATAACGAAGAAAATAAGAACATGCTGCGGTGAAATAAACTTGAAAACTCCCATCGTGCAAAAGAATTAAGAAAAGCAGCCTGTTTTCAAGCTGAGACTATACGTGGTTGAGATTGACCCCCAACTATAACGATTATTTTTCTCAGATGATGAGTTGGTATGCTTATGCCAGTAGCTAAAACTGGAAAAGTGAACCAGGTAGTGTTTGTAAAATGGTATTAGTGTTCAATCTCAGAACATGTGCAATTGTGATGGACAATTCTATGGGGGTGGTGGTGGACAACACCACTTGCACGAAATATAAGATCACATAACTAACTTTCCTGCCTAGAACTATTTGTTGGTATCAAAATTAGCGATACATGAACTTTCAAAAGACGAAGTGTTTCTTTATCTGGACTGTTAATGCGTATTTGAAATTTTATCGCAACAAGGATTCAACTTAAACTTTAATAAACGAAGGAACTATCAAGTTGCATTATAGGAGGGCGATACAGGTGTGTATGAAACGTTTATATATTGATTCTTTGAACACGATTTGTGTGCGAGTAATTCAATTTTACGTAACTTTTAATATTAGAAATTATCTTATACGACCATTCAATTTTTATTTTTTCTTATGCATAATCACTTTCATCATTTGACCATTGTAATGTTAGTAGAAAAAAATGCTTTATTTAACAATATGAGCACGAAACCTACGAGAAATATATTAGACAACATTCTTAATTATCACTACGGAATACTTCTTTGAACGGAAACAGTTTAGTCCGTTGGTAGAGTGCACCCATCTGGCACGAGGATCCCTAGTTCAATCCCAGACCAAAACAATTTGTGATGGACAACAAACTGTGGATTTTCTCAGGGTTCTCCATTTCCTCCCACTTTCCTTCATTTTCAACATTTTACAATCATTCACCTTTCAACATTGCCTACTCGTAAAGTGTCTCGAGTAGATAAGTATACAAGACTCATGCCAGAATATGTGTTTTCGCTTTGCCCTCAAGACAGAAAAAACAGTAACTCATAAGTTTGTTCTTACATAGTAAAATTTATACCATTTATAAGTGAAAAGTCTACAGTGAAAGCATAAAAAAAGGATTAGCGTACGGTAGGAAAATCCTGGTTCGAGTCCCGGTAGTGTCATGCCTCCCTATCCAATATAACTTCCTTAACATATACTTTATAAATACCAGTTATACGTCTTACACAATTCATAACTACATATAAGTAACAACAGCTGCTAAGCAAAAGGTTTATCGTACGGTTTACCAATTGGGAGAGCCCTGGTTCGATTCCCGGCGCGGATTCTGCTGACTTCCTGTTCAGTATAAGTTTGTTCATATGCAGTAACGTTTATAACATTTATAAGTAAAAACTCCGCACTACAAGCAAAAGGTTTAGCGTACAGTTCTCCACCTGGGAAAATCCTAGTTCTGTTTATGTTCTTTTTTCCATATACTACATCCGTCCGCAACTGCATATATTATCGTATTTCTTCTGTGTCATTTACAAGATCATTAATATGCGGAGGAAGGTGTATCAATTATTCAAACTGTCGACCACCCGTGCATTAAAAACTCTTACAATATCAAAATTATCGCCCCTCATGAATATTTATGAGTGAGGACTAGTTTTCCCACATCTACTGGCAGAAACTGCGTCGCTACGATATGTTTTTAAAAATGGTTGTAGTTTTGAGAACCCTGATATAGTGTAAACATTCATGAAAAACTTAGAATTTTTTGATAAGGTCGAGCGGCAATTTTTTTCTCGATTACTTGGCATGGATTGACCCTGTACCATTACTACCTTCTAAAATAAACACTTCCAACAATACACTACAGAAAAGTGAGAAAAGTATTTTTCAGTTGAACACCTACTTTTTTTTAGTAAACATTTCCCTCTACATATTACAAAAACAGGGCTCATAGTAATCTGGTCTCTTGTAAATAGTTGAAAAGTGACCAAAAGTACACGAAAATGTGACCAAAATCTCATCATGCCCCTTTTTTCCTTTGTCAATTTCTCCGTCACCTCTCTCTTTGTTGTCTTGTTTCATCTTTTCTTCTCTACTTCTTCTCTTTGAGCTTCCTCCTTTCTTAGGTTTTCTAAGTATGCTTTGTAGTTACGGTAAGCAGACTTAGCAGATGTAAAAAGCTTCTGAGTAAGTGGAATCAGTTCTGGCCTATTTCTGAATTTCTTCATCCCAGACATTATATTTAACTTAGCATTGAGAGTTCTCAAAGCCATGAAATATTCAAATTCATCACCTACTCTTAAGAACAAACAAGAAGAATAACATATGATGAACCACACAAACACACACACGCAACGTTGTGCGGAGCGTTAACTATTACGAGAGACAACTAAATGATTATTATGATAGAAGAAAGAATAGACAAAGAAGGGTTCTCAACCCCGCCTTGAGAGCTTAATCATCCACCAACCATCCACTGTGCTTTTGAAAGAATAAAAGCTGAAGTGAGAATAAAGCTGACTGTTTCACATGCGGCAGCAAGTACTGAAGCTTTCAAAAGAGAAATGAGTAACAAGTTTCTGCCTTTTTTCATTTATTCTTAATATTTTTCTTAGAAAACTGCCAATGCAAAACATAAATCACACGAGAAGGTCACTTTACCTCCCAAAAAAGTAACTTTTAGTGACAAATTTGAAAACAAATTAACTTTTAGTGACCAATTTGAAAAAAAGTAACTTTTAGTTAAAAAAAAGTGACTCGCTATGAGCCCTGCAAATATAAAACTACATAGTATATTATTATGTGAAATTAACGTAGCAATAAAATGCGTAGAATTATCTTTGGCTCAAGGAAATCAATATCCCAACTTCAAGGAGTTTACTGTATCAAAATAAAAATAAAATGAAATCTTTAATGTCTCACAGTTATGCCCTGAGTCCTAAAGAAGAGGTGTGACATAGGTAAGTGAACGATGATGAAATGTGGTGGGATGAAAAGTGTAAGAGGAAAGAAGAGTGTGACTAGGAAACACACGACACGTATGATTCATCAGAAGCCCAAGTGACCTAAGAACTAGGAGTCTTCGTACAGAAGGCAAGTATTTCATCAGTAAAGATACAATTCTCCCTTTCTTTTACTTGAGCTTAGTTCCAAAATATTTGTTTTACATTATCTTATTTTCTGTAAGATATTCCTCCTATCTACCAAAGATTAGAAGGGGAGATGTTTCTATCGCAAACTTTCATTAAGATTCTAAGAATAATATGAAATTTAAGTTTACTTACCAAAGAAATCCAATCAAATGTCATAGTTTTCCTGAAAAAAAATAAGATTATTAGTTACCGTGTAGTTTATATGTTCAAATACTTCAAAGATAAACAATACGTTACATGATATTGATCATTTGTCGTATGCAGTACAATTATCTACAAAATTCGAAATGAATACAAACTGAAAAAAAAACTTCAACCGTTGTTTGATGGCTAGTCAGATTTTTTTAGTTCTATAGCTGCCTAACATTGGCAATTTTTGCTATCTATGATACAACCGATGCAAGTGGCCAGCCATCACCAATAATGTTTAGTACTTGTACAAAGTGCTTGCTCAGTATTGGTCAGCGCGATTGAAATGACTATTTACGACTGGTGCGAAGGCACTGTTTGTAAACAACCAAAGAACAGACATCACGCATACAACGTAAGGAACTCCATATATGTTCAGAAAACCGGATGTGGTACCCAGTCAGTTCAGAGGAAGTGTGTAGTTAAACAGGGTTATGCGAAAGCCTATTAAGGAAAACACACAATTCTCAGTGATTTTCATTTACGAGTTCAAATTAGGATATTCTCCACTCCTAACCACGGAAAACATCAACAATGCATTTGAGCCAGAAGCAGTGAATAAATACACTATACGTCGCTGGTTTGTTCAATTTCGCGCCAGTGACCAAGTTTTTATCAATATGACTCAACAGTTTCAGAACAAAGATATCATAATTCAGGAAAACTTTGATGTACGTTGTCAAAGATATTGATACCTTATTCTTGGCTAAGTGAAAACTGAGATCACACTAATGAAGATCATACTTTTGAATATTTTTATACAAAATACATATTTCAACATAATCTTCCAAATATCATCGAATTGTCATCTCAAAAGCATCAATTGCTCGAACACAAATATCGCTGAATAAAGTAGCTAGTCTGTGCAACGATGATCAACTGATTTCTTGTCTCAAAATGTTTCGATGTTCGAAGGACTTTAACTTATTTAAAGAAAAATAGGTACATGCATGTTTTACGTATTTCAGGATCACTTCCATCACCTGCAGAAGCACAGGGTAAGAGATAGTGCGTGTAAAGGACAATATGAAAAAACAAGCATAGACAAAATGTTAGCTGCGCAATTCGAAGTACAATGGTTTCGATTAAAACCAGCAGCTTCTTTCTATACACTAACACATATTCACTAGAGGGCACGGTCCATCGAACTCAACTTTCTCGCTATTACTTCTTAAACTGAAATGAAATCTTTGAGTTTTACGTCCCACGTTTATGCCGGTTAGGCTAAAGGAGACGTGATGATAAGTAATGAATGAAATGGTGGAATGAAGAAAGTGGGAGGAAACGGGAGAACCCCGAGAAAACCCACGCACACGGTGTTTGTCCACCACAAAGTTCACTTGGCGGGGACTGGGATAGAACCCGGGACTCCAAGCACCAGAGGTGAACGCTCTACCACTGAGCCACCGCGGCCCCACTTCTTAAACTGAATCATATTATGCTGCAGTTATTACAGAAGCATTTATTTACGAGAGTCGTTTCGGAGAAAATCGTGAAAAGATAAAAGAAATGAAAAGAATGAAAGAAGACTCATCATCCCCCAGGCCATACTACTATGCATAGAAACCTGAAATTTGTAGAGAATAACCCTCTTGTAGAGAAATTTGTAGAGAATAAGGAAAGCAAGGGATACTCGAAATAAGTATCCTAAGGTTGGTAAAGGGGACCTATATTTATTGCCACGGATAGTGTATCTCACAAATCTCTAAAGTTAGAGATAAAGCTTGATACATGAATTCTTCATTACAAATAAGGAAATGTGTGTTTTAGCGTTTCTGAAAATTCAGCTTCTAAGGGAAACAAGGGACAATTTCGATGATATTGAAATTTCACTTTATTCACAAAGTGCCGAATGTATAGATTCGCTTAAGTTAGAGATGTGAAATTCAGTGCATAATCTCTTAAATAAAAATAATGGAACATATGTTTCAGTCTTTTCAAAAATTCCGCTCCTAAGGGGGGAAAGGGGGAGCCATTTCTATAATATTCAAATTTCCCTTTCATTATTGAGAATCGGTACGGTGGAGTTTCGTGAGCAAGACTAGTTCAGACAAATGAAAGCAAGACTAGTTCAGACAAACTCTCAAACACTGTTTTAGTGTTACATGATATAAAAAAATATAAATTGATAAAGTGGTTGTACACGCATAATGAAGGGTATTTATCAATGTTTAAAGATAAGCAAGTCTTTGCACAATATACTCTATTAATAAACATGGTATAAATGTTGTAATATCACCCTCTTTGTGGATCTCTCGTGACGCGGAAGGATTCTGATAACTTCTAGATGAAATTGAGAAAAAAAAAAAAAAAAAAAAAGGTCATAAATTTTGTACATGAACTGACAAAACAAGAGGAGAAAAGCTTTCCGAGAATTGAGACGAGACAAGACTTTTACAAAATTTACGAAAACGAGACAAAAAGTCTTATTTCTAGTCTCGTTTTGTCTCGTAGGCGACCCTACCTATGCCCACCATATTGAACTCGTACTCCAAACGTTTGGAATAGACTTGACACCGTACATGCAAGTGAATGAAATAATGAAATATTCTCATTATCTATTTTGCAAAGCTTCCACTGTCAAATTCCATGCCTTTAAATTAAGACAAAAATCATATCCGTTTCAAAATTATCTTTCACTTCTTCACGATAAAGGACCCCGCACAGTTCTTATGGAAATTGGATTTCGGTGAAATTGCTTGAAAACGTGATATATATTTAGATATTGTGGTGCTGAGAAAAGTCTCAGTGGCACTGACCGTTTGGCCACTACAGGGACACGTTTTTGAAAACAGCCAAAGATAACGATATTCTGGATGTAGGTGAAAACAACTGAAACTGTGATATGTTGTAGATATTATGATACTGAGAAAAAGTCTCAATAGGCCCAACCGCCAATCACTGACCATTTGGCCATTACGAGGCCATTGTTTTGAAAGCAGCCAAAGATAACGATATTCTGGATTTCGGAGGAAATGACTGAAACAGTGGTAAGTTGTAGATACTGTGATCCTGAGGAAAAGTCTATAAATAGACACAACCACCAATCACTAACAGTTTGGCCACTACAAGGCCATTTTTTAAAGATAGCCAAAGATAACAATATTCCGGATTTCGGTGGAAATGAATGAAAGTGTGATATGTTGTAGATGTGATCCTGAGAAAAAGTGTGAAGCTGTGGCTACCGAGCAACTGTAAGTCAGTTGGTAGACCATTTGTTCGATTCCGGAGGTTTGGTCCGGGCCGGCTATTTTGGCTGGAGATTTCCGGGGTTTTCCTTTTCCCCACAAAGAATATATCGGGATGTTACCTATACCGCTAAAAAAAATGAAATCTTTAAGTTTTACGTCCCATGGTTATGCTCCTATGCCGCTACTCTTCCCATCCCTTTTCCAGGTTGTGTAACCGCTTAGGTACGTCATCCTTCTTACGTGGCCAGCGAAGGTGAAAGTTGCAAATCTGTGCAAGAAAATGTAAATATCAGTTGTTCCTAATATCATAGCTGCCGCAGCTCTCTACTGTCTGTTGTGCAGTGACACTAAGTTGGCATTCTGAAGACAGGTGGGTTCACAATCCTTGCTGTAAACACTGTGATTGATGTTTTTCTTTTTTAGTTATTTTTCACAGACGAATGCCCTGATAGTACTTGAACGACAGGCCTAGTTGTTAACGTTCCTGTCTTGATATTCGGATCAGCTTTCGCCTAGGATTGTTGTACCCTTGACTTGACACGTGCACCCATCACAGTCGCCAAAGAAGTCTAGAAGTACCAACAAAACGTCAGTGTAATCATCATATTTACCTTCAATAAAATCATTTGGTAGTGAAATATACGCATGCTGTATATATGTTTCACAAAACAACCACTGATTCGTGTTAGCACCCATTCGTGACTTTTTCTAAGGATGAGAAGATTTAAACCTTTTCACGGTGTCATGCAATTTCACCAAAATCCCTGAATATCATCATCTTCGGCTGTTATATATATATAAAAAAAATGTGTCCTCCTGGTGACCAAACAGTCAGTGATTGGTGGTTGCGCCAATTGAAACTTTTTCTCAGGATGACAAGATAAACAACATACGACGGTTTCAGTCATTTTCACCGAAAACCAGAATATCGTTATCTTTGCCTGTTTTTATTTATTTTTCTTAAGTGGCCAAACGGTTAGTGATTCGTTGTTGGTCCATTGAGGCTTTTCCTCAGGATCACAATATATCACGTTTTCAAGCAACTCCATCTAAATCCAATTTCCATAAGGATTGTGCGGGGTCCTTTTCCAAAATCCGTGCAATCGAATAGGATATTCGCATTCTGCTAATTAAATGCCCCTCACATATGTGAAAACATGGATAGACATTGCTAAACTCCTTAAAATGGTGTATTTGTGAGAAATGTTTAAAATGATTGTTGCTTTCCTTTGCTTCTATAATATTCCAGCAACAGTATTTTGGTAGTTGCAATTATAAGTTTTCACAATTACATAATTCCAAACAGCGTTGCAAACTTTAACAATATTTATCGTATCTTCGGAATTGGTTTGAGATATAAAATTACAATTATATTATGATTTTTTCGTCTATTGAAAAGGATACGTTCTTAGAGGTGATAATTATCTACACACTTTTCCGAATATCAAACAAGCCGAAGTGAATCGAATTAAGAAGCTCACTGTATGCAGAGCTGACAAACATAGCCTCTGTTGTCCAGCGGAGCCTATCCCTGGCCGAGCTCGGTCACCAAATGTAGCAATTTTTATTCCTTAGACTATGGGCTACTTGCCCACAAAATTTAATTTAGATTCAACCAGTTTTTACAGAAAATAAAGTGCCAAATATAAAATGAGCAGCTGAACATGCCCCTGGCTGAGCCCGACCACGAAATATACTGTGATTTTAATTATGTAGACGATGGGCTACTTGTCCACCAAATTTAGTTCAGATTCGACCAGTAGTTACCGAGAAATAAAGTGCCACATACGTACAAAGCGAGTCTGGCCACCAAATATAGCGATCTTTATTATATGGACAATGGACTACTTGTCTACTGTATTTTGTTTAAATCAGACCAATAGTTATTGAGAAATAAAGTACTCATATAAAGTGAGCCGAGTCTGTCCCTGGCCGAGTCCGGCAACCAAATACAGCAATGATTACACTGATCTGCAAATTTTCAGCTTTCTTCTGTTGTTTTAAAATAAAATGGTGCATCCGAATCGATTTTTTTTCTGCTGATTACGAAAATGACCTTCAAAGTTTTGTATCACGTCAGGTTTGTTCACAAATCACGAAAATGTCAAAATTGAAAAAAAAAAAAAAACAAATTTTTTAATCTGTAGACGCCTGCCAGGGAATTCGTATCTTGACGTTGTCATCCCTGGCGCATCTTCTGATCGTTGCAGAGACATGAACGACCCTTTGTTGGAAAGCTAATAGAACAAGTAATGCAACGAGCTATATTTGGTGCATCTGAGCTCCCATTCGTAGAAGAAGAAATTCGAAATATTTGCAAAAAAAATGTCATTTTTTTAAATTTCGAGCCACGCTGGCAACACTGTTAGTTATTTTACGTAGGTAAAAAGAAAAATTGATACGAGTTCCTTACATAGTCATATCAACCATATAGAAAAATGAAAGCCGTAACTACAATAGGAAGCGAGAAAAAAATCAAAGTACAACCACCGTTCATAAAATTTTGTGGTTCGTAAACATTCACGTTGTTACCCCTGGCGCCTCCTAATTGTCACTGAGACATGATCCACACCTTGTTGAAAAGGTAATAGAACAAGGAATCCAACGAGATAAGTTTGGTAACTCTGGCACCAGTTCGTAGAAGAAAAGGAAGAAGAAAGTCGAAAAAGTTGTAAAATTTGTTATTTTTTTTAATTTCCGGCCACGCTGGCAACACTGTTAGTAATCCTACGCTGGCAAAAAAAAAAAATCGTATGAGTGTGTCACATAGTCATACCAACCATATAGAAAATGATGTGATCGACTTGTTGGAAAGTTTAAATGGAATTAATGTGTAAAAAGAAACAAATATATCGCTGAATGTTACAACAATTGTACCGAATTTTATCACATCCAGATTAGGCTGCGTTCAGAAATGTGGTACAAAACTTTTTGGGGAACAAGAAGGCTGCAAATTACAGCGTTTTAATCGATGAGATGTTGGAATCTTTTAAACTGCTTGCCTGCAACATGAGCGTCAAAGTTCACTTTCTTCATGCTCATCTCAATTACTTTCCTGACAATCTTGGTGATTTTACGGAAGAACATGGCGAGCGTTTCCATCAGGACATTCAAGTGATGGAAAAGAGATACCAAGGAAAGGAAGGTGGGCTGTCCATATGATGACCGAATATTGCTGGATGTTAAGAAGAGACTGTACGGAAGAACACCAACGAAAATCCAAGAAGATAAAGTTTCAAGGGAAGCCCGGTGACGAATGTTAGGTATGTATGTTTTAAACTATGCATTTAGGTTTTTCTTTTTTTTTCTCTCTTTCTTCTTACCGTTCTTCTATGACTATTAGACTATGGGTGCGAAGCATACCTCGTTGCATTCCCTGTTTCATGAGCTTTCCAACCAAGATGTCACTCATATCTCTGTGACAAGGAGTGGGGGAGACGCCAGGGTTGCCAATGTGAATGCATACAAACCAAATTATAAATTTTATACAGGTGATTGCACTTTGTTTTGTTTATCCCTTCCTATTGTAGTTACGGCTTCCATTTTCTATATGGTTGGTATTACTATGTAAGGCACTTGTATTAATTTTTTTGATCAGCGTGGAATTACTAACAGTGTTGTAAGTGGACCGGAAATTCATTTTTTTTACAAATATTTCGAATTTCTTCTTCTACAAATGGGAGTTCAGGGGTACCAAACATACCTCGTTGGCTTTCCTGGTTTATTACCTTTCCAACAAGGTGTTGATCATGTCTCTGTGACAATTAGGAGGCGCCAGGGGTAACAACGTGAATGTTTACGAACCACAAAATTTTATAAATGGTGGTTGCACTTTGATTTTTTTCCTTCCTATTGTAGCAACGGCTTTCATTTTCCTATATGGTTGATATGACTATGTAAGGAACTCGTATTTTTTTTCCAACGTAGAATAACTAACAGTGTTGCCAGCGTGGCCGGAAATTCAGAAAATGACATATTTTACAAATATTCCGAATTTCTTCTTCTTTTACAAATGGGAGCTCAGATGCACCAAACATAGCTCGTTGCATTACTTGTTCTATTAGCTTTCCAACAAGGGGCCGTTCATGTCTCTGCAACGATTAGGAGAGGCGCCAGGGATGACAACGTCAAGATATGAATTCCCTGGCCTGCGTCTACAGATTAAAAAATAGTTTTTTTTTTTAATTTTGACATTTTCGTGATTTGTGAAAAAACCTGACATGATACACAATTTTGAAGATCATTTTCGTAATCTGCAGAAAAAAAAATCGATTCCGATACACGTCTTCACTTAAAAACAACAAAACCTTGCATATCAGTGTTATTCTTTAAACCATGGGCTATTTGCTCCCTAAATTTACTTTAAATCTGACCAGTAGTTACCAAGAAATAGAGTTTCACATACAAAACAAGCCGAGACTGTCACTGGCCGAGCTTGGTCACCAAATAGAGCGATCTTTATTTTCTAGATAATGGGCTGCTTGTCTGCCGTTCAGATTAAGTGAGTAGTTACCGAGAAATAAAGTATCCAACGCGAGCCGAGTCTGTCCCTGGTCGAGCTCGACCATCAAATACAGCAATTTTTATTCCTTATACCATGGGCTATTTGCCCACCGAATTTCGCTCAGATTTGGCCAGTAGTTACGGATAGATAAAGTACCACATACATCTTAAGTGAAACTACACCGATCAGCCAGAACATTATGACCACCCACCTGATAATCGGCATGTCCACCTTTGGCACGGGTAACAGCGGCGACGCATCTTGGCAAGGAAGCAATCAGGTCTTGGTAGGTCACTGGAGGGAGTTGGCACCACATCTACACACACATACACACACACACTGGCCACGTAATTCCCGTAAATTCCAGGGAGGGGGTGATGCGTTCTGACGGCACGTTCAATCATATCCCAGAGGTGTTCGATTGGGTTCAGATCCGGCGAGTTGGGGGGCCAGCACCCACTCCATCACACTCCTAGCTTTGTGACATGGTGCATTACCTTGTGGAAAAATGCCATTGCTGTTGGAAAACATGGTCGTCATGAACGGGTGTATGTGGTCTGCAACCAGTGTACGATACGCCTCAGCCGTCATGGTGCTTTGCGCGAGCTCCACTGGACCCATGGATTCCCACGCGAATGTCCTCCAGAGCATAATTGAGCCGCCGCCAGCTTGTCACCATCTTGCATTGCAGGTCTCAAGGAGTTGTTCCCCTGGAAGACGACGAATTTTCACCTCCCATCGCCACGATGAAGAAGGTATCGTGATTCATCAGACCATGCAACGCTCTGCCACTGCGCCAAGGTCCAGTAGTGATGGTCACGTACCCATTTCAGTCGTAGTTGTCGATGTCGTCGTGTTAACATTAGCACATGGATGGTTCGTCTGCTCTGAAGGCCCATCGTTAGGAATGTTCTGTACACTGTGTGTTCAGACACACTTGTACTCTGCCCAGCATTCAAGTGTGATGTTAGTTCCACCACAGTTCGCCGCCTGTCCTGTTTTTACCAGTCTGCCCAGCCTACGAACGTCCGACATCTGTAATGAGAGAGGGCCGCCCAACCCCTCGACGTTTGAACGTCGTTTCAACTTGGTTTCGCCACTTGTTAAAGACACTCACCACGGCAGCACTCCTCGAACACCCGACAAGTCCTGCAGTTTCCGAAATACTCGTGTTGAGCCTCCGGGCCATTACAATTAGGGATACTCAAAACCGGTTTTTATAAAAACCGAAACCCGAAAAACCTAAATTTGTTTTCCTCCAAAGCCGGTTCGCTTTTTCACCTAAACGGTTTTCGGTTTTCTCCCATAACCGGTTTGGTTTTACGACGAAACCGGTTTCGGTTATCTGCAAACTATTTTGGAAATCACATAAAACTATTTCTGTGGAAACGTACTCAGTTTGCAGCGAACAACGAAACACTATTCTTGTCAGAAATAGAATCAGTTTCGGTTAAACTGAAACGGTTTTTGGAGAAAACCGGAACCGGTTTTGAAGAAAACCGAACCGGATCCGGCGAAAACCGAAACGGTTTTTGAGAGAACCTATAACCGTTTTCGGTGAAAACAGAACATGTTTTGGAGAAAACTGGTTTCGGTGAAAAAACATTTTTTGAAATTTTTCAAAACTCGGTTTCGGTTTTTCTAAAAAACAGAAATCGAAAAAACGGTTTTTCTGTCCACCACTAGTTACAATCTGCTCTCTGTCAAATTCAGATCGCGCCTTCCCCATTCTACACACGGCCAGCATGCTGACTGATACTACATGTGCCGTACGTGTGTCTGACTAGCAGGTATTCCTCGTCAGGTGACGCTGCTATCGCCTGGACGGGTTTACATTGACAATAGGTAAGTGGTCATAATAGTCTGGCTGATCTGTGTATAGCTACCGTATGCTTACATTGGGAGATGTAAAAGTTTCAATCCCTTGTAACATTGTTACAGATCTTTTGTAATTTGTCATACCATACTCGTAGAATTTGGCACTGAAATACTTTAGATTTACAGGGTGTTCCAGAAATAATCACCAGATTTCACAAGACTATATTATTTTATATGTTTACACATGATAAAAAAAATTGGAGAAATTTTTAAAATAGTTCAGGAATGCAAGGTTTTCATTTATTTTTAATACATGGTCAACTAGTATCTTGAAACTATTGTCAAATGCCCTGAGATGTAGGAGGCGGTGCCCTGCCCTCGACGAAGATCACGTTGCACAGCTATAGATTACAGTTGTTGAAACGGAGAATGCAAAATGTTTTTTCTTGCTGTGTTGTTGTCATCTCGACTCGGCGCATACTAGGAAGTGAACGAGCAAACTACTACGACCAGAGAGACTATCGGAAACTTGCTACTGGCACCAAGGGAAAAATGTTAGTTTTGAAGGTGTAAAAATTTACTTGGTTTTATGAGCATTCATGTAAAAGATATAGCCTTGTGAGACAGGATTGTTTTTATATTATTTTTATACACTGCATTTCTCCGGGAAAATCATTTGCATTATTGTTGTTGTAGAGGCCTCCAAAATTTGGATTTTTCTGTTATTGTACCTACCTCAGCTTGTAATAATGAATAAGGTTTTGTAATCTTTCGTTTAACATGCAATTTTGAAACATGTTACAATCTGATGTAGTGCTATTTCAAAAAAGTACAATTTTATGTTGGGCTGCCAATACAGTAAATCTAATGGTGTTACAGAGTATGTCAAACAATATCTTCTATCGATATTTGTATTGTATACAGCTTGATATTTTTTTCCTCATTTAATATTTGGTCTAGGAATTAATTCGTGCGGTTGGTACGCACACATTGAAGCTGTAGTACAAACACAAAATACATAAATACCTTAAGAAAAATATTGTCCATCGCTAGCCACCACTTTCGCCCATCTGTCAGGCAATGTACGGATTCCGTGGCGAAAGAAGTCCTCATCCTTGGAAGCGATCCAGTCAGAGACCCATGTTTCGATATCTTCTGAAGAAGTAAACCGCTGTCCAATCAAATCGTTGTTCATGCAATCGAACAAGTAGTAGTCCGAAGGAGCAACGTCTGGTGAATACGGCGGGTGGGGTAAAACTTCCCATCCGACATTTTCTAAATAGGTTTTGACCGGTTTTGCGACATGTGGGCGAGCGCTATCATGTTGAACAATAAGTTTATCATGTCTGTTCTCCCATTCTGGTCGTGTTCTGGCCAGAGCTTGCTTCAAACGCATTAATTGTCGTCGATAACGTTCTCCATTCATAGTTTCACCCGGCTGCAGCAGCTCATAGTACACCACACCTTTCATATCCCACCATATGCACAGCATAACCTTTGCACAGTGAATATCTCGTTTTGGTTGTGATGGACCTGGTTCACCTGGTTTCACCCAGGCCTTTTTTCGTTTAGGGTTCTCGTAATAGATCCACTTCTCATCACCCGTAATAATTCGATGCAGAAACCCCTTTCTGCTCTGTCGTTGAAGCAGCAATTCGCAAATGGTTTTTCGTCTTTCAACGTCTCTGTCTTTCAATTCATGTGGAACCCAATGTGACATCTTTTGAATCATTCCCATGGCTTTCAAGCGTTTGGAGACTGTTGTTTGATCAACGCCTAATGCTGCTGCAAGTTGTTCCTGCGTTTGACACGAATCCTGCTCGAGCAATGCTGTCAATTCTTCGTCTTGAAATTTTTTTGGCTGTCCAGCTCGCTCTTGGTCTGCCAAGCCGAAATCATCACTTCTAAACCGTGCAAACCACTTCTGACACGTTCGCTCAGCTAGAGCATGGTCACCATACACTTCCACCAAAATACGATGACTTTCAGTCGCACTTTTCTGCATGTTAAAGTAATGCAGCAGGACACTCCGCAAAAACACTTTATCAGGCACAAATTGCGCCATGTTCACTTAACTACAAACTGGTGTTGTTGACGCTTTAATCCACTGCCCTATACTACGAACGATACGCGATGACAGGGGTTTGCAACACATGTGTGGATACACGGAACTGTGGGACGCTCCGTTCGTTGCGCCATCTCTTGTCCACCCGCACGAATTAATTCCTAGACCAAATATATTAGTTTATGTTTCAAGTCTGCGTCAAGATAAATGGTCCACTCTACATAATGACATTTTCACACACTTAGTGTTGCCCACGATATGAGAAATTTCTTGTCTCGTTTTCGAGACGATACGTGCATTTTCAAATTCGAGACGAGGCGAAAATTATCATAAAAAATTAGTCTCATCTCGATTTTCGAAAAAAAATCTACTGTATTGTTATAAAATCAAAAATTGCTTTGTAGACTAGATCCCGAACAGCACAATATGTTGAGTTGATTTTGAGCTTATCGTCCCGTTCAGCAGCGAGGCTATATGAGACGTGGACCTACTGATTAACGTGGAATCCGAACCACATGAGCTCCCGCCGGGAATCGAACCCGGGTCTCCCGCGTCAAAGGCGCGTACGCTAACCGCTTAGCCATGGTGGAGCTCAGCACAATATGTGCTAGGCATGTTCCATTTACGTGTCCCAGCTACTTTTTAGGTACCCGACACTTGGCACATATGGTATTCATGTACTAAGTATGTACTTCAGCTACCTAAAGTTTTAGGTACTTGTTACACCTAATTAATATTTGCGACTATGTACCACAAATGTAGCATTTATATACCTGGCTCAGTTTCGCACTGTGATAGTCATTTGCGTTTTATGTTGTCACTTGGGACATATCTTTCATGTTCTAGGTACGTCCTTTAGGTGCATACTTTTTCAGATACTTATGACACATAATTGATATCTGAGCGACGCACGAATGACAGCGAGTTGTTTGCATTTGCTCATGCGCAGTAACATGCAATGGTTTCTCGTGCTTTCTGCTCCACTTCCTGCTCCTGTTTCAAATGGCAAGCGATAATACGTATCTGCGTGTTATTGTGAAGGAAAAATAATAATCCGATTACTATAAAGTGGAGGATGCCTAATTACAATTATTTATGTTTAGATAATCTTATTTTCAGTAGTGATTAATTGTGGGCCTGAATGCAGTAGTTATGTACGTATACAGTATGTTAACTGCTCTATTTATTTTTGAATATTGTTAGGTAGTATAATTTGTTGATGAGATGTGATGGAGAAATCTTTTTTGGGGCTGTTGAAGACACTGTGAATGGACATTGTGCCGTTGTTTCTCTGCTTTATTTTTGCAGTCTCAACTTAATCTACCCTTGCACTCAGGTAAGCAAACCCCTTTCCTTACATAAACAGTACTCTTGGTGAAATTGATAAGATTTGAGTATGTTCTTATTCTTTATCCCTAACATACGTAAATAATAAACTGATCACGTATGTATGAAGTTATCATCTTAATTTTTACTCATCAGTTACGTTGTCTCTTCTAAATTCATCTCCCGAATGTGATGCATTTGTTGCTTCTAGTAAAACCATCGCTTAGAAAAAAATAAGCACCAAATGAATAAAATTTGGGAGATGAATTTAGAAGAAAGAGATGACATAACTGATGAATAAAAATGAAGATTAATCTTTCATACATATGTGATCAGTTAATTATTTGCGTATGTTAGGGATAAAGAATAAGAACGTACTCAAAATTATCAATTTCGCCTAGGGTAATGCTTATTTAAGGGGGTACGATGTACAAGGGTACATTTGACAAGTACCAGGTATATTCATTTGAGATACTTTAGCTACATAAGATACACGTCAGGCACATGCATAGCATGTACTAAACAGCCTAAACAATGCTCTGCGCGTGGCTGGAATGTACCTAAAGTGCTGTGGAGAATATTCGCTTCTGCCAAGAACATACCTAGAACAGACTAGGCACGTTCCCCAGATACATGTCAGGCATGTATGTAGGGGCGGGCATAGACTGTGACTATCACTTGCCATCCATGTGATTTCTCTCTCATAGGTACATAAGGCATATACTGGACACATTATCATGTACCTGAAAGAATATGATAGGGATATGTCTGCTATGTAATTGTGCTGTTAGGGATGTAACACGAAAATGATACTTCGTATTTCAAAACTCGTCGAATATCTGGAACAGAAGAAAAAATAATAATTGTTTTGCTTGTTATGTGCATACATTGAGTTTCTTTCTCGATCCTAGATTTGAATATACTACTTAATCTGCAATTTATTGCCTGGTATAAATAATAGTCTCTCAATTCTCCAATACGACTGTATCTTTACGTGTGCTACATTACATCTGTACTACGAATATATATGAGCTTTCAGAAGGAGTAGAATAACATTTTGTTGTTTGCATTAACAAAATGTTCTTAGTGTTTGTGTCGGAATATTAAGCTTATATCTATGGCAGGAAAGCTCACGAGTCCTACGACACCATGGCGACCAAAAATTTGAGTCTGGAGCTTTGCTTTACGGTCAAAACAATGTATCAAGTTAGATTTGCATTATTATGACGCTTGGTTTTCAAAACTGGCACTTAGGTAATAAGAAAATTGTTCAAGCATTTGTTATCACTATACCTGAATTGTAAACAGGTTCAAAAATACTCACAGAATTGGGTTAATTGTTCAGTACATAGACACACAATATATACAGATTACTATGGTAGTATTGTATGTAAGACAAAACAGGTTAAAGGTTGCGAAAATATGTCACAAAAATCATTTGTTCGAAGTTCTTCCGTTTTCGTATTTGAAAATGTGGTAACTCTACATTAAAGTCCACTGGTCATGTATGAACTCATCCGAACATTGGTACAATATATCAGTTGCTGTACAAAATTCTGCTTGCCGGTGTGAATATGTTCAAAAAAATGGATCGCTTTCGTAGCACAGAAGTACCAGTAGTATAGAGCAGATTCAAAGGGTGGATTTCTTTGGTCCTCGGTAAATTTGTCGGTCTTTTCATCTTTTCGAGTTTCGTAAAATGACATACTACTGCCAAATGATCAATGCTTTAGCAATCATATTACTGCCTGAAACATCGCGAGTCATTTTCCGCAGATCTGTTTCGGGGATCAGCAATAATCCGTAATCTCCAGAAACCAAACATTGATGTTTCTTATTCTCCAAGCGTAATCACCACGACAGAATTTTCGGAACTAAGCTTCCACTGTATATTTGTTCACATTGCCTTAATTAACCCTCACTTTCATTAATATTTCAAATTGTTTGCGTTCCAGTGACTGATTTTAATCGTGTTTTAGCTTCCCATCCGCTCAGGTATGAGAACAGGGGAATGCACAGATATATTTCCTATGATGTTTATACCTACACATTGCTAAACATACACTTTCGAATGATACTAACAGACACATAGCAAACATGTTTTATGGCCACTTGTGTATCAAAGCAAATTTATTCGAATTCCTACATTAATTTTGAGCAACCCAACCAAATAGGATAGGGGGATATCTTCCAGTCCATCAGAATATTACATGCTTGGAAGCCTCCACAAAAATGTTCCCTATATTTTGCGCTACACAAGTCACGGATTCAGGCACGAGACGCCACTGGTCACATTACTAAATTAATCTACTAAGACTACGATTTGCACTATTTCCAAAAGTCAAGTACAGCAGACACTCGACTATGTAGCTCTCAACTATCCTGTTTTCGTACTATGATACCTGATTAAAAAAAAAGAGAGAGAGAGAGAGAAACTCTGTAATAAAATTAGGAATTTTTTTTTAAACAATCTACTCGATTTGTAACACTTTCATAAAAATGCGACTATGCCAAGGAGAAGCAGCCATCTATCAGGGGCATTTTCAAAAACTAAAATCTAAATTTTGACTTTTTTAGGAATACCTTTTCACATTTGTGTAATCATTTCTCAATGTTTTGTTTATATTGTTTATGCTGCTCTTGAATGGTACGTATGACTCACGGTAGTACACCAGTGGAAAAGTTAAGAACCCTTGTTTGCATTATTTCATTTTTTCTCCAATCAAGTTAGACATTATAAAGTACATCTTAAAATGTGTATAATACTTCTATTCTTTTTTTTTTCTGTAATACTTTTTTCAAACGTTCAGCACAATACATAAGTATTTATAAGGTACTGATTTGTATTAAAAGGTCAGAAAATATTAATAACAGCGGAATTTGATATAAAAGGTGTGTTTTTAATGATAATGAGTAATTACTGAACTCCAGCCTACCCGGATTTTTTGCTATCCAGCCTGGCCTTCCGCCACATTAGGCCGAATAGTCGTGAGTCTACTGTATATTAGAGATGCAAAGGCTCGGAAAAAATCCTGCTTTTTAGAGAAAAAAAATTCTGCTTCGCTTTTTTGCTTGGGGATTTTTTTTTTTTTTTTTGAAAATTTTGCATTAAATTGATAAAGCAGACTTTGTTTCGCTTCTCTACAACACAAAAAACTCATTTAATTAGTTGATATAGATCATAATATAAAACCTCTAAAATAAACCACGAATTTCAAAAAGATTTCTTTTTTAAATTCTTAACATAATTTCCATTATGAATTCCAAAGAATTAACCAATATATGTAATAATTTTTTAACCTTTTATATACAATAAGTACTTTTTTTTTAAAAAAAATGATACACAAATAACTAGCAAAATTGTATGTTGTATTTTTACTTCAAAATATCACACATTCTCTTTTTGAAACAAAGTAAAATATGAGAGAAATCTGCATATCAAGAGCTTCGTTTCGGGTGGTTCGGTACATTCTTGAAATTTTCAGTTAAGTTTTAACTTTCATATATATTGTATGAATATTTCGAATAAAATTTTCATTGATTGATCACATACGTAATAATCTGTTACCACCTATCAGGTGCTTCGGATCTGCAAAATCGGTAAAGTTTCAAATTCTGTAATGCACTGACTGTTCCTTAAGTTTGTCCAGAATCGGAAAAGTATTGAATTTTCTGTTCATGGATCATATACGTAATAGACGGATCACCTGAGCGTGTGGTTTCCTAGGCTCTAGAATATATAACCACCATCACGGTTTACCCAGTCCTGAAGGTTTCTGAATTTTTAACAAGAAAATTCAACATATCGTTACGATATATATATAAAGAGAACCTATGGAATACATTTAAAAAGAGTGGAAGAATCAATCACTGTTCCAATTCACAAGAAAGGCGACAAAATTGATTGTAATAATTATCGAGGCATTTCTCTTAACATTCTATTAATAAGATTGACCCCATACGCAGATGAAATTATTGGAGATTATCAGTGTGGATTTAGTCGAAATCGATTAACTATCGACCAGATATTTACCATTCGACAAATACTCGAAAAGAAATGGGAATATATTACCCAGTACATCAACTGTTTATTGATTTTAGAAAGGCTTACCACTCGGTTAGGAGGGAAACATTGTACAACATTCTTACAGAATTTGGAATACCAAAAAGCTAATTAGATTAATAAAACATGTGTTTAAATGAATCCCAGAGTAAAGTCGGCCGCGGTGGCTCACTGGTAGAGGGTTCACCTCTGGTGCTTGGGGTCGCGGGTTTGATACCAGCCCCCGCTAAGTGAACTTTGTGGTGGACAAACACCGTGTGCGTGAGTTTTCTCGGAGTTCTCCCGTTTCCTCCCACTTTCTTCATTCCACCATTTCATTCATTACTCATCATCACCGTCTCCTTTAGCCTAACCGGCATAAACGTGGGACGTAAAACTCAAAAATTTCATTTTTTTCAGAGTAAAGTCCGAGTAGAAAAATGCGAGCTTCCACGTCGGGATTGGCCTGAAACAAGGATATGCGTTATCGCCGTTATTATTCAGCTTTGTTCCGGAGTAAGCTATAAGAAAAATCAAAAAGAGCAACCAGGGCCTACAGCTCAATGGTATTCACCAGGTTATGGTGTACGCTGATGATGTAAATTTGATAGGAGAACAATCGAAAGAAATGTAGAGGCCTTATTAAACGCTTGTAGGGACATGGCTTTAGAAGTAAACGCAGCGAAAACTAAATAAAAGGAAGTTCCCAAGGATCGTAATACGGCAAATTATGAATGTGTTAAAATATCTATTAATACTTTCGACACAGTGGATACTTTAAAATATCTAGAGTCAGTATTACCAGACCAAATTCATATTCACGAAGAAATTAAATGTCGACTGAAATTAGAAAATTCTTGTTATTATTCAGTTCAAAATATTTTGTCGTCGCGAATTCTGTCGAGGAATTTAAAGCTTAAAATATATAAAATGATATTCATGGGTGCTGTGCTTTATGGTTGTAAAATATGGTCACTTACGCTGAGGGAAGAACGCAGACTGAAAATATTTGAGAATAAAATTCTGAAACGAATATTTGCGCTCAAGAGGAACGGGAATGGGGAATGGCGGAAACTTCATAACGAGGAACTACATAATTTGTACGGTTTACCAAACATCGTTAGTCCTCAAGTCTAGGAGGTCAGATGTGCAGGTCATGTAGCCAGGATGGAAGAAAATAGAATCGCTTTCAAAGTTTTAACTGGAAATCCAATCGGAAAATGTCCATTAGGAAGACCCAGGCGCAGATGGGAGGACAATATTAAGATGGATCTCGCAGAGATAGGAATACAGAGTAGAAACTGGATTGAATTGGATAAGGACAGAAGTTATTGGAGAGCTTTTATGGCCAGAGAGAGAGGGAGAGAGAGAAAAACACATTTAAGTTAAGCACAACAAACATGAGTGAGGGGTTTATCTTTCGCGTTTCTATCGGGAAGTCTAGGATTCAACCCCGCATTCGACCATTTTGACAAAGTTTTTCTGAATTCCATCTGTGAATGTAGAGATAGTGCATGTACTGTGAGTCCTGGCCGACTTCCTTTCTTTTCTTTTTTTTAAATTGCTGTTATTACTAATTACCAGCAATGATAGATTTGCGAAGGGGGTTAGGGTAGGGATGTCTTTCGGATTGAAGCCTGTACGGCGAAATTACGGAATTTATAAAACAAACTAAATATTAGTTTTGCCTTTACTCGTAAACTTCAAGCTGTTCTCAAATAAAAAAAAAAAATAGGAATTTTTAGAAAAAACTAAACATTAATAAGAAAAACACCTCTCAAAATACTTTTCTATCCGTCACTGATTATCAGTATAAAATGGTCTTCAATGTTTTTACAACGTTAATGTATTATCCTCAGATGATAAAAGCGTGAGCAGACTATTTCCTAAAAGAAAGAAAGAAAAAAATGATCGAAACCTAGTCCAGGTACTACATCGATTACATGTGCATAAAATTACTTCAAGACACTAGAACATTTGATTATCCTCCCCATCGCACCATTTCGCAAGTATACGCACTAAGTAAGAGGATACCTGAATTTATAGCTATGTGGCGTTGGTTGACTTATAAAATGCGACCAAATTGGTTCTCAAGTGGAGTCATGTAATGCAATCATTTCGATTTCACTTCAAAATACAGGCATTGACCTCAGTTCTAATTATAGCGTTAACATCTGATTTCACATGAACATGCAAACAAAAAAAAGAAGAAGAAAAAAGAAAGAAAAACAAAGAAAAGAAAAGAAAACAAATACTTCCACTAAAATTGTCACTGTTGTCTTGGATGATATTTTGCCACATATTTAAAAGTTTAACACGTTATTTGTTATGCTAAATTATTGCTTTAAACTTTCATCCAATTATTACAGAACACACAAACTAATGTCATTTCATGTCAAGGAAAAAATGAACATTCTACACAATATTTGACAAGGTCAACTGACTACCACAAGGGCACAACTTTCATTGTGAATATTTAGGAAGCAATCCGCCCACGGACGAGAATTGAAACTTACGAGATCATGTCATTCTTATTTGCAATGCTTAATATTAAACTATTTTAAAACCTTTCAAATACAAATGTAAACAAAGAATCGACAACAATTAATCTCCTTAGCACTCTAGAGCAGAATTTTACGGATATTTACATTCCGCCACGGAACAAAATGCAGCCTCTCTCAAAATCATACCAGTAACAAGTGCTGACGGTCACCTTTACGTGTTCTCTTCAAAACAACTGGAAACGCTATACGTTCGTAACTTCTACTGACACAACTGGCATAACGTACGACGAACAATTATTAGTGTAACAGTAATTCTTCACTTTTCATTCCGAATGCTGAGAGTTAAAATTTGAATAGTCAAGATATGGCAATTTTCTGGGCCTCTTTACATTTTTTCTCAATATAAATATGAACAAAATCATTATCACCTTTATGAGATTAATAGTAAACATAACTTCATTCAGTACCAACTCCAGAGTTGCATTCAAATAATGTTCAAAAATTTTTCGATGATTTGGACATAAACCTCAACTTATCATCATTTAATTAATTGTAATTGTGTTTACTGTTAAGTAGTTATATAAGGATCCTTCATACTTGACCGACAAGCCAGTGCCAAGATAGTTATTCCTTAACGGCCTTACACGGGCAATGGATAATTAAACTGCCTTTGCTTCTTGTCCAGAGTTTAACGTCTCTCTGCAGTATGAGACATAGACCTACAGCTTGACGACGACCTAAACCATGCTTACTCCTACTACGGATCGAACTCGACTCTCACGCACCAAACCCGTTAACATAATCTCTTTATTCATAAGGGAAATCCAACGACACTTAGTGTTTCCTATAAAGTTATTACAACATTCATCTACAGATGGTACCGAGACTTAAACGAAGATGTACAGTGGTGGATCCAGAAAAAAAAAAAATGAAACGAAATCTTTAAGTTTTACGTTCCACGGTTATGCCAGCTCAGCTAAAGGAGACGGTGATGATGAGAAATGAATCTAAATACCAATCATTCTAGCTTTGGAAATTCTTGTATAAATTAAAAGATAAATTCTGACCAAAGCATATATTAACTAATAAATAATAGCGTTACAATTTCGGCAAATTAACTTTGCCTTCATCAGACACATTATGAAATACAATTAATAAGATTACAGATTATATACTTCTTAAAATGAGAGGTCATTCCATGAACCAATCATATTCGTCCTTTCCTTTTTAACAATTTTTAATTAACACATATGCAACTTTTCAAGTTTATGTTTAGTTTCTGCTTCTTAAAAGTGAAAGTTATTCATTAAGAATACACAGGGGTGCCAATTAAAAGTTTAGCTCTTAAGTGAAAGTTGATCATTAAAAGTTGCATATGTATTAATTAAACATTGTTAAAAAGGAAAGGACGAATGATTGGTTCATGGAATGACCTCATCTCATTTTAAGAAGAATATAAGCTGTTATCTTAGAAATTGTATTTCATAATGTGTCTGATGAAGGCAAAGTTAATTTGCCGAAACTGTAACGCTATTACTTATTAGTTAATATATGCTTTGGTCAGAATGTCTTTTAATTTATACAAGAAATGAATGAAATGGTGGAATGAAGAAAGTAGAAGGAAACGGGAGAACCCCGACAAAAACCCACGCACACGGTGTTTCTCCACCACAAAGTTTACTTAGCGCGTGCTGGGATCGAATCAAGGATCCAGAGTTCAAGAGGAAAGTCACATTGGTAATGCCCGCAAAACCGACTTTCGTCCCGTAGCGCTCGCTACTCACCCTCTCGGCTTTGGGGTCTCCAGGAATTTCTCGCTTTAAAGATATTGTTTAAATTTTGATGTAAGGTACAAAGATTACAGGAAAAATAACAGCGAATTTGCACTTGGATAATCATATATCAGTGTATGCTTTACATGCGGAATATCGAAATTAAATTTAAATACTTTACTCAACACAACGAGACCAAGCTATTGCAGAAGTTAAAAACATTTCACATTGCCAGCACCAGCTTCCTCAATTTCAATTTATCAAACGATTCTGTAAAATCATTCGATTATATTTACATTAACACACACGAATGCTAACAGTAAAATTTGAAACGGATACAAAAAAGTAAGTAGTCTTAATGGAGAAAAGTTAACTTCATTTCTCATATATTTATAATATTTACTAATTTGTAAATGTAGGGACAAGATAACATTTTTATGATGCACTGAAATTCAAGTACACATTCGATTTGTATTCATTCAATCATTCATTTCCAGTATAAAGACATACAGTAGACCTACTATTAAACAAAATCTGAATCAGACCAGCTCCTACCGGAAATCGAACCCTGGTATCTCATGCCAAAGACGCGACGCGTTCGCCAACCACATATTCACGAGAAAATTATATATATATATGCGTAAAGTTCAGCAAATCTAGCGGATACCGAATTTACATAACCTGTTTGGAACGTCCCCTGCCTTAATCCCACCCTTCATGAATTGAAAATGACTCAAATCCACGGTAATTCTGACCTTCAGGCTACTAAAATGAATAGAAATTCAGGTTTATGTATTTGTTTGTAAAATCTTAAAATCTATTTATCGACCTTTTGCTTTCTCTACTTATTAGTATTTCATAATTATTAATTTGAAACACACATTAACACACACATTAATTTAAACCATATATTTGATTCTGGTTTTGCATGCATGTTTCCACAGTAACATTTCAAAGGCAAATCTATTGAAAATGTAATTTAAAAATATGGAAAAAAAGAGAAAAAAGAGAAAAAAGAAAAGAAAAAGGAAGAAAAATTACGCAAACATATATTTCAAGTATTACTAAAATAAAAAGCTGTGAAGTGCATTAAGAAAGTATTTTATTTTTTCCTTCATAATAATTTGCATATGAGTGCCAGCTGACACAATGCTTTAAACATCTACTGCAGATTACAAATTTCTCTCGCCTTTGAAACAACACGAGTCAGTCTTTATCTCGTAAAAAAGAAAAAAGAAAAGAAAGAAAAAAAACAATACATCCATTCCACTTTTCTTCGTATAGCGCGCGAATCAGAACAGAGGTTAGGAGTCCGTGCTACCTTCTTTCCTCCACTTTTGCCCACCGCAGGTAGAGAATGAAGTTTTTAATCACAGTAAGAGTATGAATACATTGTACGTAAGGCCAGTTTAAAAGGACGACAGGCGAATGTTTAGAAAGAGCCAAGCTAGAACACGTTTGCAGAGGATAGCATCAGGCATCGTGACTTACGCTACGTTGCCAAATCTCACATGAACAATAACCAGGGTTGCACACTCCACATAAAATAACTACAATTTGTGTTTGGTTGTTCCTCATTGGCATACAAGAATAAATGTTCATATTCTTTTATATATATATATATATATATATATATATATATATATATATATATGCATGCGTTAATTGGGACGACATGTGGCTTTGTGATTACACTATAAGTCGCCCATGAACGTGTGTAAGACGTATCGAGACATCCTCTACAAGCCAGTTTCGTCTCATGTAATGATTTTACTTACAATTTTTTTATTCAAATTTCATTTAGTTACTAAATAATATGTACACACTATGTAAATCAGTGGAACACCTGCCCAGGATGGCGGTAATGTGCACGAATGGGAAGGAGCCCAAATAACATCCTTAACCACTCGATACACTGGAAACTACTTTTAGCAGTGGAACATAACAATCCTGAAATCGGGTTCAATACATTTTATTCTTTCCATTAATTCTAATTATCCAAAGATGCATTTTGTGCATAACACTACAAAATAAAATTTTGTAAAACAATGTTCTCAACTTTGTAACACGACAGAATTCTTTTCCACATGGTTCATTGGACGCTATGCACCAATGAGTTAATTCGAGTCCTGACGTGATAATACCTCTTTTTTTCTTTCTTTCTTTCTTTTCTTTTTTTTTCTTTTTTTTTATTGTATTACAATCAATCCTACAACCCAGTGCTTCCCACCCGTTTTTGGTCCATGACGCCCTTAGTCTTCCACGATTACTCGACAGCGCCCCAAGTCAGAACGTAGGCGTACCATATTAGTGATTCATTTAAAATTTGCAAATACCGCAAAAAAAAATCAGAAATGGAAAATACCCAGATACAACCAATACACTATTTTCATAGAAGTCATGTATGAAACGGCTCTTACTAATACTCATTAAACAAACAAAAGAACAAAGTTGTTTTGTAAAAATAAATAAATGCAATGCAGTGCAGTGCAATTTCATTAAAAATGGAATAATGCATTCAAATGAAATACGCAATAAAAGGTAGAACCATCCAAATAAACTATCTCGCTCCAATTCCTTAAATGAAATCATGTTGCACTGCTGTTACATGAAACAACTTCTTATGAAATATGACCAAAATTATAAAGCGTTTTCGGAAAATCTCTTCCAAAGAAAACTCAACGCTAAAAGTAAATTACCTCTTGTAGATGTTTCCATGCCATATGTTAGGGTTACTAATGAAATAACAATAAAATAACAAAATCGCATCCCTCGAGTAGTACTTCACAAAACTGCCAGAAAAAAAAACTCTCAAAGAATAAGTAAACTACCTTTGTGGATATTCTCATGGAACATGGAACCGTTTTGCAACATTATAGGAACAATAATGAAATATTTAATTAAGAAATATGAACAAAATCGCTCGAGTCATTTTCGAGAAAGTAGTCTGAAAAGAACCCACTTCCATGTAAATTACACCTTGTGATTTTTTTTTTTTTTTTTTTTTTTTTGTAAAGAATAATTTACACATCATTATAGAGTCATTAATGAAATATCATTTTATGTAACATGAACAAAATTACCTCTTAAGTCGTTTTTTGAGAAAATCGTCCGAAAAAAAAACTTACCCATAAGAATAAACTCTCAATACGTAGACATTTTCGAAATGAATTATGCCATATTGTTAGGTTATTATTGACATATTTATTTATGAAATACGATCAAAATCTCCCGAGTCTTTTCTGAGAATATCGTCAAAAAAATATCCCTCCCCCCCCCCCCAAGAGTAAAATATTTATATCACAGTATGGATTTGTAATTGAAAAACTGATTTATCAATTACAAACGAAATCGTTAGAGCCGTTTTAGAGAAAATTGCATTTTTTACTTTTAATTCTTCAATAAACTCATTTTTAGAGGTGGGAAGAATTTAAAATAAAAAAAACTGGGGAATTCACAAAAAAAAAAAAACTTTTAACTTTAAAGTTGGTTGAGACACGTTGAACGATACGGTATCTAGGTAAGTGTATATCAGGACGAACGGATATTGAAAAATAACTTTTTCAATATCTATGGGCCATGAAACATGTAAATCCGATGAAAGCTCGAATTCGATTGTTTCACAATCACTGTACTATTTCATCTTTCTTTGCCTCGCTCAAAACAACAACAACAACAACAAAATCAAGTAGCGAGAATGTAAACGTTTATTGCAAGCGTCTAGTCCAAATACATCAAGACGCATCATTGAAAGAAACCTGAAACGAGTGCTAATGCTTCATTCAACAGTACAAGCACGACACAAGCACCATGGCCCAAATAATGTTCTAATGTTCTCAACACAACACACTCTTTCACAACTTATATTCAAAATTGTCTAGCTACACGACATGCCTCCAGTTTAACATGTAAAGATGGCTGTACATGTAGAATACCAGAATAGGTTGCTGCAATAGTGTTTCATTACGCGTTGGGAGTCGTTGGTTTGTCCTTGCATACGGTGTTCTTTACCACTGCCCACAGAAAAAATCAAATCAGGTTCAAAAATCAGGGAAACGGGCTAGTCCACGGTCACAGTGAATCCGATTTTTCACTCTGGCGATTACGGCCGACTGCTTGGTCAAAGTGCAACCGATCCGTCGTCAGTCTGTCTTCTTGTGGGATACAGTATGGACGAGAAATTGCTGCTATTAGAAAGTCCTGTGTTAAAAATATTATTTTTAGAGGAAAATAGAAGCGAATATGTAAATACTACTTTTCAAGAAAGAAAGAAATATGGCGAGTTTCACACGGTATTTTCAAAGTTGGTGGAGCAGCCACAGAAGATTTTTTCAGTACTTCAGAATGGAACAGTATACATTTTTGCACATCTTACAGAAGATCCAAGGACGCACACAAAAGCAATTTTCGAAAATGTATATCAGCAGAAGAACGGCTTCCTGTAACTTGTAAATGGGAGACTCAATACTTGTGATGAGTTGTAAACAACCCGCTAGTCTGGCGTAGTCTGACGACAAAAACAAAATTTGTTTCCAGTCGGTGGTCGGTAGAAGTCGGCCGTAGTCGCTAGACCATGTCTGAGCCAGTCTGACCACGTACACTTCTCTCAATGCATTTGTTTATTTCACCGATGAAGTCAGAGTATGTCCGACGAAAAAACTGGTGAAGGTAGGATCCACTGTGACCATAGCCCTAGCTAATTGACAGATCAATACTATCGTGAGGAACCAATTTACATCACAGATTTTTCATTCCATCTAGCCATATTTTTGAATACTTAAATTTCTGATGTCTCTCGTCTTTCTCTCTCTTTCTCTGAAAATATTTCGAGATATGAAAAACATGGGTAGAGATTGCTGTGCTGCTTTTAGGACGACGTAGTTCTGGGAAAATGTTTTAAATGATGTTGCTTTCGTCTGCTATCATACTATGACTGTAATACTTTTGGGTAGTTGGAATTACAAGTTTTAGAATGTAAATAATTTTTAACAATGTTGAAAACTACTAGTATTTACTATATATTCCGATATACTGAGATACCAATGTGCAGTCAACGGAACTATGATCCTTACGTTTGTTGAAACCAGAGTTTGAAAAAACCCGTTTTTTTTTAAAAAAAAAGCCCAACCCACCTAGGCCCATATGAAGTTTTTCGGGTATTTTCGGGTTTGTTTTTTTTTCGAAATATTTCAATGTCTTTGGGTAAAAGTGTTAAAATATGATTTAATTTCAAGAACATCATTGTCACAACTTGCAATAATTTTCTATTCACTGCTGTTTTGAAAAAAAAATAGCCGCCATTTTGAAATTTTACGTTGGATTGCTGCCAAAATACGTATAGGTAATTTAGAGTATCTCGTGCTTCTACTCTTAAAATTTCAACTTGAAAAAACGAAAATTGCGCTTTGTAGCGTGGATAACAGCTATTTTGAAAAAAAGGTCGCCATTTTGAAATTTTATGTAGGTATGCCGCCAAAATCTATACAGGATATTTAGAGGGGCTCATGCTTGTACGATGAAAATTTAAACTTGAAAGACCAAAAGTGGTATCCTGTAGTATGTGTTGCACACCAGGGGCGAATAGACTCCAAGTGGGGGCGGGGGGGTCAGAGCTGATAGAGGTGAAATATTCGTCTAATGATCTAAAGGACAAATGAACAAATGTAGATCGAATCATCCCAGAAGCCTTAGTGACATTCGCCAAATATTTTGTTGAAGTTCACTTCCGATACGTTGTGCGTTCAATTACGGGAACTTCCCTAGCACTTGTTGCAACACAGTTCTTGCCAGAAAATTAATTTAAAACAATTAAATATATAATTCATATTTTATAAAGTTAGTGTTTCACAATGTCTTAAATGAAATTAAATATTTTCCAGCTTAAAATAAATGATTTTATTGTTGAAGTATTCACCTCCGATGCTTTGTGCGTTCAATTGCGTTAATTTCCCGAGTACTTCTTTCACGACAGCTCTTTTTCCCTCGAAAATGCAGCTTTCTTTACTGTACATCGTGGTCCGGAAGTGAGCGTACCCCTAATTGGTGTTTTCTGACGGTTTTAGGATGTTAATGGACATTTTTACCTAGAGATGCTTAATGAGTGGTTGGTGCATCAACTGGAAGAAAATGGTATAAAAGACACTGTTGTAATACAGCAGGATGGAGCACCAGCGCACTCCGCGATTCACATGCTCAATTATCTGAATCTGACATTTCCTACAGATGGTGATCAGAAAAATGGAAACACCTGAACGAAATTGCAACTTACCAGATTAGTATGGTGTCGAGCCACCTTTTGCCTTCAGAACAGCCTTGATGCGGCGTGGGATGAAGTCATATAGGTCGTGAATGGTAGCAAGTGGAATTTTACACCATTCCTCGTGCAGGGCACCGGCCAGTTCTGTGAGAGACGATGGAGGTGGAAATCGTCGCCGAAGTCGTGTTTCCAAGACGGACCACAAACGTTCAATTATGTTGAGATCTGGGGATTGGGCGGGACAGGGAAAGTGTTGAACTTCATCCCGATGTTCCTCAAACCACGCTGCAACAACGCCAGCTGTGTGAATGGGCGCATTATTATCCTGGAAGATGGCGTCATTGTCCGGGAACAACATCCGGACCATAGGATGCAAGTGGTCTCCTAAAATTGCGACATAATCGTTGGCAGTGATTCGTCCGCTAAGTGTGACCACAGGACCCAATGAAAACCATGATATGGCGGCCCACAGCATCACCGAGCCGCCGCCATGTTTCACAGTTGGACGGAGACACTGCAGATCATAAGATTCTTTGGGCGTTCTCCACAAATAAACACGGCCCGTGGTTGGGAATAGGGTGAAGGATGACTCATCCGACCATATCACACGTTTCCAGTCCTCAACGGTCCAAGTTGCATGGTCGCGATACCATTTGCGGCGTGCGAAAGCGTTATAGTCCCTGATGAGCGGTTTAGCCCGTGCAACACGACCCCGTAAGTTCATGTCACGTAATTCGCGGCGGACTGTGATTGTCGAAACAGGGTGGGGGAGGTGCTGATTGAGTTCCTCCGTCACTTGCTCCGCAGTGGCACGACGGTTCTGCGTGACAATGCGCTTTAATACCCGGCGTGACCTGTCACTCATGATTTTCTTCCGCCCACTGTTCCGGTTCCCCGATGTGGTTTTCCCGTGTGTTCTGTAGGCCGTCATCACCTTCGACACTGTCCCACGCGACACACCTAACAAAGTATCCACTGCTGTCACTCTCACTCCACATAACCGCGCACCAACAATTTGCCCTCTTTGAAAATCTGAGAGGTCTCCCATTTTACACTACCTCCGTCTTTTGCAGCCACTGGACACTGCTGTTCCACTGCGCCTGACGTAGTATGGAGACCGACCTAACACACCAGCACCAGCGGTCCGGCGCTGCGAGCGGCACGACACCACTGCCAACCCATACATCTGACGTGTTGCCAACTACAGGTGTTTCCATTTTTCTGATCATATATCTGTAACTGCTGGCCTGGAAGAGGTTATGCATCTTCACCAGCTCCCTTTGCCTGGCCTCCACTAAGTCCCGATCTAACGACACCAGACAATGCTCTCTGGGGTTTCATAAAGCAACAAATAAGAAACACTCGGTATCACGCAACGCAGGAATTACGAGCAGCTGTGGAACACGCCTTCACCCTCGTGACTCCGAAGTATTTCCGTAAAACATCTGCGAGAACTTGGTGCAGAACTCAGCTGTGTTACGACATGGATGGTGATCATACCGATGTTTATGACTCTTAAGACTCTTTAAGAATTCAAGGTAATTGTGTACAGACTATAACTAACACTATACTGTTGAAACTAAAGGGGGTACGCCCACTTTCGGACCACCCTGTAAATCGAAACTTCAACTAGCATGGGCGTCTCTGGCAGGGGGACGAGGGGGACGCGTTCCTCCTAATATTTTGAAGTACAAAATATTCAATATTTTATACTAATTTAATTTATTTGCTAACGACAGAATAACATATAAATAATAATTATTGTTTATTCGGAATATAATATTCAGGCTTTGAAACGATTATAACAGAGTTCTTGATATACCTCAGAGGGTTCGTGGAGGTAAGTAGAAATGTAACAAATGGAATCGAAGATAATTAACAGGTTGGGCTAGGTAGTATCATTTAAATTACTTTCTTTGATGTCCCCCACAAATTTTATATGCCAGAGACGCTAGTGTCAACTAGTACGGAATTTTGAATTGAGCACTTGAAATAGTAAGCGTTACGTAGTCTTCGGAACTCCAAACATTAAGCTTTGAAATTTGACAATAATTTTTATGCTATTGCTGGTGTTGATTCTACAGAATGCTTATTTGAAGAGTAGCAACAAATAACGGAACTAAACTGTTGTTGGAAAAGCAAATTTTACTGAAGAATATTTGTTACCATCAAAGGTAATAAAAAAATAATACTAATAGTTTTGCTAATGCACTACATATTTATTAACAGTATCGGCACCTATGGCCTTAAACCCGTCAAACATATGAGGGTTAACGTCCCTCGGCGTCGCCAAGTCGACGAGCACACTATTCACGGAATGTATTTTCTAAAATATAAAGTTGCATATTTTACTTCAAACAGGCTATAAGTATAATCCGTACATTAATTTGCTCTATAATTATCTTAAGCTAAGGTAAGGTTTCTTATTCATTCAGAATTTTATAGAAGACTTTATGTTGAAAGATGTTGTATACCTAAAGCGAAAGCATCTAATTCGCCCAAGGAAAGATCAAAATCTGACAAAAATAACTTTCAATATGATCAACTTAGTTGTACCAACAATTTACTAACAAAAAGCTCAAAAATCCAGGTGGATTTTTTCAGGTGGGTCCAACCCGAAAAACCCTACCGGTTTTTTTCGGACTGGGCCCACTTCGGCAAACCCTGGTTGAAACCCATCTATATGAACTGATATGATACTTACCTAAGCACCTTTTCAAAATAAAACATTTTAAAGTCAAAGATTCAACCCTTTGTAACTTTGCCCGTACTTGTTACAAATACGTCATATCACGATCACAGTATTCGATACTAAGGTAATTCTGATGTCCACTGACTCGTTCATCTCATTGCGTTTATGTAAAGACTTCTAGAATTTAGTTCTTTACGAATATTAGGTATTATAACGTCTTTGGTTTGTAACAGTGAATAACGCATGTGGTGATGTAAATTTTCCTTTAACGTGAAATATGTAATAACCTGACGAAGCACAGTTTAAAGCAATAATTTATGATGGGTAGGCAATACGTTAAACTTGTGATATTGTAAAGTGTATCAAAATCATCCTGTCAATATTTGTACTTACACAATTTCATCAATTTTTATATATTAGTTTCAAAATTACAAGTTCATTTCAAGAAAATGGTAGACCTTGTACATATTGCTTCTATAGGAGTAACAACTCAAGTGAGAAACAGTTCAATGCTCATCAGAAGTACCTTAATGTCAAATAAAATAACCATGATGTGACATGATTACTGTTGTACAGGCCTCTAAAACATGGATGTTTACGGATTCTTGTAATATTGTAGCGTGCTTAGTTTAACAATGAATATGAAATGTAAGTTTTCGTTTACAATAAAGATTTGTAATATGTAAATGACTGATGTAATGCCACTTTAAAAAATGCAATTTTATGTTGGATCGGCAACATTTAATTGAGTGCTTTGTGGAATGTCAAATGATGTCCCCTGTCAATGTTTCTTTTAGAAAATTTCATTTATTTTTGCCAGTTTATATCTATCATGTGTTTAGTATTATCAGATGATCAATGATTCACAAAAAAAAAAGGTATGAATATGCAAATATAATTTTATCTACTGTAGAGGATCAATAAATGTCTTAACAAGTAAACTTTATTTTTCTTTTCTCTTAAATGCTGCCATTGTGATCTTACACGCCTAGCGCGTATATTGTTCATCAACTGGTGTGCTTCTTCGAGAGATAAAACATCAACAGCCTCTCGACAAAAGGAATAAATTAGTTCTCTATTCGCATTCCCAGAATACGATCATCAATAATTCAAAGTAAGTTTGAAATTGTTAGTAATTCTTGGTATATAATAAACATAATTTATATGTACTTTACAAAGGTTTTCTATGCAATAATCAAAAACAGAAAAGATAAAGTTCCTTTAGATACAAAGATTTTTGGCTTACCTGTAAAATTGATATTTGAGTTATGAAACTATTGTTTTGCGGGTGAAAAATGTATTTCTTTAAATAATAATTTGAACAAACAAGGAACACAAACCACGTATTTCCTCAGGCCTCCGACAGGACGTCCATCTTAGCACGTCGGTTTGAAAGCAGAATATCTTTCGGTAGTAATTTTTACACTGTTCAGAGATCACCACGAGTATATTAGTGACAACAATTGGCGCCCGAACAGGGACCCGAATGTGTGCCCTTGGTGTCCGAAATAGAGAACGAATACATATTGCAACAATTTCCAGGAAGATTGGGGATTTAGATTTCTGGGCTTTCGGCATTTAAGGTCATTTTTAGCCCGTCACGTTTGAAGCACACTATCCAGGGAAAGGGAAGGAAATAATCGGCCTAGGACCTGTAAGTTAGGTACTACCCCAGCATTTGCCTGGTGTGAATGAGGAAAACCCAGCAAAACCTCATTGCAGGGTGGCTTGCCCGAAAAAGCGTTTTACACTTTTTCGACCGAGTGCCCCACCGGTAATCGAACCAGGGACCGCTCGCACCGAAGGCGAGAGCGTTAGCGACTACGCTACGCGGGGACATTATTTTAAGGAAGATGTACGCACGACAAACAAGAAATGGTGCCTACATAATATTATTTCTCTCACAGTAGAAGTAGAAAGCAGTATAAGCTCTCTCGAACATTTAATTCACATCGAAAGTATTGAAAACAATTAGTACTATGGATGAACTAGAACAGTTAAATTATCGAAAATTTACTTTACGCATTGATATAATGAATAATTTAGATTACGTATATCCAAGGCTTTTCAAGTAAGCATATATTAATAGCAATTACAGGAAATCAATGAGGATTTTTAACGTTTCCCTAAAAGATTTGATTTCTACTCTAGAGCATTCAAAGTTTTTTCCGGTTCTCAAGTAGGTAAGAACCTTGAATGTGGTATTTCATCAGGAAACAAACTGCTACCAGCTTCTAGAAGGCAAAATCCAGTGTACAACGAGATTTTCCTTAACTTATTAAGAGAGTTCGCTATACACGCAGAAGAACCTACGGCAGAAAATAAATAGCCGATTAGATTTTAAAAATAGCGAGATTCAACACAGAAGGAAGGTTACTATCACTCCGAAAAAATCCGTTAAAAATATCAGTATGCTCCAACAAACTACAGATCGCAGCGAAGTTCCTTTTCCTTTGATACCAACATATATACATTGGCCAGAAATAGTGATAATAGTTAAAAATGAATGACAACGAAAAAATACGGTAGTCAAACATTCATTCATTATTGAAATACCGGTACAAGTTTCTCAGGCTACCAAGGAACAATTCAAAGTCACACATGAGATACCAGAAAATGTAACAAAAATTAATCCAACACAAAAATATAAGCAAATACGAATCCAACCACCAAAAGGAGCTTGTGAAGCAGAAATCAGCAGCAGTTTTCAATAGAACAAGTAAAAGTGAATCACCACTTTTAGTAATTAATCAGGCTGGTAGTGAATTTGTTAATATTGAGTACAAAACATGATTTTTCAGAGAAAATAGAAACAGTTGAGACAGAATTAATTGAGATTACAGGGAATTACATTCCAAAAGCACAACAAACACTACAAACTGAAATCGAACCAGTGTATGTAAAAGTAATACCTGAAAGCAAGACAAGAACAGAAATAAATTATTTTCTATTGAAAATGAACCGGTCTTGAAGAAATTAAATTTAGACTAGAAAAAATTATCGATGAACCAAAAGCAGATTGCAAACGTATATTTAGTAAATGTAACCAAAAGAAAGAGCCTAAACACATCAGAATAAAAAAAAGATACGTGGAAAGCAAACTTGCCGAACACCAGATGTAGAGATTCTTCTGTGCGCAGTTGCAGAGGAAAACAAAGAAAGCAATGTAACTGTAACAAATATTTTTGATAGTTCTTTCAAAGAAGATATCAAGGTACAAAAAATATCAAGGGTACCGTTAACATGCAGGTGCGAAAAATAAATAGTTAAACAACTTTATATCACAGTGACAGCAGCTTTGAGGAATATTTACGAGCAAAAAAAGAAAGGTAGTCAAAAAAGATTTCTAACCACTTCCGATCTTCCTACCTCATACACGTGACTTGCAATGCTGCCACTCGATTTGAAATTCATAGCAAATGAACTGATTGTAATCAGGCAAGACTACATTATAACGTTATTCCCCAACATAAACTTACTATCGTGGTCCACTAAAAGAACACTTCAAAAGCATATGCTACATAAACAAGGTCTCTTACCGTTCTAGACGCAAAAGTAAATTTCGTTCAAGACAAAGCAAGTTGAGATGCTAGAATTGTCCCCTCTCGCGAACATTAAAACTGTTCCACATTACTGCTTACGTTTCTCATAGCTTCCGTTTTCCAAATAATCAGGTGATCGCTGGTTTCAAAACCAGTGTGAACGAGCTGCACGGACGAGTTAAATATCAAACTCGATTCGACTGCAGACTTAAGCTCAAAAACAATGAATTGGCTTCCAACTCGAATCGGGTGAATTATCTCTAACTCGACTCGTGCTGATCTTTACTGGTTTCAGATGTTCTGAATTTGCAATCTCCAATTGTGGCAAGCTTCATTTTTCGTGGAGATAAGTATCACAGGTTAGAGATCTGCAGAGGGAGATATAACTTTTCTATTGTTATATCACTTCTTACTTCCTGTACATAAACAAGCATTAAGCATACGTTTTCTACGCGTCACACCAACACCTTCAAAATCACTATGTAGCAGTCGTGTTCTTCTTACAAGCAAGGTCCACAACGAGGCACACTCAGATCCGACTCAAACTTCGCCCAGAGGACACATAATGGAAAAGAAGAAAAACTGCCAAATTGAAGCTACCCAATGGCAGAAACACCGGAGTTATGCTCCCCAACATAACGCACCACGCGACAATATGATCCAAGGTAAACGTCGCAAGATACCGTTTATGTCGAAAACGGAAAGGGCGAACCGGGATGATATCAAAAAGATACCTGATATGTTATAACAATGTTTTGGCGGCCATCTTGAAAGCCACGATCTTGGATATAGCGTAAGGTATTGAAATGAGAAGTGGGATGTGTGATATATCAATGTAAGGTAAAATGCAAAATGAAAATCAATGATGTAATCGCGAAAAACATATGTGTAATGGTGAGGATGTGATGAAGTGTAGGAGAAAAAATGAAATTGTTTAGTTTTACGTCCCGCGGTTATGCCGACCAGGCTAAAGAAGACGGTGATTATGAGAAATGAACGAAATGTTGGAATGATGAAAGTGTAGAAGACTCGGGTAAAACAAACGTGTATGCGAAGGACAGAAGACGCCACGGCATTGGGTAACATGCCAGGGCAATGGTACGCGACAAGTAAACGTAACAGTGTCTGTACATGGAAGTGTCTCCGCATTGGCGCATTATGTCTTTCAAGGATATTGGGACCCGGCTTGGTACAGTAAAAACCACAGTTGCACCCGCGATACGAGCGTTCGTTTGAAGACTACAGGAACTACAAAGGGCTATCTATTGTGAAGGCAGCTCGATCGGGAGAGTAGGTAATATAATATTGGATTGGTTACCAAAAGCAGGACCTACCTGGGATCGAAACTCACTCCTGGGCAACGTTTTGTACGTTTCTTATTCACTTTTCCTGCTGTTTCGTGAGAACAAAGGACATTTCGGCCTACGTTTGTTTAAACAACAGTATTTGAAACGAAGTATGTATGGGTGATAAGGCCCAGCCATGTTCTAGCTGACATTTCTTTACGAATGTTTCTTTTCTTTTGCGCAATGTGCTACACTGTTTTTCGACGGGAGACGCGGTGACTCTGTGGTAGAGCGTCCACCTCTGGTGCTTGGGGTCCCTGGTTCGATCCCAGCTCGCGCCGTGTGGACTTTATGGTGGACAAACACCGTGCTCGTGGGTTTTCTCGGGGTTCACCCGTTTCCTCCCACTTTCTTCATTCCACCATTTCACTCGTCTCTCATCACTGTGTCCTTTAGCCTAACCGGCAAAACCGTGGGACGTAAAGCTCAAAGATTTCATTTCATTTTTTATTTTTCGACGGTCCCAAACAGAATCACAATATCAGTGAAAGGCAGCACTGCGGAGTCGAGTTCCATGAGTTGTTGCAATCTCCCACGAGAGGGCTAATTTACCACACAGTGAGACCACTCGAATTGTGTTTACGGGTTTCACTGGCACAGATGGAATGAAGTGAGCGTGACAGCAGGTGCTAGCCCGTGAGAAGTGATAGTGTGTTTGTGACATACGCGAGTCAAAACGCGCAATATTCTGTAAAGTGAATGTGTCCGCACTATTGTTCATCTAAAAACGCCAGTGTAGACCTGCAATATGAACCCTCTCAATGTTGGTGTTAGTTATGCAAAGGGAGCTTTCAAAACAAGGGTACGTTCAATCGACAGAACCGACAGTGGCGGAACGAAAAGCAGTTGAACACATGCTGGAGTTTTTGAACAACTACGATGTAACAGAAGTAAATGTGGATGAGACTCTCGACATTGATGAATACGAACCCGGTCCGGCCCAAACAGGTGAAGAGGATGCCGCGGATAGTGGTGACAGCACGCTGCCTTGGAGTGATTCTTCGCCCGAACCACAGGCAACACCGTTCTCGTCCGACAGTGACTATGAGCCGAATGGAAACGAAGGTAATACAAAATATTATACGTTAGAGGACAAAGTTAACATGTTACACTACTGACGACGTAAAAGGCAAAGGGCGTCAAACATTCGCACATCGTTCATATTGCTCGATGAAACACAGATTCCGCAACTGTCCCTCGGTGAGAACACTGTTTAAATGGAAAGAACAACGCGACAAAGGCTTATTGAAAACAAAACGCGAAGTGTATCGCGAAATCACAGAACATGTGCTGCAACAATTTATAGCTGCGCGACGTGATAACCGCATTGTCCATGACGGTGATCTTAAATTATGGGCAAAGGAGCAGGCTCTGAAGTGTAGTCTCTGTACGTTCAATGCTAGTCACGGATGGATTGGGGCACTCAAACAACAAAACAATATCGTGAGCCGTAAAATCACGTCATATGTCACAATGAAGTATGTACGCGACAAGGAGGATATTGATTTGGTTATTGCTGGGTGGCGTGACGAAACCAAGACCATCATGGAGGGGTTTGAGAATGCAAATATATGGAATGCTGATGAATCCGGTTTTGCGAAAGAGTTGGCAAGTGAGCGCACATTAGCCAGAAGAGGATCATCGCACATTCAGGGCTGTGTCCAGTTTGTGCATGCAACAACGCATACGTACACTGTGGTGCCGTTGTTGTCGAAAGCAGGGGTGGTAGCGGATAAACTCTTTGTCATTCTCCAGGAACCCGTAGCTATAAGTACTAGGGTTCAGGACAATATGTTCGCCGCACCAAATTTAGTGGGTATTCTGGACGCCTTCTGGTAAAATGACAAGGGAAGCGTATTCGGTTTTCATCAAAGAATGCGTAATACCATAAGGAGCAGCAGATGCTCCCAACACACAAAGCCTTCTGTTGCTAGATTCATATGGACTTCACAAGGACAGACACATTTGCAAGGCTACTTCATGAAAGTGGTTTCACCGCCGATCATATTCGCATCCATATTATACCTGAAAAAACTACTTCGCACTGCCAACCGTTGGATCTGTATTACTTCCGTATGTATAAACACATGGTACGACGGATTTCGGAGGCATTGCGTGACCATACCAACGTGAACCTTCACCAGCGAAACACCGTCCTTAAGCTGCATTCACTGGTACACAACCAATTTTGTTGTCCACGATTTCTTATGACACATCAATGCGGGTGGAAACTAGCTGGATTAGCAGAGGACGTTGCTTTCCTGTACAACACAACTGACTTTTGTTTCAATCTACGACAGCGTGAATGTTGTAAAGACGAGTGCCCAGAACTTTCTGTGATCAAATGTGCTTCGTGTTTGCGGGAGCTGTGTGTCACCCATTTTTTTACTCACTACCACTACTGCCGAGATTTTCAACAATAGGTACAATCTTATATATCTGTATCTATGTATATATATCTGTGTGTGTATGTGGCATTCCAACTCAAATGTATATGTTTCTCTTTATGTGTGTGCGTGTGTGTTTCTTTGTCGCATCATCTATGTGTTCTGGGTTCCTTTGGCCGTTTCTGTTTCATCGCGTTAACAACATAACTTCAGCTGTTTTTCCATACTCTGCTCGCATGAATTCCTCTTCACGTTAATACCATGCTCGATACGTTATTAGAGTTTGGACATTGGTTTCAGTTTCTAATTCTACCCAACATCGATCTTTCACAAGACATCCTTCACGTTTCAATACCTTAGGATATATTCACGATAACGGCTTTCAAGATGGCGGCCAAGTCTGTGTTATACCATATCAGGTATCTTGGTATGATCTCGGTGCTTCTCGTACTTTCCGATCTCGACCTAAACGGGTATCTTGCGACGTTTACCTTATATCATATTGCCGCGTGGTGCGTTATGTTGGGGAGCATAACTCCGTTGTTTCTGGTATTGGGCAGCTCCAATTTGGCATTTTTTCTTCTTTTCCATTATGTGTCCTCTGGGCGAAGTTTGAGTCGGATCTGAGTGTGCCTCGTTGTGGACCTTGCTTGTTAGCGTATTGGTAAGGAATTAACTTCTTACTTTTTGAATGTTCACTTCGTACTGTTGGCAGTTCGAGTCTTACCCAATCCATTTGGCAATGTTCATAGTACGTTTTCGTAATACACACCATTCTCTGTACTGATGTAGATTAACAAATGCCGAGAAATATTGTAGAAAGTAGCTAGATATGTGTAATGCCGTCGAAGTGGAAAGAACGAGTAATTGTTACGTTCTTTTCAATTGCAGACTTTATTATATCTACACACACACACTGTAAATTCTTTGTGGTTCGTATTTCATGTTGGCTTCGTGGCGCAGTACGTAGTGTTTTGGTTTACGAGTAAGAGGGTCGCTGGTTGGAATCACTTCTACCGCACTTCTATTTTCTAAAATATTATAATTTAGTATACTTCTATAAATATTGCCAGTAGATGTTCGTCTGTAATTATGCCTTATTTCACACGCACAGACATTTGAGAATAGAGGTAAAGGAAACAGGAGATAATACTTGTTTCTCTGCTTCATAATGCTTTTTAAAACTCACTTTAATATAAACAAATCAGGCATATAGGCAATTTAACATATTTTGGGTGGATTTTTGGTTGATTGGCGTTTCGCCGCGTCTGTCTCTAGTGGGCCACTGGTGGTATAATTTCCAAAACACAAGTAGCACCACCGCGGATCGTCGCTGCGGAGCCACCAATATTCGGCGAGCTGTCGCTAGTTCCCCACCGGTGGTCCACCGATGCTTACAGCATGGGGTTGCTTCTGAAATTTAATTACGTACCACATTACATATCTCATATTAATTTTGAGTTTGATTTTAACGTCGCTTTCAGCAGCGAGGCTATATTAGACGTGGACCTACTGATTAACGTGGAATCCAAACCACATGAGCTCACGCCGGGAATCGAACGCATGTCTCCCACGCCAAAGGCTAACCGCTTAGCCACGAAGGAGCTCTCTCATATTAATGTGTCAGAAAATCAAGAATATATTTTCACTGAACACAGTGTGGCAAAGTGTGTAATATTGGATGCAAAATGTAATGGTTAACTTACATATTTCCATTATTTCTAATTCCAAATGAGTTTTGTGATCGAAACTTCTTGTGAAAATAGTAATTTTTACGCGAACAAGAATACGTGCTTCTTTGTAACAGTCAAAATTCACACTATAAATTTGCAGTATTCTAACTATAAGCTTCGACTTTGTTTTATTTACGTTAATTACATTGGAAATATGCTTGATCGTTTAAAACCAGCCCATGTCGTAAGCGTCAGTGGACCACGGATGGGCAAGTAGCGACATCTCGCCAAAAATTGGCGGCCCCGCAGCGACGATTCGCAGTGATCCCACATACGTTTTGAAAATTATACCACTAGCGTCAGAGAAGCAACGAAACGTCAATGAATCAGAAAATTATTCCCCCAAAATATGTTAAATCGCCTATATGCGTGATTTGTTTACACTAAAGGTGAGTCTTAAAAAACTCTAAAAACAAGTACCCTGGGGTGAGCGCGAACCACGAACGTTATGATTACTAAGCGCGTGTTCTTAAGACTTCGCCACAGTGGTCACGAAGAAAAAATCGCCTGTAGAGGGATAAATGGCTGAGGTCTTTTTAATTTGGCCAATCAGAGCTCCTTTAATCGTGCATATTCGACGACAACAGCTTCGGATCAGATAAAATGCACTCGTCATATACTTTTATTACAAAATGACGCGTGTGTGTTTACTTTATTTCATAGTTCTCCCATATTAACTTTCTAATGATCGGCGAAAGTTTCCACTTAAATTCATACAATTATATGCACTCATTTCAAGACTTTTTACTTCATGATGTAGAGGCAAAGGTTACTCTTGACTCCGGTGCTCACTTTAGGAACAATTCGTCAGGAAATATAATATATAATAATAACTGCCTGCACATGACTGGTGATATTTCGTGTTGATCCCTTTGCGATTCTACGCGACGAATCAAAGGAGTGCGGACCAAAATGAAGTCATCGCTGTTACGCGGTGGTAACTTCAACACCCTGACTCTAGATATCTGTTTAGACCCGACGAACCCTGCCACCAGTGGCACACTAGAGGCAATACTTCGGCACGTCTCTATATCAACGATCGACATTTACCGGTATATTGGCCACTAGGTGTTGTCGACGTTTGCGGTATGGGGTAATTAAACAGATTTTTCAGAATTAGCCCATATTTAAAGTTTATTAGCATATATAACATACACTGTAAGAAATTTACAATGTAATTTTCCGCAATTGTGTTCATGTAAGAGACAAATAATAAAGAATGGCACCTACGATTCAAATGCAACCCATGTCCCCATGTGCGTTTGATATGAAGTCTAATTCTGAGTGAGGAATAAAAACAATAAAGAGGATTGTGTTGTTTCATTCAAATAATAGTAATGAAAAGAATTACTATTATTAGTATTAGTATTAATGTGATTTCACCAAAATTAATAGAGAATTACTCACAAAATTCAAAGAAGCTATGCACAATACGTTCTTAAAAGCATCCCATACCAGGATTCGAAACAACGATATTTGGATTTAGAATACCATGCATTACTGATTGCACCGCGCAATATCAGGCTAAGATTGTTATAATTTGTTACTTCGTATTACTTACTTTCCGGAATAGATCTAAACGTTGAAGATAAAGAAAGAACAGAAACGACAAAAACATTATAACATTACCTGAATTGTAAAATATTGTATTGAATAATAACAGTAAAGTAAAACAGTGTGCATAGTTTCTTATGTTTTGGCCAGTAGACAGTTAATCAGTAGCCACCAGTTATTATTTGGTACCAAAATGTTTACCATCCTTTTAGGTATTGATCAATACCAATATGATCTCTATGTGACTTACGGTTCCCGAGATGGCTGCTTAAATCTCCCGAAATCGGAACTATCATTTGGCCAATATCACGGGAAAGGTAAGTCATAGAGAGATGATATTGGTGATAATCAATACCTAAGAGGATGGTAAACATTTTGGTACCAATATTAATTGGTGGCCACTGGCCAAGTGGCCAGTTGGACAGTGGCCACCGGTTACTATTTGGTGCCAAAATATTTTATATCCTCTTAAGTATTGATCAACATTAATATCATGTCTCTACAAGTTATGGTTCGCGAGCTATGGCTCCTTAAATATCTAGAAATTGGCCATTTTTGACCAATATCACGGGAACGGTAAGTCATAGAGAGATGATATTGGTGTTAATCAATACCTACGAGGATGGTAAACATTTTGGTACCAATATTAATTGGTGGCCACTGGCCATTGGCTAAACAAGTGGTCAGTTGGGCAGTGGCCACCGGTTACTATTTGGTACCAAAATATTTACCATCCTTTTAGATATTGATCAACATTAATATGAACTTTCTGACATATGGTTCCCGAGATATGGCTCCTTAAATATCTGGAAATCGGCCATTTTTTGCCCTACATGTCGGGAACGGTAAGAGTGACGCGAAAAATTTAATCACTTTCTCTGATAGTTTTTGATGCTCTATCAAATACAGGGTCCAAAAATGAAAAAAAAATCGCAAATAACAGACAGACGGACAGGCAGACACACAGACGTACAGAATTCAGTAACATTTTAAGTTCATTGAAAACAGACTTCGTAAACAAAGAGTAGTCATATGAGAGAATAAGGGTGCATACACACCGGAAATGCAAAAATAGGAAGAAACTTATCAGTGGTCACGTCAAAATCATAGAGAACAGGCGTTCGGAAATATCGCGGATCTCGAGATAGTGTTAACATAAAATGTAAGCTGTTGAAACGAAGTTAACCATGCATAGACATTGCAGAAAGGAATAATCTCCAATTACCAATGCTCTGGCCACCACTACATGATAAAATATGTGAGCTCAGTAGTAATATACATAATTATAGATATGGAAAATAATTCTCTAATGTCGGTTTTGTTACTTAACAAGCTAATAGAAATGTAAATTACTTATAATAATTATGAAAAAAGTCTTAAAAAAAAGAAACATTATAATTTCAATATCCCAGGCTTAGTAACTTGAAGGGCACGTGTAAAGGAATTAATGCGAACTCCAGAAGTGAGGAATTAGGTCCATAATTATACAGTGAATATTTGGGTATTACATTCACTGGTCCAAAATAGAAATTATTATATATAACCATGCGAAACTTGGTTTTTTGGTTTTAAAATACAACTTTTCAATCATATTTATTTATTAGAATAAAACTTTCAAATTTTGTAATTTGAAAATACATTTAAATAATTTCAACTAGTTATAACTCCAAAATTCAAACAGCATATAGTCTATTTGATCACGATTTAAATAAAAGGAGATAAAGACTATCTGGAATAAAATTTTGATAATTTAAATCTTTCGCATTGAACAAGTCGGCAATTTAAAATTCATCGAATCCTTTTTGGAAAATAAATAAAACAATCTAAGACGACCTTCTAAATTTTGAACAAAAAATTACAAAATAACTAATACTGCTTATATTTCTTAGAACTTGCTGTAGAACTATACCCAAAAATCAAATCAGATAGATCTCCATTAGTCTTGGTAACTGGAAGGGGTCCACTGAATCTGCAAACGTTCAAAGCAAAAGTGGTAGGCGAGGAAAAGGGTCAAGTTGGATATTTATGGCAGCTATAGTGACTGTGTTCAGCAAAGAAACACTCGACATCATATGTCGCAAAAGAAAGACTATATTTTTGGGCAGGAAATTCGCGACAAAAAACTTATCTTGGATTCAGAAATATAAGGTAGGGATGCGCACGAGACAAGATTTGAGACTGTCTCGACTCGAAAATGTGCTGTAAAAGTGATGTCTCGACTCGAAAAATATATATTTTTTGTATTGGAAGAGCTGTGTCTCGACTCGAATTTTGTCAGGAAAATTCTGTCTCGACTCGACTCGAATGCATCCCTAATATAAGGTATATTGTTAATACATAGTATCCATATGGTGTAATCAATTTTAAAGATGACTTTACTGGATATGGCCAATATTACTGAACGAGACTCGTTAGGGATGACAGATTTTCTTTCAGAGCCAATCTGAGATATATTGAATGTAAACATCTGCGTACTTACGAAGCATATCGCGAGCAGGCTATATATATATATATATATATATATATATATATATATATATATATATATATATATATATATATATTTTTCTTTTTCAGAAATTTTATTAATGTATATTTGTATGTGAAGTAATGAAATCCCTTTCAGCTGAACCGCACTTATCCTTCCTTGTGTTTTTATTTTTTTTTCTCTAGGGAATATTTTTAGTATTGCCACTTTTGGTCTTTTTATAGAGATTTTATTATTATTTATTTTGAGATTTTCTTTTAGTCTTTTACGACTACTGTCAATTCAGCTATGGAAAATGAAATGAAATGAAATCTTTGACTTTTACGTCCCACGGAATTCAGCTGTGGATTTGATACAGATTATGAATTACAAGGATGGTATTAGGAGATTACAACTAGCTATTTCTCACAATAGAAATGTTAAACCTCTGACTAATTTGCACAGCTTCGTGGCATAAATGTTAAAGCGAGAGGCAGTCATTTAATCTTCAAACTTAACTTTTACGAAAGGTCACGCTTTTGTTTTACAATTGGGAGGACATTCTCAAGAAACTTCTAAAAGTATATTCCCACACAGTATAGATACATTCTTCTCCTTATAATTGGTATTCTGAATGTGTTTCAAGTACAATTGTTTGCAGTGAAGCCATTCCTTGTGGATTTTTGTAAAGTATTTTAATAAGTAAGTCCATGGATATATATATAAATGTCAATATTTATTAACATCTAAGAAACTTTTACAAAGTTAATGATTTTTGCCAAACGCTAACAATGTTCGTGTATTATTTGTATGATTAGTTTCAAGACAACATTCCACATGTATGTGTTCTTATTACACTTTTTAGAATATGAATTCTTCTGACAAGAATTTCCACTTTTTTTTCTATTACGTATATTTCGAAAATATTTCAGCTCTGTATGTATTAGTGACAAATATTTCAACCCTGCAACACTAAATACCCTAGGAGTTACGATAATACTACTTCTGTAAATTTTACTACTCAAAATATATTGCACTCTAATGTTTATTTTGATTAAATATACAATTAGAGAACAGGAACAGCTAGTAGGAACAATTTTTATCCTAACTGGTTTAAGAAAGCAGGAATTTCTCATTAATTCAAGTTTTCCGTCACTTTCATAGTATGTGGAACGAAGGAAAAAGATACAGATGGTGATCATAAAAATGGAAACACCTGTAGTTAGCAACACGTCAGATGTACGGGTTGGCAGTGGTGTCGTGGCGCCCGCAGCGCCGGACCGCTGGTGGTAGTGTGTTAGCTCGGTCTCCATACTACGTCAGGCGCAGTGGAACAGCAGTGTCCAGTGGCTGCAGCAGACGGAGGTAGTGTAAAATGGGAGACTTCTCAGATTTTCAAAGAGGGCAAATTGTTGGTGCGCGGTTATGTGGAGTGAGTGTGACGGCGGTGGCTACTGTGTTAGGTGTGTCGAGTGGAACAGTGTCGAAGGTGATGACGGCCTACACAACACACGGGAAAACCACATCGGGGAAGCGGAACAGTGGGCGGAAGAAAATCATGAGTGACAGGTCACGCCGGGTATTAAAGCGCATTGTCACGCAGAACCGTCGTGCCACTGCGGAGCAAGTGACGGAGGAACTCAATCAGCACCTCCCCCACCCTGTTTCGACAATCACACAGTCCGCCGCGAATTACATGACATGAACTTACGGGGTAGTGTTGCACGGGCCAAACCGCTCATCAGGGACCATAACGCTTTCGCACGCCGCAAATGGTATCGCGACCATGCAACTTGGACCGTTGAGGACTGGAAACGTGTGATATGGTCGGATGAGTCATCCTTCACCCTATTCCCAACCACGGGCTGTGTTTTTATGTGTGGAGAACGCCCAAAGAAGCTTATGATCCTGCAGTGTCTCCGCCAAACTGTGAAACATGGCGGCGGCTCGGTGATGCTGTGGGCCTCCATATCATGGTTTTCATTGGGTCCTGTGGTCACACTTAGCGGACGAATCACTGCCAACGATTAAGTCGCAATTTTAGGAGACCATTTGCATCCTATGGTCCGGATGTTGTTCCCGGACAATGACGCCATCTTCCAGGATGATAATGCGCCCATTCACACAGCTGGCGTTGTTGCAGCGTGGTTTGAGGAACATCGGGATGAAGTTCAACACCTCCCCTGGCCCGCCCAATCCCCAGATCTCAACATAATTGAACATCTGTGGTCCGTCTTGGAAACACGACTCCGGCGACGATTTCCACCTCCATCCTCTCTCACAGAAATGGCCGATGCCCTGCACGAGGAATGGTGTAAAATTCCACTTGCTACCATTCACGACCTCTATGCCTCCATCCTACGTCGCATCAAGGCTGTTCTGAAGGCGAAAGGTGGCCCGACACCATATTAATCTGGTAAGCTGCAATTTCGTTCAGGTGTTTCCATTTTTCTGATCTCCATCTGTAGTTTACCTTACTTTAGAAATGTACAAATCTTACAATATGCAAAATGACAGTTTCAAAATATCAGAAGCTACACACCGAAATTGCAACTTGCGTAAAATAAACCTGTAATTGTAATAGTTGCCACAACGACTACCCAACCTTCTAAACTCAAAACTGACGTCATCACTAGCTATTCGTAAAAATCACGATGGTTGTGAGCAACTGAAGTAATGAAATGGCAATAGCAGAAAAGCTGTCCAGTAAACAAGTTAAAGTACCTCATTTTTACAGCTACCCAAAACTTTATTTGTGAAATACGAAAAAATGGCCTAATTGTTTTGGAAAGAAACGTGAAAAACTTACCCCAAGAATAAACTACCTCTCGTGGATTCTTCAAGAACAAATAAGTTAATCGACTCAGTCATGTTTCAGAAAATCGTCCAGAAAGAACCAATACCGAAGAGCAAACTATCCTTTCTGAATTTCTCTGAGAGACTTGACTTATACCACAGTACACGTTTGTTAATGAAATACTGATATATATATATATATATGGAATATTAAAAAAGAATCGTTACAGACGTTTTCAAGAAAATCGCACCTTTGTTTTTACCCTTTATTATACTACTATTATTTTCAGAGGTACAAAGAAAATTTAAAACATCTCTCTGGGGAATTTTATAAAAAACCTCAAGTTTCAAATCTTATCTCCCATCTCCGCTCGAAAACAAAAAAATGCTCCGGTGTTGAGTTCGCCCTTATTACCCGGAACGCCTCATATTTCATACGTTCATTTAGCAGGATAAGGTCTAACACCATGCCAAATTTGATCGCTTCTAACTTGGAAACCCAAAGCTTGCACAGCATATTTCATACACTTAACTATATAGCAGATCATGGTCTACCACCATACCAACTTTGATGTCGATCAGATTAGCTTAGCTGAACTTCTACGACATATATAATCCTTGAAGTTTTCAGGGAATATCAAATGAAGGGAGAAAAAGTCAATATTCAGTAGTGTTCTGTGTTAATAAAATTGAACGCATATTTTTAAGCGACCAAAGATAGAGATGTTCTAAGCTTCTCAAAATTCAAACATTATGCTCTTTTCAGACATTTTAATAGAAAACAATAAAAATTATTATTAGTTACACATACACACACACACACACACATATATATATATATATATATATATATATATATATATATATATATATATATAAGAAAATACTGCTTCTCACTTGAAATAAAAAAATTCAGTGGTAGGCAAGCTTTACTGCAATTTTAGACGTAAATCCAGAATGTATGAACTCAGATAGTGTCAAGTGAAGTACAAAAATCACACTCAAACCCTTTTATTTCTCTTTTAAGAAAACAAGTATTCCATTTTAAACTGAAATCATCCATTGCTGGAGTAAGAATTCAAGAAGGAAGAAGATATCGTTGGAAATTGATTTTAGCAAGGAATGAGACTTCTTGAAAATTTAACTGAAATGAAGACAGAACATTGGAATTCCAAGTAAGAAACCTTACTGGCTTTAAGCTTTATTAAAACGTACTTAATGCGAATCACAATTTTTCTCAACCTGCACATTCTTTTTATGAGTGAGACGATACTCAGTGATTTCGTTACATTTGAGTGACAACCTTTTCAAATATTTATTTGATGACATGTTTTGGCGAAAATACTTATAGTGTGTTCAGTGGCAGCGTTATGTTTAAATTAAACTGAAGTTAATACCATTTCATAAACCAGTTTTGCCAGTGCCAACAAAAAATATTACCAGCAAAGTGAAACAGTAATGCCAACTTCAAATGTTTTTGTGAAAAACCAAAATTTCCAAAATTCAGTCTTATGAACAACTGAGGTCTTGGTTTTTAACCTGCACGTCACATAATAGTGGCAAGTCAAACTTTATGCGAGACACCAGATATAACAGCTTGCCTTTTTTTACTTTCTTGCAAGGGCTGCACAAGTTATTTAAAGCGAAAACCATTTTCTATATTAATTACTCATTATGTGAGAAATTGAAAAGAAAAATTTCAAGAACTATGAACACTGAATTTTATAACACAATGAACTCTTTCTTCTATAATGAACACAAATATATCTGAGACTCAATACTATGAAATATCAAAGCTAAATTTCCGCTCCCAGTCAATTTAACAAAGGAACTGGTTTACTGTAAAATTATCATTGAAAGATTCCTTTAATACAAAGCACAGATGGACAAAAATCCTATCTGTCGCCAGTTAAATCACAGTTACAAGTGCTATTCCAGTTCACTGAATTTTTCTACATGTAATCAAGATAAGAACGTTTACTGACTTAATTATGTTTTTCTACTGAAGCGACTTACATACACTTTCTTTGGTTTAGTGCGAACTGAATCTTAAAAAAATACACGTTTGATAAAAACAGTATTTCCAGGACAGTGCATATTCCTATAAGTACATTCGTCACATGCAAAATTGGTATACAAGCACTATATATTAACTAGCTGCTGACAATCTTAAAATCTATTCAACGCTTTAAAACAAAGAAAGATTGACTTTCTCTCTCAAACTTTGGGAAACTAAATATTCTTATGTGCGCGCTTCGTTCTCTTCCTGGAAAACATACACTATATACCAGTTTATTTTATTGTGTAAAAGCTACATTTTGAGAAAAGGCGCATATTAAATTTTAAGTGAACGTTACTAATGTATTATCTACGAAGTAATAAATCATTGGTAGAATTTTACGAATTGTACGTCTCCAAACTATTCCACTAGGGTTAGCATGGAAGAAGACACAATCCATACCATGTACATCACTGAAACTTATTACCAGAAGATGGAGGCAGCATCACTCAATGGATCATATACTACTACCCAATTTTGCCAGTGTGAAACGCAGTAAAATGTGACGTGCAAGTTTACCAATGGTTCAGCGAAAGGAAGATTCAGTGCAGTTAAAGAGTAAACAGTGAAAAAGTATATACATGAGCAGCAGAGAAATGCAAAACATTCGCTCTTGGTCTACGAAATTTCAAAAAAGAAAAAGAAAAATATAAGCATGCATTACAATTACATGTAAAGCAGAGTGCAGATGCTGATATCGAAGGTAGTGTTCGATAAATTGCGCTTTCAGACAATTAGTCTCTCTACATACAGTGAGTACGTGTAAATTAATTAGGAAAATCCGAACAATGTAATAAAATGATGACTATAGAATGATCTATTCAGAAATAAAAAATACTACGAACGTTGAGGTTCAAAGTCAAGTCAAGGCTTTTGATTACCATATCCTTGTTAAAAGCAAAGAGAACGAAATAAAATAAGCAGCAAAATATTCAGTTGGTAACACCGATCAGTTAGTCTCAGAACTACCAAGGACAGGAGCAAAACAAGGAAACTTTGCTTTAAGGTATTTGCCTTTTACAAAGCATATATAGTAACACACTGGACATATGCTAATACAGTACATATAAGATTTTGCTTAAAGTAAAGATACATTATACCACCTTAAAGTAGGTGTGTAATCCACTAGGCTGTGTGTAGTGATTTTTTTACGTACCTTTTGCGATTCTGAATATTTTACTTTACCTTCAACTTCTACAATTCCCCGCTTGTTTGCATTGTTTCACACGAGTAGGTGAAACATTCAGATATAGTGGCACATTCCGTAAGTCATCCCGAGTTGGACAGACTGCGTCGTTCGTCGACATATAAGGTGTCTAAGATAGAGAACCGCCAATATGCCAGCCACACATCAATCCAAGGATAATGTGTTGAAGGACCATACTACATGGGAAGAGTAATCGTAGCTTGACGAAGTAAAGGACTGTCAAGTCATTCGCGTAAATCTTCGGATTCAGCTGTTAAAGTTTTACAAATTTCTGTAATTTTTTTAAATCTCATTCAGCATTCTTAAACTTGATTCTTCGTACTGCTGGTTGCATTGGTAGGACAAAGTAGAGCCAGACACTGTTTCTTCCTCGGAAAACGAGGTTGTATCTGAAACAACGCCGTGATTTTTATTTAGTTATTTATTTTTTACAATATTATTGGGAAAACTACTACTTTCTGTATATTTATTGCTTATTTTACTTGTTTCTTCGTTCACCCATTTGAATAAGTGTATATACATTTTATATTCCTGTATAGTTAATTTCTGCATGTGTACGTAAGCTCTCAGGTCAGCAGGAGCTTCTTCACCTGTATATATTAGTCCCACCTTCCTCTCTCGTACGTTAGTATATTTCTTTTGATCGTAATCAGTCAAATTCTAGATTTTACAAAACCTTTTGATAAAAAGTTTAATTTATTCCATGCAAAATTTACCAGCCTCTAGCTGCACTTGAAAATTGTACTTACCACAGGATTCCACAAGGAACTGATGCCTGCTCGTTTGGTACTCAAGTTACTGTAATTCATTAACAGGTTTCACACCCGCTTTGGTTTATCTCTTGTAAACAATTGACTTATTATAACCTTGCTTTCAGCATTAGGTATGAATGTGAAAACACAATGTAGAAGTTAATTCGTCGTGTTACTGAACGTATCTGGCAATCTCATATGCGTTTAGTGGTAGTGGTTAAGTGCAATGTATCGTGTTTTGCATATAGCCATTTAAGAAGCCTACGTCGGTGCACATACGGCAAATATATGGATGTGCATAAAGGTACAACTGCGACTTTTGCTACCGGTTATACCAGAATCAAGTATATATGTAGCCATTAACTATGGAAAGTTTCGAAAAACCACACGTGAGATTCATTATAAGCTATGTGATGAAGTGATTTCAGCCTACTTAGCTTTTCATAAATTGTACAATTCGCTCACTACTTGGAGCATTATTTCTATATTGTAAATCTACATTTGAATGAGTTATAAATATCAATTTCGTTTATTAATTGAGAATATGTACAAAACTAATCGGACAATTAACAGTAGCTACAACTACACTTTACAATTATTTCTTTCATACTGAAATAAAGCACGTCGAAACTTCCTGCATTTAGGTCCACTTAAATAACATTGGGATAAAATGCAAACCCATGTAAGTCAAAGATACTACGTAGTACATCACGCGGCAATAAACTTTATACTTTTCTAACCTCAAATTCAGTTCTCAACGTGTTATTGCGTACAAAGTGTTTTATATCCCATGGTTAATCAGGGTAAGCTAAAGGAGACGGTAAAGATGAGAAATTAATGAAACTGTGGAAGTAAGAGGGAAAGCCCATGCACAAGGTGTTTGTCATTATTACATACAAGTTTGTTTATAATTTGTAAATCATTGACCTTATCTATTACACATAAAATGGGGAATTGGATTAGATCTGTACTGGTGAACTGGAAACATATGTTCGCAAATAAGTCTTTTACTTTATATACAGCTAAATAGCTTTTATAGTTTATCAATTAAGCTTATTACTTTCAGTCACAATTATTATTTCACTTGCTGTGAACATTACTAAATTCCGTACGATTTGTTGTTAACACCATAACTATATACAGCACCAGTAACACACAAATTCAGAAAAACCTTACCACAGCAGAACAAGTTAGGAATGTAAATTAACTTTTCCCATGCCTCCTATTATTCTTCGCAAATAATTATCTCGACATAATCAGATGCGTCAAAGGTATTATTTGCTTGTTTCATTTTCCTTAAAAATATATAAATACGTTAAAAATAAATTGGCGACCCAGCCAGGATCGTTCGCAACTATAACTTGTAGAGTTAGTTACGCATAAATGAAAACGCGATAAAGAACATTACAGATCAGAAGAAAATTCGAGCATGTCTGCGTAAAGGCTGACCAAATTTATGAATTAAGAGTATTTTCTAGTATTTGAATATTTTAATAGTTGTAACAATAATGTTCAATTGTGTGCATTTTTCTTTTGTATTATTTAATTCCGGTTAATATAAAGCAAGCATTTAGAATAGCAGTTGCAATTTAAAGGACATCACATGATGTGATTTCGAGTGGTGCAATTGTACAATGGAGGCATCTAAGGTGTGAATTTTCGTCTCCACTAACCCAACAAGGCAGGTTGAATAAGCAAATGAATTCACATGTACTCAGTGTTCAACGAAAGAGAAGGAAAATAATGTCAATGAACTCATCACATCCTTAGAAACAGTTGAGAAATGTTGGTGAATCTAATGCGAAGTATGAAAACTGAATTAGTAGTTTATAATTAAACATTGAAGTTTTAAATTCAGAAATGGAGCCTAAAAGTAATAAAAATGTAGAAAACAGCCAGAAATAGTAGGTACCAATTAAAAGATAGAAGGTAAAATCTGGAGTGCAAGTAAAATTATAAAAACAATAATAAGAAGTATTAAAGGAAAAGTTTAGATGCGTAGTGACACCAGTAAACGATACCGATGAGCGACTAAGTAGCGGAAAGCTGGAGAATTTCTGAGCATCGCGGATATGAAGAATTTCAAAATTGAAATCAGATCACAATTTGCTAAGATGAAAGTCCTCTTAATCGCATACTGCCCTGGACGGAGCAGACGAACGGAAGACGTCTGTGAAACTACTGAAGGAAAGGTAACATGCTAAATAGCTCTCTGCCATACGTAATAGTTGATAATTCCAGAGATATTAGTATTATTGCCATCACGACTGCTGGTATTTTTAGCACATCTAAAGCATACCTATCTTTCTCGTTCCCGGCTTAAACAAGCATCATTTTCTCTTTCCAACCGAAAAAGGTAACGAGCTTATAACAACGTACTTAATAGCAATAATAATAATAATACATGATAAGAAATAATACCTGAAAGGGTTGTTACTACAAAGATTTGTGACTCACTGGAATCGAAACTAGCACGGTAATTACAATCGACCTGAGGATACGCATTCGAGTATTGTCATTGCATGTTAAGCAAGCCCCAAACCAGATAGTGTCAGAGTTCGATGAAACTTTATGTATATGTAGGCCCCTATGAGATGATCACGCACCAAATTTTAGCCCTGTACCCCCTGTAGTTTCAAAGTACAGGGCGGTAAAAATAGAAAGGTTTGATGTGTTTTGTAGAATCGTGTTAGCTTCTATTGGTCACATCTCCAGTAAATACTGAGCTAGAAATTAAAATAATATAATATTTTTAAGAGGAAAAAATAGGCTACAAGATATGTCAGGAACATTTATTTGAAAATCAAATATCATTTTTCGGGAAATCTCTGCATCAGCGATATCTCAGAAAGTGCCCATTTGATTTCCTTGGAATTGGGTACCAAGTTAGCCCCATATGTCTTGCATAAGTGTGTCAAATGTCAACTTGGGCTAAGAATGGACCTGGAGTCTACAATGATTTTCGCGTGACCATGTCAGGAGAAACACCTGGGGTACCAAAGTTGCAACTTGCCAATTTATCAATACTGAGGAAGTAAGGTGTAAGAAATATTTAGGTATTACTGACCTGCTGGAAGTGATCAATTGTCAGTGGTGCCTCTGTTGAAGCAGTCGACTGGCTTTTTCCATCTCTCTGTTGCTGAGCGTGTATGTGCGGCCAGTTGCAGTTATTGGATCAATAAGAGAGATGATGTCACAAGCAGGCAGTAATAGCACATCTGGTATATATGGATACATAATGGAAGGTGCTAGTCCATGAGGTTTCAGTAAACACAACTTTGCTATTGCATGTGCCTCGCCTACTTGCAGAACACAAGCAACCCACCAGAAGCCACCATAGGTGCAAGTGACAAAGCCCCTGATCCTATAATAGTAATGCCAGCTTGTGAGCCATTTGTTGCAATTACTAACTCTTCCTTAAAGTCTTGTTTAGATGAATATTGCCTCATTGCGACCTTTCTTTGAGTCACAGGAACCACAGAGTGAAATTTACAGGTTCCAGGAATCTGTCGAGGTGCATCAAATCTGCCAAAGAGGAAGGTGGCTTCCTTTTCATATCTCCCCCCTGTGCAGTACACAAACACAATTTTAGAATCCTTGCTGTCCTCCGTGGTCCATTTGTACAATTGGTGCGGAGTCATGATCTAATTTGTATACGGTCTTTGAAGGCTTGTTGTTGCAGCGTTCCTTTTGAGTGCACCTCCAATACCATCACGCACTCCCTTGCCATGTGAGGTTGCAAAGTGCCATTCACATGCCACACCATAATAATTGGAGTGCATACAGATGTCAATGAAGTTTTTTTCCGGTTCTTGTACTGAGATGCAGCTCCGTCAGAGAAGTAATACAGTTTTGACACATTGGAAAACCTTGTCTTTCAGGATCTGCACCTATTTTTTCTGGAACAGATAAACTGCAACAATATCATATCTGAGGCATTCAGATATGGTCACCACGCTTATGTGCTGCAATACACCCTCCACACGATAGTAGGCTAACAAATTGGTGAACAAGTTCCTTGGGCATTATTCCAGTGGTATGCCTGTGCCTCGTCCTGTAGCACAAAGGAGTAGTTCTGAGAAGTCACACACCACAACAAACTCTCCTGGTTTCAAGTTCTCTTTCTGTTGAGTAAAGTATGCCGACTGTAGCTTTGCAATAAATAAATGTTTCTAAAGTACCTCCAGCTTCTTGCAGAGATCATCTACAAACTCGTCAGCAAATTTAGTCACTGCCTCCAGCACGGTTCGATCAACTGAAACCCAGTTTGTAGGTCACCTCTTCGATCATGTGTCTGTCCATCAGGTCTATAAGTTTCTGCTTGATGGCGCTTTTCCTGGGCATTTAGAGCACTCATTTAGATTGCACTTACTTCATTGTTACACATCATATGCCTGAGACAACCCTTGCACGTGTGGAGAGGCCTCTTCTATTCCTTAGTCATCTTGTCAACCTTTGCTCAAGTAAGCATCAAAACTATATTTTGATGAATCGTGCACACAAATTTTTGTGCAATGTTCCATTTCCACTTGCCAGAATGCAGTTCTGTGCCATAAGCTCACAAAATTTGGAAAATCCAATTTTGCCATCAGAATTCTTGTAATTGGAAAGCAAGCATGCTTCCTTCATGTTCATCAGGATCAGTCATTTTTGCATGTGGACTCTCTCTCCTTGTTGATGAACAGGCATGAAGTCTTTTTTTCCAGGCATCTAATGACTAACATCATCACTGTTGTAGAAAGCATGGATTTCTCTGATCATTTTTTCAGACAATGAGCGTCCTGGCTTTGGATTTGGAGTTTATAGGATGCCCTCTCTCTTAACAAGTTTCTTTCCAGTACGAGCCATGTAATTTGTCACACCAAATTCGTTCTCAATTTTCTTAACTGGCTAGCTCTTGGGCAGAAGTGTAAGAATCATTATTTGATCTGATTATTTGGTGCATGTGCTGAACTTCTGTTTCAGTTAGCTAATAATTTCTGACTATGCACTTTTCTTTTCCACATCATTTTCACTATCACTTTCAGACTGTGCAACATGAGCGACACTTCGGAAGTGTTCCCTGAAGGATTTGCTCATAGATTTCAGCTTCTTTTTGTAGTACCGAATTTGTTTCAGCTTCTTTTTCTGAATTGGTGACGCACTAAGTACCTGAAGGTTCTGGTTCAATACGTCAATTGTTGCGTCAAGTGGTGTGAAAGGCTGATCACTAAGAGATTGCTAATCAGACGATTCTTGGTGATCACTTGCCTGTACTTAAGCTGCTCTGGAACGGCGCCTACTTAGTTCCTTTCTGCACTTGCTGCACACCGTGCTCCGACTCTGAGCTTTGAGTTGTGGACTCAGTTCTGCCATCCACGCTTGCACCAGGCGAAGTCGAACCCATACCTTACTGCTACGACTGCCAAATGGATTCGCATAGTAGAAGCGTGGCAATCCTGACTTAGTAGAATCACCTAAGCAGCAATGTAGCTTTTGAATGCACAAAGTTACAGGTAATGCTGCACCTGGATCACGGGACTATCCACTACTGACACTCTGAAATCTGCTGTATAGTCACTGTGATCTCACTAACTATGCTTGAACACCATATAGACACTTGCAGCAAGACTTGTTGCCAGTCTAGAGCTGAAAACTTACTGGTATCAGTGTCAATGTCTTCTGCTTTTATATAGGTAACGGTCCTTCCCGAATATTCCAGATGATTCTAGACCTTTATAGCATGTTCTAGAACCTTCTAGAAGTGTTCCAGATGATTCGACAACCTTCCAGAGACTTCCAGATGATTTGAGAAAATTCCAGACGGTGCTAGAACTTTTTAGAATGTTCCAGAAGGTTCACATATTTAGGTCAATGGAATGTACTAAACTCTTTCCAGCCTTAGAACAAAGTAGACAAAAACAAAGCGAAATGTATTACTCCGCGGCTCACACGTGCTTCGGCAGCCAGAGACGTGAACAGCAAGATCGTCTGCTAGCTTACTGTCGTCGCATAATTTCCACAATGTTAAGGCTATAGTTGATTGGTAAATAACTAACGCACTGACACTATATTGGAAATATGTATTTTCTTAAATCCTTATATAAACGAACTTACCGATGTTCCTGTCTTCTTTTGTGTTTTATAACACGAGACGAAAATGGATTATTGTCACCTATCGTCGCCACGAAACTCTGCATTCTGCTATAATTTTAAATGAGTGGGGTAGGCGCGCGAACGCATACGCATGCGCAGTAATTACTATATGTCCAAATACGCGTGAGGCTGAAATAAAGCTACATCTGTTGTTAAATATTATATATATATATATTGCGTTTATTATCACAAAATGCAGGATAAATTCAGATATTTTTATTTGAAATTATTATTTTGTAGGGATTATATTGCGGTAGGATACTAGTGCAGTGAGTCCAACAACCAATCACTGGTCATCGATCCACTAGTAGTCAGGTGGGTTTGTTTACATCTACTTTTTTTCTAAGGCTGGAAAGAGTATACGATTGATAATGGAATGTTCCAAAGATCCCCACTGAATTACAGATTGCACCAGAAAAACATTGTTGCTAGGTCAGTTACGCCTTACTTCACCAGTACTGACAAATTGGCACCGCAGCTGTCGCTCGCGATATGATCACACGAAAATCGTTGTGGATTCCATGCCCATTCTTGGACCAAGTTGCCATTTGGCACACTTATGTCAGACATATGTGACTACCTTGGTACCCAATTTTAAGGAAATCAAATTGGCACTTTCTGAGATATCACTGATCCAAAAATTTCCAGGGATTTCCCGGAAAATATTTGATTTTCAAATAAACGTTACTAACATATCTTGTAGCCTGTTCTCTCCTCTTGAAAAGGGTATATTATTTTTTCTCTCTAGCTCAATGTTTACGCGAGATATGACCTATTGAAGCTAACAAGACTCTACAAAAAACATCAAATCTGTCCATTTTTACCACCCCGTACTCTGAAACTACAGGGAGTACAAGGCTAAAATTTGGTGCATGATCATCCCTCATAGGGGCCTATATGTACTCCAAGTTGCATCCAATTGTGAGACGTTTATTTTTTTTTTCTTTTTTAATTTGGTTGATTTCATATGGAATGGCTCAGTTGGAATCAACTCCAGCCTAGTTTATCATAACGGAATACGAACTACCGATAAGCTTATAGTTTTTCATGTGATCTCATATTATACGGAGCAAAAATCATGCATCGGACACTGAAGGAAAAACTGCTTATACAACGGAATAAACAAGAAAACTGAGCAAGAAGAGTAAGTGGAGGGAAGACGGTAAGGCAATAATTGTTATTTTCTGCTTCATGACAAGTAATTGGAGAAAGATATAGAAAACGACAACTTACCGGTTGAAGTTCCTCTTCACCCCAAAGGCTATACGAGAGCGAAGCACATTGACACTCAATTACTAACGGATCGTCATTAGAACACAGAAAAGAAAACAAATAGTAAATACAAAAGAAAATACCAACAAGTAAACTACCTTAGGTTAATCTAGTATACTGAGATACTCTCCTTGATCTCAATAAGTTTTCTTGGAAATGAAAGCACCAATGCAAAAATTCTTTAACATCAAAGTTACAAGCAGGAAAGAAAAAGAACGCGAACATTGTAGTTGGCATAACCCATACATTAATGTTTGGATACAACGAAGAAGATTAATTACATCAAAACTCCTGATTCTGACACCATTCGCACAGAAATTTTGAAGTAAATTTTCAACCAATATCTTCACTGGGAATATGACAGGTTGCTGCGCTAATCTGTTGAGTAAAGGCTCTAGTTAGATCTCAGGCAAGGGCCCTCTCAAGGTTATTCCTTTCTTCAGACTTCCTTTATTCCACTCCCCATCATCACTCATTTCAATTTACCATTTGCTTCCCTTTAGACTATAGTGTATAATCGTTAAACACTTACCGAACCGTTATTTTTCATATAAATACAACAATATTGTACCCCCTTCATGGCCAAATGGCTTGTTGACTAATCATACAAGACGTGGGACACAATCGATGGTGGGTAGGCTACGCGACTGAAACTAAGGATGAACGCGACGTTGGCGTGTAACTAAGTGCGATGTACTACAGCGCGAGCAGGTAACAGATAAATCTATTACCATTTCCTAGCAGCATTTAAAGGAAACTCGATGCGCCGCCTCCAAACGCTACACACGCTGTGTCTTAGCATAATGTTAAATCTATCTATACCTAAGAACAAATATCTTTTGACCAAAAGAATAATAAATAACTCGTGAAAAAGTTTCCACAATATATAATAGGCTTCGTCAGATAAACTATCTGCTGAAAACAATGCCAAGTTCCCGAAACTCTAACACAAAATGTTAATACGAGCTAGTGCTTCGGTAAATTTTATTTAGATTGGTCATACACGCGCATTGTGTGCGTTGTCACCAGGGTTTGCCCAAGTGGGCCCAGCCCGAAAAACCCGGTGGGTTTTTTCGGGTTGGACCCACCTGAAAAAAACCACATTAAAACCCACCTGGGTTTTTGACCGATTTGTTAGTATATTATTGATACAACTAAGGTGATCACATTGTAAGTGACTTTTATCACATTTTAGACTTTCCTTGGGTGGATTAGAGGCTTTCACGTTAACGTATACAACAACATTCAACATAAGACCTTTATAAAGTTCTGAATGCACTGAATGAATTTAAAAAAAAAAAAAAAAAAAAAAAAAAAAACTTACCTTAGCTTGCGACAGTTGTAGAACAAATTATGCTTATAACCTATTTAAAGTAAAATAACCAATTTTGTACTTTTAAAAATATTTTCCGTGAATAGTATGCTCGTCGACTTGGCGACACAGAGGGACATTTGATGGGTTTAAGGTCATAAATAGGTGCTGGTACTAATAGTATATATATAAATACATTATTTCTCACCTTTGATGTAAAACACAAGGTTCTTTAACTAAAATTTGGTTTTCCAACAATAACAGTTTAATTCAATCATTTGTTGGTACTCTTAAGGTGGATCACTACCCGGAAGTCAGTACATATTTTAGCTCATTCCCTTAACTACTTCGCAATGAAGCGTTACGTATTATAAATATTGTAGTATAATAAAGAGTTATGTTTCAGCTACAACACAAGACACTGATTCATTTGATTGTGTTTTCTGATATCGAAAAAATATTACAAATAAAAGAAAATAATTGATTCATTTTACAATGAGCACACAAGATGGCACTTGCTGTTAGATCTTAGTAGAAGTGCTCCCTTTTATTAAATGTTTATTTGTATGTGTAAAGATTTTAAGGTAACAATCTTATAACGAATTACATATATTTTTTGACCGTTTTTGTGATATGTTTCATATTTTATTTAAATATTAATTTACATTTAAGGAAATAGATTTTGAGACGAAACTTGCGCAGAACGCCATAATGCGTTGTTGCCAAATATGTAAGTTTACTGTAGTAGTCACAATAAGAAAATTCCTGGATTCTAGCGTTGCAGTCCGAGAAGCAGAATCGCGGTAAGGGTCGAAAACTAAGTTCTCCAGTAAGTATTAAGCAGAATTCCATGATTACTCGCTTTATTATCTGGCATCAGTAAACACTTGACACTATCTGGCAATGCCGCACTATTCAAGTAACGTTTAGCACAGCACCGAGAACACCTAGTGATCCACCTTAAAATAAGCATTCTGTAGAATCAAAACCAGCAACAGCGTAAAAATTCTTGTCAAATTTAAGAAACTTAATGCTTGGGGTTCCGAAGACTATGGAACTCTTACTATTTCAAGTGCTGAGTTCAAATTTCCGTGCTAGTGGAAGTTTTGATGTACACGCCGTGAAAAAAAGTGCTCGGGAAATTCCCAAATTAAACGCAGAAGGATCGGAAATGAATACTTCAACAATGAAACTATTAATTTTACGCTTACGCCTGCCATACGGGTCCCGTTTTTGAGCCCGAGTGTCCCGCGTCCTCGTAAATTTAGTCGGGACAGGGAAATGTCCCGTATTTTAACTCCGTTCCATTTCTGCTATCAATATCAGCTTATTCGAAAAGTGAAAAACAAAAAAAATTCTGACATTGGTTGAGAATCCTCTAATTAGTGAATGAACAGTGCGCTGTTGCATGTAACAGTTTCGAGGAAGTTATAACACCACGCTGTCCGACTTTATAACGAGCGAAATTTGCAATGCTACTTTTTCCATTGCACTTGACGGAAACTCGGATACTCTCCGGAAATAAATAAATAAAAAATAAAAATAAATAAATAAAACAATAAAAAAAGATGGCTTTGAGTGTTTCTACATTTACAAACACAGGGAAGATGACTAACCTCTTCTTCAGCAACACATTAGATAAGTTAACAAGAATTATAATCTTTTTCAGAGGCTAGGGGCGCAGAATTGTGATTTGGTCCAGGTCTTAGAAAAATGTAAATCTGGTCCTGACAATTACACACGACACTAGGAGAAAAAATCAGCTTTTCATCAGATAAAACTGACGAACGTAATTTTGGCAGATACAGCCATGTAGATAAATATTGCTCAACGCGCGAAAAATATTGAAAGTAGATTGTACCACTGATTTAAATAATTTGCATATGGTTTTCCTGTAAAGCATTCTTATAGCACATCTGAAGTTTTTAGGCATCTTCAGTCTATACAATTAATTGCAGGGTACGAACAGAGAAAAGCAGTTACTGCTTAATGAACTTTCGCCAATTATATTATTGAAAAAAATAAATAAATAAATAAAATGAAATCTTTTAGTTTTAGTCTCACTGTTATGCCTGCTATGCTCAAGGTGACGGTGATGATGAGAAATGATTGAAATGACGGAATGAAGAAAGTGGGAGGAAACGTGAGAATCCCGAGAAAACCCACACACACTCCACCACAAAGCTCACTTGGCGCGAGCTGGGATCGAACTAGCAACCTCATGCACTAGAGGTGAACGCTCTACCACTAAGCGACCGCGGCCTATTATACTTTTGTCCATAACCAGACTACAGTTCATTGCATTGTGTTCTAAAGTTGAAGAAGGGGGGATCTGAGGTGTCCCGTATTTTCATGGAGAAAATATGGCAGGTTTATTTACGCTGGAAGATATTAATTTCATATAAGACATTTTAAAATGGATGACTTGGTCTATATTTGTTCGTTTGTCTGCCGAGCTCCTTCATGGCTACGCGGTTAGTGTACGCGTCTTCGGCGTGGAACCCGGGTTTGCTTCCCGGCAGGAGCTCATGTGGTTCGGATTCCACGTTAATCAGTAGGTCCCGTCTCATATAGCCTCGCTGCTGAAAGGGACGTTAAACACAAAGTCAACTCGTTTGTCTGCCTCTACCACACACACTACAGGGTACAACTTTCGGCCTTTTAAGTTAAAATTTTCAGAATACAAGCACGAGACACTCTTAAATTTCCTGTATAGATTTTGGCGCCATATCAACGTAAAATTTCAAAATGGCGGCCATTATTTCAAAACAGCGAGTATCCACGCTACGAAGCGCAACTTTCAGTCTTTTAAGTTGAAATTTTGACGGTGGAAGCACGAGATATGTTAAATTTGCTGTATAGATTTTCTCGGCGATCGAATGTAAAATTTCAAATGGCGGTCATTTTTTTCAAAACAGCAGTAAGTAGAAAATTGTTGCAAGTTGTGACAATGACAATCTTGAAATATAAATCACATTTTAACACTTTTACCCCAGAGACATTGAAATATTTCGAAAAAAAAAAAACAATTAAACCCGAAAAAACCCATATGGGCCCAGGTGGGTTGGACTTTTTCAAAAAAGCCCGGGTTTTTTCAAACCCTGGTTGTCACAGGTTCGATACCCGGTGGAAGCATGTATCTTCGCATAAAAATTAGAAGAGATGGGTCGCTAGTTAGTTGAATTTGAGTTCAATGTCCCTTTAAGTACTGAAGCTATATGAGACGCGGATCTACAGCTTAACGTGGGATCCGAACCACAGGAGCTACCACCAGAAATTAAACCCGGGCCTCCCGCTCCGAAGCTGTAGGTGATGGCTCGGATCACACTCAACAGTAGACATCTATAAGTGTAGCCTTGGTGCTAACATGGACTTTCAACTTGTTACAGTCTTTTATGAAATGAAATGAAATATTTGAGTTTTACGTTCCACGGTTATGCCGGTTAGACTAAAGGAGACGGTGATGATGAGTAATGAATGAAATGGTGGAATGAAGAAAGTGAGAGGAAACGGAAGAACCCCGAGAAAACCCACGCACACGGTGTTTGTCCACCACAAAGTTCGCTTGGCGTGGGCTCGGATCGAACCCGAGATTCCTAGCACCAGAGGTGAACGCTCTACCACTGAGCCACCGCGGCCCTCAGTCTTATATATATATATATATATATATATATATATATATATATATATATATATATATATATATATATACATATATATATACCTTGTAATATCAAAATTCTACTTACAAAATAATTGGTATAACAAAAATTCTACTTATGGTGTTGACTAGAACAATATACAGTAGATCAATTCTCTTTGATTTTCAGAAAGTATTCCGTCTTTTGCATAAATAGCTAAAATCCTAAATAGCTTTCTCATAAATAGCATAAATGAGAAATAAATAGCTCATCCTTTCTAAGCAATAATTTTGCCTTTTCCAGATTCCTTTCATAAAAAAATTTAGAGTGCAGTCTAAATTCTAGAGAACTATTAAAAAATTAATGAAAAAAAAGTCAAAAAAACATGAAATCTCAATATAAAGTTATGCTTTCTGGGTATGATAAATGCAATTACCTGCTGATGAAATAAGTTAGCTGATAGAATAGCAAAGCAAAGAAACCAAAGTACTTTGAAATATCCACGCATGTGGACTTTATCCAAAAAGGTTATACAAATAATTTCTACAAGAGTCAGCACTCTCTATGTGTCACATATCAGCACTCTGTAAGTAATACTTCTTTCTTTTGTTGTTGTTAACGTCTAATATGAAGAACGTTGGAAACAAAATATGTAGAAAAGTTAACTCTAGATGTAATAAAAACTGCGTACCAAAATAATAACATATTCACAAGTAATCAACTGGATTCCCGTGTAACCCCCAACGATAATCAAATTGACTGATTTTAGTTTGTGTATTTCGTTTGTTGATATAAAGTCCAATTAGCAGTTCGTACAACGCTTTATGGACTCGACATTTTTAAGGTATAAACTACTAGTTGTTACGCTACACTACATGGGAAGTACAAAATAATGAAATTAATTTGTTAGTTTAACGCCTCGTTGCTACATCATGTAGGCTGATGGAGACAAGTTATTAACGAAAGGAGTTTTTATTATTTTGAGTTTAACGTCCCTTTTCAGCAGCGAGGCTATTTGAGACGTGGACCTACTGATTAACGTGGAATCCGAACCACATGAGCTCCCGCCGGGAATCGAACCCGGGTCATTAACGAAAGGAAATTAGTATGAAAGAATTGGCAAAATGGGAACGTGGGAGGAAAGAAAATCCTGAGAAACCCACGGACACAATGTTGTCAACCACAAACGCACAGCTTGGAATCGAATTAAGGACTCCCTGAACCAGAGATCAGCGCTTTACTAATGAGCCACTGTGGCTTCATCGTATCTACATAGTGTACTCGTCTTTTGTGTACATAAGACATGGGTTCCACTCCTTGCGGAAGTTGATGTGGCTCACACCACATGTTAAGCTCTAAAAGCATGTCTTAGAGCCTCGAACTGAAAAGGCACGCTAAACTCCAAACAATATTAAGACCAGAATTAAAGACTGTGTGGATTGTCTCTTCATATCTACTTCCACTGGGAATTCAACTCTTATCTTCCTGCACTAAAGTAACAACGCTAACCATTGAACCACATGGGAATTCGAAGAAACGACAAACAGGATGATTACAGGTGGCTGGTTAGTTTGAAGTAGATAATTTCTTTTCAGCTTCCGCGCCGAAGGTGCGTATGGCCACCATATAGCCATAAGGAAGTTAAAAGTACAGTTATCGTTATGAAGCTAAAAGTACGAAAAATGATAGTAACTTGAGGCTACGATGGCTGAGTACTCACATTTTGAATGTACTTTTCACACGTTTGTTCCCTAAAACATAGCCCGCGTTTTCGTGTGGATTGTTTATTAGAATAAGAAAGAAAATATTTAAACTATTATAATACCAGACATTACTCTGAAATTTGTCAAACTTGATTAAACAAAACAATCGAACATATTAGACAAAATAATAATGCTTAAATGACTACAATGACGAGCAGAATGACGTTAAAAGTCATTTGAATACATCCAGTTATCTTAGGAAGAAACAAAACAAAGGAAATGTACGAACGTAGAGAGACGTTTTAAAAAAGGGTAATCATAGCTCGTGGCGTGTACAGAATTTCATCAAGACGAGTTCAAGCTCCAAAGTTCATACTGCTTCAGGAGATTTGTACACATATCTTGGTATGGTAAATGTGTATTTCTTCTTAATATTTGTTGTAGAGGGAGGGTTAACATTTGGAACGCTTTTTTTGCGTAGCGTACGCCACTGATCCAAGCCACATATAACTTCTAGAAAGGAATAATAAAATAAGTCACACAACGTAAACTTACAATATAATATGAGATCCCAGTCTATTTACTCCCACCACGGATAGAATCCGAGCCACTCGCACCAAGTGAGGTAGCAGCAAGGGAACATTTATTGTCGTACTAGAATTTTACAAAATTGGTAACCAAATAATAACACTTGTAATGAATAATCGACAAACTAGGCGAGGAGTACCTTGATGCGGATGGTAGTATTTATTCTAGAAAAACTGCTTACATATGGAAACCGTGTGTAGGCCAATAAGATGGAGACATGCTTCTTCCTTACCACAATTTGAAACCGTTGCAGGTTGTAACTACTTACTTAGAGAAAAAAAGAAGCATACATTACATATGTAGAACATACTAATGCACTCGGGGAGAGAGTGAATAGTAGAGAGGTCATCTCGATGCAACACATACTTAGTTCAACACCAGGAGATACCCGCCTGCTTTGAACAGCACATCCTTCCCCTCTAGTCTAGTGGCTAGCGCGCGTGCCATTGGTATACAGCGTCCCGTATTCGATCCCTGATGAGAGATCCTTGAAATATAAGCACATCACAGTGCTTTGGATTCCACTTTAAAATGTAGGTCTACGTCTCATAGTTGCGCTGCTAAAAATAAGAAATAAGCAGCTTTGTGCGATTGCCGGCATAGCCTGTGATCATGCTTAGTTAAAAAAATACAGAGTTAACTATCCTCGTCCGCAATCAAAAACAGTAGCTAATAGTAAACTGAAGAACAAGAAGGAACGCCGAAGAAAACTATAAACATACCCACCATCACCAACGTGCCAACTCTTACGAACGCACGGTATCCTGTTACTGGCTCGCAGGCATGTGTTCAGAAACAGGCTACATGTAAACTAACTTACAATGACACTCTTGTACAATATATTTTTCTTATTTTCTTTTTAAGATTGTCAGGAAGTGACGCGAGACCTTTCGAACGAGTGTCTCCTTGTGACAGAACTATAATACAGCTTCCGTGACTAAATTGTATCGTATAAAGAAATATATCCTAATAAGAGACACGAGATTAGTTGTGAGAAAAAAAATTAATTCATACATAAGCAAAATGAAATCAAATATTTCGGCTTCACGCCCCACAGATATAGACTATCCTATAGGCTACAGGAGATGAATGATAAAGGAAAGCAAATTATTACGAAAGAATTAGTGGAATGGGAACGTGGAAGAACTCAGAGAAAACCCATGGACATGATGTCGTTCACCACAAACTCTCATAGCCTAGGATCGAATCAGGGGCTTCTTGGAACAGAGATGAGCGATCTACTACTGAGCCACAGAGCCTCCTCTTACATAAGCGTTTCTAATAGAAAGGACTAGACTGAACTATGCAGGAATTTATAAAACATATATACACCAATGATAAACAAATCAATAGGATCAGACGACCTGCTCCTGTTCCGTAACATAATAACTCAAGGGTATTACTTAGTTTCTTCCCTCGAATCACTTTATAGTAATCATGGTTCTTTATTTGTAACTGTGATGTAGTCATGAGTATGAATCAGGGTTGGCTGGTTTAAACCAGCTGGTTAAAAAAATAATAATAATAATAATAATAATAATAAAACTGGCATAAACCAAAAATCAAAAAATGTTCGTAAAAGTGTAAGTGTTTGTAAAATCTTGATGAACACACATTTGTGGGTTATTACTTTTCACTCCCGTATATTATTCGTATTATATTCAGACATAAATTCCCCATTAATTACTCAAAAAGATTATACTACAAAAGCAATTTTTTAAAAATAAGTTTTTAAACGTTTGTTTCGTGTTTTTTTTTTTTTTTTTTTTTTGTAGTTGTTATTATTGTTATGTAATTGCAGTCAAAGAAAAATTCTAAATATTGTTTCGTTTCAATGTCTACTATTGATAAAATACATCGAAATGCCGTACTTTTTGTTGTGTGTGTGGGGGGGGGTCATACAGACCCCACGAGAGGCATTTAGTGAATTGAGAAATATCTTTGGTATCTATTTATGTATAAATGAGTCTGAGCCAAAGTGGACTCAAATAACTTGTATCTTTAATCACTTTTCTTACTGATATACAAATTAAGTCGTTGTATTTCTTTAATTTGGACCAATAAAAGTCGTTGTTAACTAACTTGAACTAAATTACTTCTTCTGTACTCCGTAGTACTTTGAAATTATCCATATGTAATTCAGTATAATGATTTCACTTGTGCAACTGTTTATCTTTTTGTCCTTCTGAAATGACTCTTGACAGTTATATTAAGAAGCATGTAAAGATCAGTACAACGTATTTTTATCAGGATTCCTTCGTGAGTGCGTCGGCAGACGTATCGCATTTGTGGCCAATTAATCCTGGTTCCGATTTCAAATGGAGGACAATTTCTCTCGAATGTAACTCGAGAAGCGGTTTTTATTCCGCTTTAAGCTTATGTGACCCCTTCCAGCATAACCCGTTTGTTGCGTAATAACATCAAGGCGAAACAAACCTATTTCTGTCCATATATAATATGAATATATTGAGCAAATTATTTAAACCAAAAAAACCCGGTTGTTTTGGTTTTTTCAATAAAAACCTTCGTTTCTGCCAACCCTGGTATAAATGCAATGTGGACATGTGGCATAAAAACTACAGCGCATAAAACAGGGACCAAACTCTGCTAGGTGGAAACTAAGAAGCAGGAACCCCTATCTACCGAATCAGGGCAGGAATGCAGCAGGGGGCCCGAGCGACAATGAGGGGTACGTCCGCAAGGAGGATGCTTGTCAGCGAAGGTGGGTATACGCATAAATGAGGTCGTTCACAATGGCTCACTGGAAATCAAAATACCACCCCTGTTGACGTCAACGGATGTGGGGAAGATTCTAAATATGTCATCCTAATTTAATTCTTAATAAAGCATGTCTTATAAGAAAGGGGGTAAAAAGTAATTCTGGCAGGAATTTCCAGAAGAAATTCTGGAAGTGTGTTAAAGCACACACACGGGCATTCCTTGTTTTTTCCCTTACCCTTCATATGAAAGGATACTAGCTGTAGAAGTTCCTTGATCTTACAGTGGGCGAAAGCTTTTCCCGCTCTTTACAATATTTGTTTTAAAATTGACGACATATACATACACACACACACACACATTATATATATATATATATATATATATATATATATATTAATGGACAAGCGTACGGCACGGTAAAGAACGCCAATTTCAATTAAATGGGCAACGCAGGCAAAATTAATTCATCGTATCTACGATCAGAATTTGATAATCGAATTTATTACTCTATTTCGAGTAGGGTAAAGTACTACTTTATTCTATGACTATATTAAAAAAAGCAAAACTGACATGAAATCTTTCAGTTTAACATTTCTCGTTTATGCACGTTGGGTAAAGGGAGACAGAGGATGATAAAGACAAGTGAATGATGCTGGAAAAATTGCTGAAATAAGAATATGGGAGAAAACCACGGACAAGATACTGCCCAACACTAACTTACTTGGCCGGGGATCGAACCAAGGACTGCACAAACCTGAGGTAAGCGCTTTAACTGAGCCACCGTGCCTTCCAATGGAAAATGAAAATAAATAATTTTCTCACCTTTACTGAGAATTAAATATTAATGGAATTACGTCTACATTCACAAGTCCTATTCTGTAAAACAAAATAAATGTACTTACAGAAAAACAGACAAATGTCACTGCAAATAAAAACGAAAAAACACTCTATTTGTACTATAAATTCCATATCATATCAGTATCAATCAGAGAAAGGGTTTATAATCTGTTTGTTGGGATTTAATCCCCACGTAAAGGAAATCCTGGTAACGCCAGTGTTGATGTACACCTACTACCTGGAAGGATGCTCAACTCCTCATGCGATGCCAGTACTTAATTTTGCAGATACAGCTTACATTTAACAGGATAAACAGATTTAATCTTAAAGTTAATCGTGTACTAAAGATAGAAAAAAAGAAAAAAAATAACCGTGGATTCTTCAGTTATACCAAAGAAATTTATTCTTAGTTGCTTGATACAAAAAAGTTATCAAATTCCTGTGCACCTACTGAAAAGAAAAAAAAATCCAACCGACAAATGGTTTACACTCGGGCAATATTGGGGGCCAGAACACTCCCCGCCAAAATTCGTCAGATTTGTGACAGAGGAATTGCATTATTCCACGTTTCTGCAATGGATGTGTGAGCTTTTTTTTTTCCGTGGACAGCAACTCTTGCCGAATGAGCTCGGGGTAAACAATGAAAACGTTTTCCAAATTTTTGTGCAGGTTACTGCTGTTCGCGGGAGATAAACACGTTCTCGCATTTTTTTAAGCGGGAAGTAAACACTAAGTCGAAAGCATTATTCATTGATGTCAATTGTTAATTTTGGAAGATCTTTCTTTCCCTGGTCTATGTTTCAATACCAAAAGAACATACTTTAATATCAGAATTATCTTCTTTCCTTCTAAATCCTGCAATAATTACAACGGAATTACAATTCAATTCCATTTATAATGTATTTTGTCACAGTAACACTTAAAGAAAGGTCATTCTATCAAATACTAATTCACAAGCACATCTGTAAGAAAAAAATTAAACAGAAAAAATATACCTCTCTAATGATCAACAATACACTAAAACATGAGTAATGCGCCTGTAATGAAAACGATGTCAACGTCTTGTTTCTGCGCGCGATGCCCTCGTATCATCCTGTTCACTTTAGGTATAGTACTTTTTTTCACGTATACACTGATCACTTTTAGACAATGAATAAACACTTCAATGTAACACTAAATTGAAAGGCACGAATGTTTGTATATTAAGTGTCACATGAGCATGTGATCACATCATTTAAATCACATAAACTTCGCACCACTACCTACTTCACTGCACAGTCAACTTTAACATGGCTTCTCTTCTTCTTCATAGAGGGCTCTGCTATCGCAAAACTCTGCTCCGCTTAGCGCTCACAGGAAATAACATATGTGAATTCTGCGTGAGTGGGTGAATGTGTCGAAATTTAGGCAAGCTTATTTCTCTCTCTCTCTCTTTCTTTTTTTTTTTTTAACGGAAACTGAGTAACCCTGTATTTTGATTTTCTAATCGCAATAGAATATCACATAGGAGATACTAGTTAGGAAGAACCCAGTATGCCACTCACGAGAAATTAGAAAATGCAGGTGTGTATATATAAACAAGAATGTTGATTTGGTTAAGAATGTATATCGTAATGTATGTAACTTATCACACAGGACAAATTTATGTGTAAAGAAAAAAAATCAATCTGAACTTACGGTTTCTAATTTCAATTACAACACTTCCCATTGTGGTTTAACTTGTGTTTAGCTTACGTTTCTAAACTACTCTGGACCGAAAACGTCTTAATATCATGTGAACTTCACTTACCTTTCATTGAACTTGGATTTTTTTTTTTTTTTTTTAATCTGAAATGAGTAGAATGGTCCGAATCTTTACGTTTAGCTTCCCACGATTGAGACGATGATTAAAGCAAGTGAATGGCGATGAAAGAATTGGTAGAATGAGACAGTGGAAGGAAACGGAAGTACCCGAGAAAACAACTGGACATGACTTTGTCTATCACAAGCTTACTTGCCCGGAGATTGGACTAGGGACCCCACGCAGCAGAGGTAAGAACTCTACCATTGAGCCACCGTTCTCCCTTGAAATTACCCAATTTGTGCAAGTATTGTATCACATGGCTGAGCAATAGTGGCATAGCATGATCTTTTAGCAGGCACTTGAAACATTTCTCCACAACAAGTGTCCTTTCTTCCTCTCCAATTCCCCGGGCAGTCTGATCGTCGAGGGACGTCATCCCTCATATGTGACGGGCTAACCATGGCCATGGACGTCAAAAGCCCGGAAATCTAATTCCGAATCCTAATCAGCAATGTTCTCAAATACTTTGTACGCAGAATGTGATGGGCATGGCTGTCCGCGGAGTGAGGCAAGGAGGGGAATTTCTTACCCCTGGACTTTCCAAATGGGTTTAGTTCCTCAGAATACATGTCAAGACATAGACTATTAGATTTGTTTAGTCATTTACATTAAATACTATAATGTGTTTACTGTAGAAGGGATGGCCATCCCGCTAAGGTGCTTGAGCAAAACCCCTTAAATAAACCGTTCTTCAGTTTGATTGTACCATTTTCAATTAAAAATGATATCCTATTATATATAAATGCTTATTGTTGCAACGTACACTCAGAGCCGTAGCTAGAGATTTCGGCGCCCGGGGCGAAGTAGAATTCGGCGCCCCTACACTCATCTTACCAATCATTATATATATATATATATATATATATATATATATATATATATATATATATATATATATATATATATATATATATATATACGTATATACGTATATAAGAAAAGCAGCTTTTGTTGTTATGCTACGCTGATTTTTTATAAATCTTCTTGGAAAGACCATTGCAGCAACTAAAAACGATCATTATGTATCCTTTTTCAAATAAGAGCTGTTTTCAAGAGTCTTATTTTGGGCTTTTTGTTAAGATTGACAAAACTACGTTTGGTTGTATACAAATTCACTAGGAGAACAGTTCAGGAAAATTACTACTATGTACAACGTTTAATACTATCGATAAGAAATTATATTTCAATACCTTAAAAACTATGTGCTTCTAAATTGTTCGAAATGGGTGACAGTATTAATTTCCAATAATAATTGTAAACATTTTAATTTTATTCTGTATGTGACCACATCAATAGCATTTTAATTTCGATCTTTTTACGGTAAAAAATATTTTGTGAAATGTAATGGAAATTCAGAAGGAGTCTTCTTTGTGAATTTCTAAATATTGATCGATGGAGGTGAAAAATATGTTCAATGTTTGTACTTAAAATCCAAAATATACTTTGGCTACTACATATGTCTCAAATTATAGTAATTACTTAATTTCTTAATGAATGAAAGTTCCGAATTTAAGCTACTTATTATTAATTAACATATTAAAATACACTAACACGTACTTATATTAAGAGTGTGCCTACTTATGTTTTGTATGTATGTAGATAGATAAAAACATCACACAAATAGACACGTATGCACAAAATAATATGCTGACAATACAAAAAGTTGATGAAAAAATGACCCCAATAAATTCCTTCAAACTGGAAGAATTTCACATGTTAATGGAATTTAAAAATAAATCATTGGTAGTGATTAGTATCTAAAAAAGTTGAACTTCTTTGGGCTAAGTTCTGATCCCTTAAGTCCCTATTCTACAACTGCTTGAAGTTCGAAAATGTTATTGTTCCCCTCGTTTACCTTTATTTTTAATATTATCGCACAAACAGCAGCTTGAATATGTCTCTTCACTCTTCTCACTTTCATACCTTCATTCTCACCGTCGCACAGTGGGGCCCAACCAGGCAATTCTTAGCAAAAACTCGAAGAATGAAGTAAAAGATTGACTTGATATAATTTGTTATAATGAAGCCTTAATAGTGTACACGTAAGATACTGTGCAGGAAAATAAGTGATAGCAACTTACAATGAACTCATGGGACGTGTAAATTTGGTTATCCGCTGAAGCCGGAGAGAAGATAGGAAATTGATTTTGAATGCGACTATTTCTACATTGCGTGTAGATATTCAGTGACTGGTAAACAGGGTGACACGACCGACATGTATGTATCGTTTTGTATATTTAAAATGAAAAATCTTTAAGTTATACGTCCCACGGTTATGCCGGTTAGGCTAAAGGAGACGGTGATAATGAGAGATGAGTGAAATGGTGGAATGAAGAAAGTGGGAGGAAACGGGAGAACCCCGAGAAAACCCACGAGCACGGTGTTTGTCCACCACAAGGTTCACTTGGCGGGGGCTGGGATCGAACCCGGGACCCCAAGCACCAGAGGTGAACGCTCTACCACTGAGCCACCGCGCCCCCTTGTTTTGTATATTTAGAATATTGATGTGATGTGTAGTCAATAATCATATTAGCAATGATGCTAATATCATTATCATATCCTTATGATAATTCCCTACTTAATATCATATTTGGAAAATGCTGTGGTACTGAAAGCATATAAAATATGGTCAAACGACAGAATGGCATTTTACTAGAAAATATGGCATAATATGTCTGTGATTTTTTAATATGTCGTAACAGAAACATTGTTCTTACTGTATGCAAAGAGAAAACCTGCACATATTTGCACGTTTGGAAAATATAGCACATGAAAATGTTTGAGGAAAACCGCATTCTGGATGCAATGCTGCTTTTGAATTGAGCTGGGATGAATGTGAGAACAAGTGTTAGGTTATTAGACATGCACGCAGTGACAAAGTTGAATATAGGTCGATTCTGGGAATTTTGCCCAGGTTATTAGACATGCACGCAGTGACAAAGTTGAATATAGGTCGATTCTGGGAATTTTGCCCCCAGACCCATCTTGTTTCCAACATCTAGTCATACTTCTCTGTCATTCACTAACAGAACAAAACTCTAGTCAAACATATTTGATTAATGGTGGCGACATTTTGAAACGCCAATGCTAAACAATCTATGAACCATATTAAAATGGTGTTGATCAATTCAGTATTGTGTTTTTGTGATGCATGCACAGAAGTGACATGGGAATCAACTGTAATGAGCCTCCGCTCGCTCCAGCTCAGTGTTCCAATCAAGCTATGAAATGAGCTCACGTAATGCACGATGCAATATATGAAACAACCTGAACAGGTTACTGATGCTTGTAAATCATAATATGTTTAATGTATCTGATAATATATTCATATCGAGAACTTGTGATGAGATAATTTTTATGTATTGAAGGTCCTTGCATCTTCATTGTCATAAGGAATCCTCCACAACTTTGAAATAATTTTGAGAAGCAAGAACTTTTCTTCAATTTTATTACTCTTCAGTTGTAAAATGAATAAGTACACTCTTTCCTTTCATACATAAGAATATAAGCCAATCGTAAATAGCCAAATCAAAGCATATTGCCCACGCGTTTCTTTATGCCAATCATATAATCTGTTATATAATTTAGGCGCGAATATAAGGGATATTTCCTTTTATGATGTAAAACTCTATGTTTTTGATTAAATAATGTCGAAATAACATTATTGTAGCCACTGCATACGCCGAACTAATTGATTTCAATTTTCCGTTTCATATTGCGAATTCTTATTTTTGCCAAGAATTCAGTGCTTTGGCACCACTGGGCGTCGTGATTAATCCGATTGGGTAGAGAAACGTTTTGAAGTCAGCAAATTCATCACTGTCAAAACGCCGAACACGACTTTGCTCGTTTCTGATTTTGAAAATGCTCATGCGTACACTATAAGTCATGTCATTACTCGGCACCTTGTATACCACATGTCATTAACAAATCATGTATAATAAATCTTCAAGTAATAAGTAAAAACTTGTTGTGACTTATTTAAACTCTTGCATTGCGAGCGAAGCGAGCAAAAAAATTTTTAAGAAATCTATGTATTTCATTGATAACCTACAGCAATATTTAACTAATAGGGCGCCAATACTTTCTGCGGGCGACTCGTCTTTTACTCATGTTCAACACCACTTTTTCTTTTTCCTTGCTCGTGCGGCGCCCCCTTGCTGTCAGCGCCCGGGGCGGGCGCCCCGCTGGCCCCCCCTTAGCTACGGCTCTGCGTACACTCAAAACCTGCCTATGAGTGCCCTTGTACAGTCAGCGACAAAAGTTCTTTCCATTTGATGAAATTTGTTTCGTAAATAACTTCAAAATGGAAGGGCAATTTGAATAGTTTTCAATAAATTAAAAAGAACGTAATTTGTGTATATTCAGGTCATACCACCGTTATGAATTTGACCAACCTAAAAGAACTTTTGAGGCTGACTGTACTACAGAGTTAATAAAATTATCCAGTGTGTGTGAATGATTGTAGTTTTACATGAAGTAATAATTAAAAGGTATCAAGTATGCAAGTTATCATATAGGATAACGTGACTGTATTTGAGTGTCGGTGTTTTGCCCCTCTCGGATAAAATCTTGCGGGCATCCTTGGTAACGAAGGTGTTGTTATTAGTATAAAACTGGCAGAATACCCGTTCTTCGCACGGGAAGAATAGTTTCATTTTAAATATATAGGGCTGAATTTGGATTTAAACGGCATTACAAGTGTCACTGTTCGTCTCAGCGACCCCGAAAACTATGGATTCAGCACGAATATAAGTCATTTTCGATCATTTTTCAATATCTCCTCCTCCCCTAAGTTGCTCCGTCAAAGTGAAATGATAAATACCATCCTAGGCCCGAATCTAATCTATATTGGAAATGTGATCAAGATTTTTTATGGTGGTTCAAGAGGTATGAAGTCACAAACATAGTCACTTTCATTTATATATAAGTATACTAGCTGAACCTGCGCTCTCTACACAGCGCATCATTCACATATGAGCACGAATCTCCTTGTTATTCTTCACAACATCTGCATATGTCTCTTTACAGACACAAATGAAAGACATCTTGATACAAATCGGCAAGGGGTACCATTAAGGGAAGATTTTATTTTTAAAATATCTCGCAACGTTTGCAAGATTTGAACCTACTTCAGGTTGGACTTTCTAATTCATGTATGGTCAATGTTTTCTTTCTTCCTGCATGCAATATGTGATAAGCAAATACATTGCACACACAATTAATTATAATGTCAGTGACATATGGTATTCATTGGTCAAAACACTCCAAAAAATAAAGATTCATCTTATACTGGAGAAATGGTTATCCTTCGTTTTTCATTATCATTTGGCCATGAAACAAACGCCTGAGTGATATACAACCTCTGCATACAACTATATGGTGTTAGAATATACAATTCGTAGGATGAGCTCCCTCATGGCGAAGCGGTTAGCGTACTCGCCTTTGACGTGGGAGACCGGGGTTCGATTCACGGTGGAAGCTCATGTGGTTCGAATTCCACGTTAATCAGTAGGACCACGTCTCATATAGCGTCGCTGCTCAAAGGGACGTTAAACTCAAATCAACTCAACTCGTAGGATATGATGCTTTACTTTTTTTAAAAAAAATAACACTTCCAGTGTACTCCTTAAAAATTTAATAAAGAAATAACGGACACGTTTTTTTTTTTTTTTTTTAATATTCAATTAGAACTGGACAATCTACACAAAATTTGGAATCGATCAGCGAAAACGGCACGTTTCTATCGCTTGTGATTTTCGAGATCTCTTTGTCGAAAGGATTGGAGACAAACATATAAACTTTTCTTTGGAGACAAATATATAAACCTATCATTTTAATATATACACTAGCTTAACTTGCGCTCTCTACACAGCACATCATTCACATATTAGCATGAATCTCTTTGTCATTCCTCATATCTGTATATGTCCCTCTACAGACACAAGTAAAAGACGTCTTGATAAAAATCGGCAACGGACACCATAAAGGGGAATTTTTTCGATTGTTTTTTCAGTATTTCGAATAGTTTGCAAGGTTGAGTCTTCTTCCGGTAAGAAATGAAATGAAATGAAATCTTTGAGTTTTACGTCCCACACTTATGCGTCGAGGCTAAAGGAGACGGTTAAGATGAGAAATAAATGGTATGCTGGAATGAAGAAAGTGGGAGGAAACGGGAGAACCCTGAAAAATGAAATGAAATCTTTGAGTTTTACGTCCCACGGTTATGCCGGTTAGGCTAAAGGAGACGGTGATTATGAGAAATGAATGAAATGGTAGAATGAAGAAAGTGGGAGGAAACGGGAGAACCCCGAGAAAACCCACGCACACGGTGTTTGTCCACCACAAAGTTCACTTGGCGGGGGCTGGGATCGAACCCGGGACCCCAAGCACCAGAGGTGAACGCTCTACCACTGAGCCACCGCGGCCCCCTTGGGAGAACCCTGAGAAACCCCATGCACACGTGTTTGCCCACCACAAAGTTCACTTGGAGCGAGCTAGGATCGAACCAGGGACACCAACCACAAGAAGTAACGCTCTACCACTGAGCAACTGCGGCCCTTCTTTCGGAGTCTGTAATTCATGTATGATTAGTGTTTTCTTTCTTCTTGCATGCATTACGTAATAAGGAAATACATTAATACACAATTAATTATATTGTCAGTGATATATGGTGTTCATTGGGCAAAACACTCCAAACAATAAAGATTCATCTCACCCTGGAGAAATGGTTATCCTTCATTTTTCATTATAATTTGGCCATGAAACAAACGCTTGATAGATATACAACTCTTGTATACAACTATATTGTGTTGGAATGTATAACTCATAGGATATGATGCTTCACTTTGTTAAAAAAAAATCAACACTTCCAGTGTACTCCTAAAAAATGGAATAAAGAAATATCGGCCACGTTTTTAAAATATACAATTAGAACTGGACAATCTACACAAAATTTAGAATCGACCAGCGAAAACGGCATGTTTCTAGCACTTGCGGTTTTTTGAGATCTCGTTGTCGAAAGGATTTTAGACAAACATATAAACTTTTCTTTAGAGACAAATATATAAACCTAGATAAAGAATAATATATAGATAAAGAATGTTTATCAAAAGGTTTTCATCTAGAAAAAGTGATAATGCGTCCCTAAGAAATCAAAACTATACTTGCTTTGATTTCTTAGGAGGCAAGGGAGGGCAGTTATTTCTTTTTAAATACCAAAACTAGTACTTTCACATTATTTGACCTACATTACAATACAACATATATGGGGGGTGAGAGTGGACCATACCACTAGAGGCAGCTTGGCAGTAGTAGGCCCCCCGTATATCTAGTCGAGTAAGCAAAATTTTTTATGACGTCATAGATCAAAGGTCAATGACCTTTGCCCGCGGTCAATGACCTAGGGGTACCTAGGATCACCCCCGTTTAAATTTTGGAAATTGCCAAATCTAAAAATTTGGTATGGTAGTCTAGGACTATAGTATGTATATCTATTAGTATTGGGGGTCCACCTCATTCCCTTTCATGGGTAAAAAATTGCCAAAAATTCAAATTTCGGAGGTTTTTGATCTAATTTATCCCCTTTGATGAGGTTTTATTATCCTATATGGTTATATGGGCATATACAGGGGTTCATTCCCTTTCATAAGACATGGGTATATTAATGCACCCCTTTAAAATTTTGGGAGGGGTACCTTGGCCCACCCCTTCAATTTTGGAAATTGCCCAATTTAAACATTTGGTATCATAGTACAGGAACTTAATACGTATTATGATAAATTTGGGTGGTCCACCTCGTTCCCTTTTGGGGGTACAAAATTGAAAAAATATAAATGTAAGCAATACGTTGTACGTACCTAAAACATGAGATTATAGGTCCAAAAAAGGCCCTCTTAAATAACATGGGGTATTTTTTCATCCGCTCTTTAGACCCCCTAAAAATTAAAAATATGCACTTTTGGCAATTTTCCTGTGGGTTAGTTCCGGAAAGCTACGACCATGCCAAATTTAATCATTGTAGCCTTACAGGAAGTGCTCAATAATTTATGTCAGCTCATGTAGTTTTATATATAGTTAAGATATACCCTATATAAGGCTAGGGTCAGACACGCCTCTTTTTTTCTCCGTGGAAGCAGTGGTCAAACTATGACGTCACATGGCGACAACTAAAGGGACAAACATACACAAATACAAAATAATGGGAAACATATGTGGCTGACAAGAAGAATTTGAGAAGCATTTCTGTTAGAAATTAGTTTGTTTTGTGATTGTGTTGTGAGCCGTGTTTTGTTGTGTGCATTTTTCCATTATTATCACATATTCATGTGTTAATGCTGAGTGAGTGAGTGCATGTCTAATATCTAAAGAAAATGCCGTCTGAGTGTGCTGTTTCAACTTGTAAGAATAACAGCAGAAATTGCAATAAAGACATTATTTTTCATCGTTTCCCAAAGGATTCTGCGGTCTCTGTGGTGTGGACAGTGAGATGCAAACGAAAAGACAGTTTTAAGTCCGAAAATAGTAGAATTTGTTCTAAGCATTTTTGTAGTGATGATTATGAGCGTGACTTGGAACATGAATTATTAGGCCTCCCTCCCAGAAAACGTCTTAAACAAGATGCAGTCCCCAAAATAAGTTTACCGTCTAATTTTTCTCACCAAAAATCACAACGAGGTGATCGACAGTTAGTAAGAGGGAGAAAACGACAAATAGCGAGCATACTACAAGAATCACCATCATCTCTTAAGAAGAAGTGTAAAAGAGTACTGAGTGATAATATATATGATAATGATAATGTTCTCCAAAATAACTTAGTAAAAGAAAACGAAGAATTACGTGCACAGCTAAATAATTTAAAGAATCAACTAGAAACCGAAAAAAAGCCGCAACAGAGCTTATCAAGCTCAAATTTCGAATTTGCGTAAAAAATTAAATCCCAGTAGGCAACACAGATTCGTTGCGAGTGAAGTTCGAAGAATTTTACAAACGTCATTCACTAATAGCCAAATTGATTGCCTACTCAATCAGAAAACAAGAACTAAGTGGCAACAAGATGATATGACAATGTGTTTGTCTCTTTGGACTTTGTCAAAGAAAACATACATGTTCTTGCGCGAAAAGTGCAATTTTCCAATGCCGAGTGTAAGTACCATTCGCCGTTGGTTTCGCTTAATAAAATGTGAACCAGGTCTTCTGAAGCAAGTCATATGCATATTGAAGGCCAAAGGTGAAGGTCTATCTGTTTCAGAAAAACTGTGTGTGATCTCGTTTGATGAAGTGAACATTCTCCAAAAAGCTTGTTATGACAAACTGACTGATACTGTATATGAACCTTCTAAACAGGTGTTAGTGGTGATGGTTCGAGGATTAGTGGGTAAATGGAAACAACCAATATATTTTGATTTTGATATTAGGTTTACAAAAACATTATTTGACACAATTATCCAAGCTCTAGAAGAAATAGGGTATCCTGTGGTTGCTGCAGTATCAGATCTTGGAGGATCAAATAGGCGTCTTTGGAAAGATGGATAACAATGAGTAGCACGTCATATCGCAATTCTTTCAACCAGTGCTTAAAGTGAGCCGGTATGAGCCGGTTATGCATCCGAAAGTTAGAAACTCGGCCGGTATGGCATACCGGTAAAAATAACATATTTAAATTGTAATTTGCATGTAGACAAAAAAGATTTTACACATAGTAATAAGTACGATGTTAGCATTGAGTCAACAAATATGTTTATACTATCAAAGATTTCGTTGCTGCTTTGAAAAGTTAATAATAGTTCCCTATCACCCTATTCAATGGCAGAATTTGCGCTCTTGGTTTTTTTCAACATTTGTGAGAGCGATTCCATCCCCCTCAAACAATTCTAACTACCGTACTGCCCGCCTAAAATGTTTAACCTGGATCCGTCTCTTGTATTGACAAGACTCTTTTTAAATTCAAAATTATTCTTTTCATTTTTTCTGAAGTTCTGTGTTTACAACTATAGACGATATAAGAAAATTAGTGTTGAGCACGAGACGAGACCTGAAGAAGTTTTTGAAAATGAAAATGAAATTGGGAAGAATCATTAAATATTAGATACTAGAGACGAGACGAGATTGCCTACAAAGCCTTGAAAACGAGACGAAAAATCATTTGAACATATATGTGTTTTCTTGTTTTAATCCACTTAAAGGCCGCGTTGGATCACTGTGTTATTGTAAATACGATGTTTAAGTAAACGTACTATCCGTGTTCTTCTACATTTAGATCGCCGATATGGTCAAGCATGTTTTTACGAAAGCATACCTCCTCTGCCTCTTTCCCCACTTCGTAATCACTATTGCTCACAATCAGTTTGGAGGCAGAAGTCTAAAGGCTAGTTCAAAAATAGAAAGCCTAAGCCTTGCAAGCCTCTTATCTTTTACACTTTTATATTTGGATATTCAAAAGTTGTAAAGTTCATTCAGTTTAGGGACGGGAAATTCAGTTCCTTTCCGGGACTAGAGCCCTTTTTATTTTGAGTGTGCCCGTTCTGGTGCTGCTGTCAATAGTATGTGCTTTCCCGTACCTCCCTCGAAATAGGAGAGGCAAGTTGATGTAGGCTAGACCCTTCATTTGTTGGATGCGGACAGGATTGCTACATTTATTTATTTCACGGGCTTCGCTGTGCACCGACTGGTTAACCATTCTAGGTAGTCTACGATCTTCACTCGCCAAGACCGCACGACTGAATGACAAATTGGCAACACAGCCGAAGAAATTCACTTCTTTCCCCAAACCAAAGGGAAGGTTTCCTCCATAAGAGGGATGGTGGGGGTGAGGTCGAAGTATGTTTCACAAATTTTCCTCTCTGCAGCAAGAATCGTGTAGCTATGAGCGCATTCCCCTTCGCTCCATCTACATCCGCAGCGTACGAACGGCCTGCCAAGTAGGACCAGTTGCCTCTAGAGAAATCGGTTTCTTGGGCGTGAGCGAAGAGTAAAGGAAAGTTATACGAGTAATGACAGCTCATTTTGGGGTCCCTGGAGCCTTGTTCCGTAATGGTATGCATCAACGCAACTCAAATTTTGTGTCAACGCAATGTTGACAGTCAATATTTTGCGACAATTGGCAGAGCTTTATAATTACTTGTTTCTTATTTGCGTTACGTTGCGAGGGCTCTTACAGACTGAGCCTCCTTCATTCGCTAATCGCCTCTTTCAACGTTCTTCATTGCTAGCACAACTCCCATTTACTCTGGGGAGTAGTGCTACAACTTATCCAAAGCATAGGTGTAACTGCAAGGAAACTAGGCTCCTAGCAAGTACTTATTATTCTAAAGAGGAAGAGCTATTATTATTATTATTATTAATGTACAGGAGTTATGAAGGGTTAGTGGTAGCCCAAGCCAGCAAACCAGTATATACGCCACTGATGGCAGTGGAGCGTGAAATATTTACATATTAGTTCTCTCTATCTCTATCTATCTATCTATCTATCTATCTATCTATCTATATATATATATATATATATATATATATATATATATATATATATATATATGGTCATATTTGTTCCATACCGTCACCGCATTTGACGTCACATTAAGCACTGCTTTCAACACCGAAGAAATATATTCTTTTTTGCCGATATTCCTCACACGATTAAGTTATTAAGGAATCATTTCTTAGATGAAGGCTATGTATCACCATCAGGAGAGAGAATTTCAAAATTCCCATTAGTAGCTCTTTCGAAATGTGACTGTAATGAAATTAAAATATGTCCCAAGCTTCGTGACACTCATATTAACGTTTATGGAACAAACAGACAGTGCGTGAAATATGCAACAGAACTTTTTTTCGGAAAGTGTTGCAAAGGCAGTGCGGTATGTATATCCAAAGGAAGAAACATTATCGAACTTCATTTTGGCTATAGATAAATTTTTTGATGTTTTTAATTCACACCTACCTTTCGATTTTAGAAAGCCCTTAAGAAGTGCTTTTGGAAATTCTATTCAATCCCAATTAAGTATTTTGTCACAAATGCTCAATCTTACCTTAGGTATAAGAAAAGTAGGAAGCAAAAATATTTTGCCATTTCAGGAAGGTATTGCAATATCTATTAAATCTTTAATATCTTTATTCGAATATGTCAAAAGTAAATATGGTATACAATATATATTAACGAATAGACTTAACCAGTTGAAGTTAAGTATCGATTAAGGAAACTAATTTTAAGTCGCAATGTTTCTGCGGTAAGTTCAAATTTGAATGTGAATGAAGACAGTGACGAGCCGTATGTTTCCTCCGAGTTTTATGTATCACTATTGAAAGAATCACAGAGTATAGTTGAGAATCTCGAACATAAAACTGGTGAATGTTCAAGTAGTAATTATGCAATTGAACATGAAGGGCTTCATCGGAACTCTGTACACGAAACGCTGGAGGAAAATAGTGATGAGAACATAAACACGTCAAACGAAGGTTTGTTGTATATAGCTGGATATATAGCTTTCAAAGAAGGTAAAAAAAAATATCCAGAATTATGCTCAGAAGACAAGAAAATAATAGATGGAAAAGTTTCATGGTTATCGTTTCTCTCTAGAGGTAGTCTTGTGCACCCGTCGAATAAATTTTATGAAGATGCTATGTTCATGAACAGAGAATTTTTGAAGTTTCGTGGTACATCATCATTTCAACAAAGGGCAAAAGTTGTGAAAACCCTATCCGAATTGATATCGCGCAAGATACCACATGTGCCTCTTAGTGTAATCGAAAGATTTATAAGATTAAGAACTATTATTAGGATTAGGCATATAAACAACGTTAGTTCACCAAGTAACGCTCAATAAAAGAAAATGAAAAAGTTAGTGAAGTAGTCACACAATGAAGCTTAACGTATCGATATAGCGTCGAAGGAAAGGGTAAGTTCATTTTATATTTCTCGAAAAAAAAGAAAAAAAAACTTGTCTTTTAGTAGAATAGTTTTAACCTTATGAATTTTTTTTGTAAATAAAGCAAGTTGATTCAAATTTCTTACGCAAATTACTTTTTTTTTTTTTTTTTTTTTTAGGGATTTGTTAATTACTTCGTATTTACTCGTTTGATATTTATTCCGTTAGTTACTCCATTCCGGTGTTTGTGCGTGTGTCAGGGGAAAGTAGAGTGTTGCAACTTCTAAAGTTAGTGTGAAAAATGCTATTTATAGGTAGCATTTTTTCGTTTCACCTTATTTTTCGGGAGAATCTACACCCCTAGGACTATCCACTGGCTACCTCCCTGTCACCAAGATACAAATAGAATTGCTTAGATAGCTGAAGGAGGGGAGTGATCCCCGTCCCCAGTATTTTGCATCTTATTTTTAATAATAGAAATGTAACTAAATGTGGTGATCTGGGCGAATATTGTAAAGTTAACGTACTCTAAACTATGAAATTATTTATGTTTTTCCCCCCTATTTCGTTTCTTGCATCCGAAATTTTTGTGCTATTATCCTCTTTCAATAGAATTTACAAGGTGGTAAAATCTCCATATTTCAATAGGCGCGGGAAATGTCTTCCGCAAGCTCTGCGGATCTCCTAGCTTGATTCTTGTCGCCACTCAACGTCACGAATACGTCACAGATCACGTGACAGAGTACGACCCCAGCCTTATATAGAGCAGTCTATATATATATATATATTTCAAAACTGTACTGCATCACTACCAGTGGCGGCTAATGTTAGTGTTGCAGCGTTGCGCAACGACCAAAGTATTTCAAGAAAAAAATATTATTAGCAATTGTAGTAAAGAACAGAAAAAATACTTTCTAATACTCCCATATATACTTTAAATAACATATTGTTTTACTTCTGTAACTGTCCGTTTCGTTAATCCGTTTTAAAAAGCGAAAAATAATCCGTCACAGAGTCTCTAATTTATATTGTGTTGCAGCGAGCATGCAACGACCAGATTCCTTCAGCGCGGGAATTGGAGCAAATGTTAAGTCTCCTTTCCCCTATCTCAGAAGTTAAAGAGACTGGTCGTTGCAGTGCTTCTGCAACACAACACGGTTTCCAGTGAATGAGAAGGTTCTTCGCGCTAAATAAGCTTTCTGTATTTTATTTCACTAGCAATTAACAAATGGAATTTGTTTTTATGCATTCATATTTTTATATTACGGTACTTATACTGAAGCAAATCAATATAATGACAATTAATAAAAGTGATAGCAGAATTACAAAATAAAAAAGAAAATATATAGTAGAGCAGAAATCAAATGAAAGTAGATCCGCATTTACAAGTTAATTCGTAGCTTATATAGATAATGAAAATTTCTTCTACAGTAATTTGTGAACCAAATATTAATAAGTCAATATGCAGAATCCCCCCCCCCCTCTGTGGATAGTATTTTAGTATATACATATTTCTTTTATAAAATAAGTATATTTTATACTCTTGATACAACTGTATGGTGGAGAACGCCACATTGAATTTGGGACTAGTTAGCAATGCTCAGAGGCGTAGCCACGAGGGGGGTCCACCGGGTCCGGACCTCCCCAAAATTTCGAAATTCGACTAGCATTTGTAGACTTTCTTAACGAACTATAATTGTTTAACAGAGAAATGATTGATGTAAGCTAAGTATTTTATTTTACGCCTCATCATGTACTCTTTCTTTTCTTATAGAAATAATCGTTCTATCATTTTTTCTAAAAATATAGGTGACAGTAATTAAGAATTACTTATCTTTTCGGGTACAGTAAAAGACAGGTTCGTTATTACGTAGACGTATTGGACCTTCCTCAAATACTTTGGACCCCTCCCAGCTAACATGTTTCTATATCTGGCGGGTTTCAAGGTTGCTTTCCAGAACGTTGATAAACATTGTTTCACCTCATGTGGAAGTATATTGTGTTCATCGTGCATTGCGTAACAACAAAGACGGATGATTTGGAATGTAGTTCTTTTTTTCTTTCACGCACAAGTGCGTGTGTGTGTGTGTGTTGATATATGAATAGGGTTGCCAACTCTGTAAAATAAAAAAAAAACGATACTTCCTCAAAATTCTCTGTGATATAGGTCTCAGCGTGAACTTTCTCTGTTCGGACCTATCCATGGAAAGGAAATGTACTATCGTGAACGAAAGTGCATTAACACATATATTCTGTATGTCCTTAAAACATTCACTAATAAGCTTAATAGATACATTGTGCTATAAATGAGAAACTGAAATTGATCAATCGGCATTGATCAATTTATTGTATTTACCAGTAACTACCATTCCTTTAAAATTATCGAAACAGATGAACAAAAGTATAATAATCTTTACGTGATAATTTTGGATTTGGAAAATGAAATTCACTCTTTAAACATATAGTCTCTACTTCAACTATAGGAAATTGCTTTAAGAAGTCCTTTTCCACTCTTAATAAATGTATAAAATTCCTTGAATTTCAAATTTCCCTGATACAGTCCCTGTCATCTCTAAAATTTTCTAAAAAGATGAACAAAATATATTAATCGTTGATACATGGTGAAAGGTAACAGTTTTGAGTTTACAGAATGACAGCTACTTTTCAATATCTATACTTCAAACTAGATACAAATTTGAAAAAAAAAAAGTTATAAAGGGGCTGGTGAGAAGTTTGAACCCGTCACCGGCTTTAATCAAAATAACAGCAATTTTTCCGGCCAGGCCAATGAAAAGCCGGCCAGTTTACAGCTTTATGTATGAATATGTGGCATTCGCAATTCATATACCAGTATCTCTTTTTGTATCAGCTGTTTTGGTTATTAGTTATTAGATTTAATTTTATTGTGTGTGCTTTAATTCTGTACATAACCTACAAATTCTGAATGAATTGCATATCATGACTTCTGTAAATAACTTACAAAAAAAAATTGCCCAGCTTTCAACTGGGAAAAAACTTACAATTAAGGCTTAGGCAAAACAAGCAAAGTGCGATTCAGGAGAGTGTTCGAAAAAAAAAAAAACGGTTTAAGTTTACAGGACACCTTATGGCAGTAATGTTGTATGCACTAGGTACATTTCCACAATTTATTTGAAATTTTCCTAGATAAATTGTGAATAAAGCGTGTCCAATGTACATTTTTTTAAATAACAATCTCTGCTACGAACTCTCTTCAGTCTACACTGAAGAGGAATTCGGATCACTGTCAGGGACTGAAATGAAAATGAAAATGAAATCTTTGAGTTTTACGTCCCACGATTATGCCGGTGAGGCTAAAGGAGACGGTGATTATGAGTAATGAATAAAATGGTGGAATGAAGAAAGTGGGAGGAAACGGGAGAACCCCGAGAAAACCCACGCACACGGTGTTTGTCCACCACAAAGTTCACTTGGCGGGGGCTGGGATTGAACCCGAGACCCCTAGTACCAGAGGTGAACGCTCTACCACTGAGTGTCAGGGACTGAGTTTGCTAGAATGAATTGTTCACAAAAATCTAGAAAAAATATTTAGTGAATCTACAAAGCTTCTGCAATTAATATTAACTGTACCTATGGCGTCAGTAAAAGAAGAAAAGTTATTTTTCACATCAAAAAGAATTGACACTTTCAAGAAATTGAATGTCAAAAGAAAGGTTATCGCCATTGGTTATGCTTTCCATCAAAAAAGACGTGACAATAAGAATACTAGAGTTCAACCAGCATGTATTAGGCAGATTTGTTCCAATCAAAGAGAGAAGAATGAACTTACTAATTAAATAAGGTGATTAATCGGATTAAATGTTCTGCATTATTTATTTTTTAAAAACAGATTTTTATTTAATTTAACATGTCACATAGCATTTGCATCTAAATTTATGCTGATTAGTCAATGAGTCCACTTTATATCTTCTGTCTCCGATCGTTCGTACTGCAACACCCAAAACCACAAACCACCGGCCGCCACTGATCACTACTATTTGTCCTAGAATCATGGTTCAAACTCATTTTCTTTAGTAAGTTGAGCCCTTGAGCCCTTTCCAATGGTATTTCTCACATGTCCGTATCATACACCTGAACCGGAAAAATCGGAAAAAACTGGAAATTTTTCTGAAAAAAGTCACCCCCTAGGAACACTTGTGCCTCTCACGCCCGGCCCCAGTTTCACGTAGGGATCTCAAATCATCTGAGAAATACCCAATGGTACACACAATCCGTATGCAAAGTTTCAATCTGATACATGTATCTTGAAAACTAAAGGCATGAAAAATTTTTGAAATTTGCCCTAAGAGGGAATAAAAAAAGTCACGCCTTTCCACCCCTACTTGACGCCACCAAGTTGACCATCCGGTTCCAAGACGTATCTGTTGTGTTCTTTAGTCCATCATTGACTAATAAAAAAAGCCCGGTTTTAATACTTGTTATAGAACCTGAATAAGCGGTCAAAGACGATACTACGCCATGGTAATAAAAGTTACCAATAATCCTAAAAGGGTTAATGTCCTACTTCTTTCTACATGTATAAATGTGCATTACGTAAGTTTTCTTTCCCAAACTTGCAGCGATAAAATTATAATTTTTACCTATGTGATTTCCTTCTAGATCAGATTAAACAGATTAAACAGCGCATGAAACAGTTATAACATAAAGAGAGGGAGGGATGAGCATGTGTTGATTTCATCTTCTAGACGAACAAAAGCAAAATAAATACGTCTTCCTTAATGTTATCTTCTTTCTTATTTTGTTGTATTTCTGAACTTCGAGCTTCGTAGCCAATATGTTCACTGTTTAAATTTTTCAAGGAATCACACGTTGAAATCCATATTCCCGATATTCTTATACTTTTCGATATACGTATAATCAAATCAATGTCCAGTACTTTCCTCACGTTTTGATTTGTATTACATAAATGGTGGTAAAATTATATGGGAGAAAGCACGGTCAGAAATCGTCGACAAAAAGCTTATGTTCAAAATAGAGTAAACATTCTTGCTGACAATATTCGCAAAGGCCTATTCGGGAGAGTAGAAAATGCGTTACGTGGTATATTTGCTCTCACCCCTTTTTCACTTTTCATCCTATGCGTGCAGAGTGTCAGCATGTGTGCGTGTGCGATTGCTTGTAATAACACTCGACTGAGATTCGATTTTAAGCATTTCCGTGACGTTTCTTCAAACATTAGTTACAGGAGCAGGAGAAGTGACAGGAAACAAAATGCACACAGAAGCTATACAATCGTGTGTCATCAACACAACACAACGTACAGTACACACATAGCTGTATCTCTGATTGCATAACCTAAATTTCTGCCCTCTTTCATGTTGAGTTTTTCCAGTAAAACTATTTATTTACTGCATATTTTGCAATGTTTTGATATTGCAGTTTTTTTTATCGCTATAATTAATGTGTTGAAGAAGAAAAATGCCATTTCTCGTTAATGACATTTGTACTTTGATACTCATAACACATGAAACTTATGGTTTTCTCTTGATAAGAAACAATTATCTATATATCGCAAACGTAATAAAATTTGATTTTCCTGGCTTTTGAGTCTTTGTAAAACTACTTGAATTTATACGTATAAAACAACTGGGGAAGTATGTAGTCAATGGTGGTGTAAGGAGTTCACTTCAGAATGACAAAGGGGAGGCAGATCTAGGATTTTAAAGAAAAGAAAGAAAGACAGGACATCCAATTGCTAGAATACAGGTTTGATATCCTTCTGCAAAACCGTCAATGAGGGCGTAATTTAACAAACTTCAGTCTTTTTTAAGACATCAAGTTTCGCCTTTCCAAGATACGTCTAATAACCTCTGGCAATAGAATTTATATATGAAAGATCAAGAGAAATTGTAGGCGAATCTTGAATTCAAGATTCGCCTAATGTGGAATTATGTTGGTTGCACTGACAAGAAATGACAAAAAGTTGAAGCTATTAAAGTAAGAATGCTGTGCATATTTAAACAATGTAAGCACAATTATATAACTAGGTACTTCTAACGCTGATATTTGACATAGGCACAGAAAAAAAAAGTTACTGGAATGACAGGACAAAGTAATAGAAATTCTAAAATTCTATAATATCATTCACGTTTAATGAGAAAATGCCCCCAAATGAGACACCAATCGAAAGATCTTATTGTGCTAAATAAAACGATATGTGTGAGTATAAAATTTCATGCATAGTTTTCGAGAAAATGCAGAAAAAGTAATTTCTTTGCAAACCTAAAAATTTATATTGTGCAAAACTCTTGCCACTTACTACACTGAAACTAATATATAAATATAACATTATTAATGTCTTCACTATGACTCTACCAGGGAGACAGTATATAATATGATTAATGAGCTATAGCATAAAATTGTCATTAATTCTTAAAGTTTAATTTCTGTTGTATTGTCCAAAGATAAGAAATATATCAGTTGATAGATCAGATTCAACTAAAAAGAGAAAGCATATTTATGAATAAACTCTTATGCGTAGTTCTCGAGAAAATTGAACTTTTCTGGCGCTGAAAAGTATGATGTTATACAGTAAAACCTGTCAACTTGGCCATCTCCCTAATTTGGCCACCTGCTCATCTTGGCCTGGTTCGTCTTGAACCTGCATTTTTCCATAACATTCGTTACTTATTACTCTGTAAGTTAGCCAAGTGTCTATCTTGGAAGTTGGCCGCATTGAAGCAATGTTTACCCTATAATGATAATGATAAATTTACCTGCGTATCTTGACCATGCAAAATACCATTTTATTATTTTCTTAATTCTTTGGTATTCCCATATGAGAGGCAGATGTGTATTTGTGACTGGAGACAAAGAAGCATGTGTTCCCACGATTTGTTCTTGGAGGTCAATGGCCAGAACACTAGTCTGATAAAGGGCTGGTGAAGGAAGATATGAATAAGAAATTGCACGTACAGGAATTCAGGAAATGGTTGTACGTATTTGATTACCCTGTCTGTTTTGGTAAAACCATTAGCTATATCGGCTCCTTTCATCAGTGGGGAGCTGTAGTAATTCCGGAAAATTCTCAAGCTTAAAAATGATCCATCTCAATTGTCAACTATTGGCACCCGACGGCTTGTCGAAAAATAGCGGAGGTTTTGAGATATGAATTCCCTTAAGATTTTCTCAAAACATCTTTCGCTCCGAGGGAAACATTTGTAGCTCATTAACAAGAGGTAGTTAACTACAAAATTAAAATGTGCATATGTGCCGAAAACAATAAAAGAAATACGTCTTGAATGAACAACTACGAATAAATTTATCAATAACTGATTCGCTATTTTTAAACTGCATATAATTTGTTCAATTGTCTGTAATACCAATAATAATTTAGTTTTTACGTATTTTGCTGGAAAAAATATTGATTTATGTAAGAAGATAACTGTTAACTAGCAGATTGTATCTATCGTTGTTTGTCTTTTCCTCTCTTTTACATGCATGGGCTTACTAGCAAAGTTGGCATAAATCATAAAATAAAGCTACACAAATCACTGATCACGTCTAAATGAAATGCACTGAGACACTGCATTAAAGTAGACTACTGTATTATGCCAATTTCCCTCAATTCTACCGTTTTTATGAGTTTCATAACACCACTTTCCTTTCTCTGATGTAGCGATGCGGGCATCAGAAGTTGATACATTGTCACTTCACTCTTTGCTACAAAGGATCTATAAACCGTATATAGTGCGTTCCACGAACAACACAAGGCCCGTCTCCTGAAGAAACCAAGGCAGATAGAAACATAAAACCTTTTGTAACCTTCAAGGGATATATATATATATATATATATATATATATATATATATATATATATATATATATATATATATATATATAAACAACATTATGCTGATATGGAGAACCCCCTATGATGTGCGCTCAAGGGGGTTACGGGGGATAACTACAAAATTTTAAATAGCAACCCCCACCGTGTGGTAGGCCTACCTCGTTTAAAAGCTAATGACGTGTAGAGAAAAGTTCTGGAAACTGCTTGTTGCTATCGTGTTTCTATCCATCATGGGTAAGTACGGTCGAAGTACTCGTAGTTACCCCTCGTAACCTTAGCCCCCTCATGGGGGATTTTCCTTATCAGCATAATGTTGTCTGTTGTGTCCCTTCAAGGTTGCAAAATATTGCATGCTTCTATATGCTTTGGTTTCTTCAGGAGACGGGCCTTAGTGTTATGCGTGGAAAGTACTTCGACCGTATTTACGGATGGCCGCCATGTTGGATATTGACACGCTAGCGACATGTAGTTTCCAAAACTGGTCCCTGCACGTGATTACCTTTCAAACGAGATACTATATGGTGGGGGTTGCTATTTAAAATTTTGTAGTTATCCCCCGTAATCCCCTTGAGCGCACCTCATGGGGGGTTCTCCATATCTACATAATGTTTTCTTTTATGTTCCTTGAAGGTTACAAAAGGTTTCATGTTTCTATCTGCCTTGGTTTCTTCAGAGACGGGCCTTAGTGTTATTTGTGGAACGCACTGTATATTCAATTGTGCATTCCCAATTTTCTTGTTAATTTTGATGTGTTCTGCTTCAGTCCTATTTGTCGTTGTCTCCATTGCTATCCTAAAGGATTGTTCATTCTAAGTTTCTTTATTCTATTTTTTTTATTAAATCTATTTTCCTGTACATTATTACAATTTCTGCATGTCTCCTATTTTTAAAGGACCTATTGTACGATACAAGAGACATAGCATTAGTCTGTTCTCCGTCCGTCGACAGGCATCAGAGCAAAAACGGTAAGAGATTTCGAGATTTTTTCAATCGGTTCAGCATCCCAAGAATTGGTTCCATCTCCTCCGTTAACTATCTATCCAAACCAGAAGTGGTTCAAATTTGTCATTTCCGGTTTCAACGTTTATCGCCATAAAACAAAAACGGAAACAGGGAGAAGGTGTTTTCTACAAATCATTCAGCGTCTAAAGACAACATACTATGACTATCAAAACCCTACCAAATCCGAAAGTGGTTCAAATTCAATATTACTTCCGGTTTCAATACTGATTTTCACAGAGAAAAAATGGTAAGAAATATCGAGAAGCGTCTTTCGGAATCGATTTAGCGTCCAAGAAATAGGTTCATTCTTCTCCAGTCAACTCGGAAGTGGTTCAAATTAGCCATTTCCGGTTTCAACCTTTGTCGTTGTAGAACGAAAACAGCAACAGATAGCGAAAAGCTATTTTCTGCAAACCATTCAGCGTCTCAATGTAGCGCACCATGATTATCCCGAATACTCCATCGGAACCAGAAATGGTTAAAATTTATTTTTCAAAAAATATTTTGCAGCCTTCTCTTTCCCTTGCTGTGACCAACTGTTGTGGACTTCTTAAAGAGCAGGCTCAACCGTTTCTTGTGGCTTTATTTTCTCCTTACTTGACTCCTTCTTTTAAAGTTATTTCTCCTCTTTCTTTTACCTTTAACCTCTTTACAAAAGAGGTTAGGCAATTATTTTTTTTTGGCCTTTAATATTTAAAGCATGCTGTTTTCTTCCCATCTTGAAATTTATTTGTATATTTATTTATTTATTTATTATTTTTTACAAAGTACATAAAATTTATTAAACTCTAGTACAAACCAACGCACTTATTCAGACGTTTTTAAAGTTTATATTTGTTTTGCATTTATGGTTTCTTTTTCCTGTTGAGTTAAGTTTTCTTCATTTTCCTTCATATTCTTCTGTCTGTATCTACCATCACAACACAACACACATTTAACATAAGTATGTAGAGAGTATGGTTCAATTCTGTATATGCCCTTCAGAACTTTTCTGTTTGTTACGCTCCAATATTATTGACCTTTTAAAATTTCACTGTAGTTTAGTTCTGTCTTTGTACTCTGTTCTTTCCTTTATCCCACAAATTTTGCATAATATGTTTTGCTAACTTTTGAAAGTGAGCGAATTTAATTTTGTCAGTAATTATGTTCTGCATACTAGCTTTCAAGTTTTTTCTTATTTCTTGTATGTTGCTTGTGTGACGATGTGCAGACTCTTTCTTATTATTTAGCTCGTTAATTTCCACACAAAGATGAGATCTGCTCGCACTATAAGTTAGCGGATGTCACGTTAGTAATATAATTAATCTACACCATGATCTTCATGGGAAAATGATTAATCTAGGGGAAATGACAACATAAAATATAAGATATTTAGTTTATTATACAACTAAAATGGTAATATACAACAACATTTAATTGAGTTATTTTACAAAAGTAATCTGATATCTGCCTCTTCATTGATATTTGACTACATTAACATAGATTGAATAACTGATTGGACATTCAAGTATTTAAGTTAGCAAAGATGGAAAATGAATTACGAGTATGCGACTTATGGTTCTTAGTCGTGAGAGTTTTACTATCGACTGATGAATCATTTTGTAGTGCTGACTGACATATTATTACTTGCACTCAATATAGCGATTGTGTATGTACATACCTTGTATATAAGTCTTATAACACCTTGCAACTTGGCGTCCCGAATGTCTGAGTTACTATACTCCTAGTCACTACGTCGTTGCCGCCCGAATAATAATTCTAGACCTTGAGGTCTCTTTTTATTATTTTGCGAGGGCCACACCCAAGCCTCACATCAGTCATCACATCCTGGTCGTCAGATTCACAAATATGGAAACTTGTTGCTCTTTGCATTCTGATTGGCTATTAGCAAGTAACCGCACCCAAAATTATGGCGTGATCCAGCACACACGTGGATGGCGTGACTGTTACCGCCGGAAGATTTCAATAACAGGATTTCCAGAATTATCCACATCTATCTATGACTTGTCCAGAGATTCTTAACTATTAACCAAAATTTCCGCAAATGCGGGGTCACGTTGACAAAATTGTAATAGTTCATCCTGTTAGTAACCAAGCATAAGTAAACATCCTATGAATTTTTGCGCAGTAAAACAACCACAGTCACCTTCGACGTTTTGCGTAGTTCCGCTCTCTGTTACTAGCTCATGATAAGCTAAAAGAGAAAACCGTCCTGTAAATGCACATTAATCCAAAATAGCCTTTTTCAATTCCTTCAATAAAGAGCAATGTAACCATATTTTGAATCCGGCGTCACACTTGTTATTTGGTTATTGGAATTCCATATTACATGTTCGGTACCCTGTATTTCTTCACATCATACTTATAATCTTCTGTTATCCGCATTCTTTTGGGATGCTGCTTGAATGGTCCATGTTTAGAAAAATATTCGATACTTCCCTTAGTTAGTTCTCACATTTGTTCTCTTATTTCCATTGTCAGTATATTCTCTTTAACCTGTTTTCCTTTCTGTATGTTTGTGTATTTTGTCCATTTGAATTTGATAAAGTCTTCTAGTTCTTCATCTGTGTTTAATATTTCACTTAGTATTTCTTATATTCTCATTTGTATTTTGCCAAAATGTTATAGTTTCTTAATATTTGAAAATGAATTGGTTCTTCTATTGGTTCTTGCAAGAAATTAGAGTGTTCCTACCGGAATTGTTTTCATTAGTTTATGGGACCTTAACAGTACTCCTCTTTGAACTTGGTTCATTTTCCTTTCCAGATTTACATTTACATTTACAACCGTAAGGTATGGCGAGTAATGTTTTTTGGTATGGATTCAGCATCCGAGAAGTACGTGCTATCTTTGATCTTATCAATCTATTGCTACCAGTAGTTAAAGATGTGCTAGTTCGAGTATTGAATTCCAGTAGGGTGGAAGCTACAGTAGTTTCACACTTTGAAACGAAACTTAATTGTTAATCTGTTCCAACCAGTAGTTACAGATGTACTAATTCAAGTTTGAGTATTGAAAATGAAATGAAATCTTTGAGTTTTACATTACACGTTTATGCCGGTTAGGCTAAAGGAGACAGTGATGGTGAGAGATGAGTGAAATGGTGGAATGAAGAAAGTGGGAGGAAACGGGAAAACTCCGTGAAAACCCACGAGCATGGTGTTTGTCCACCACAAAGTCCACACGGCGCGAGCTGGGATCGGACCAGGGACCCCAAGCACGGAGGTGAACGCTATACCATTGAGCCACCGCTCTCCCAAGTTTGAGTATTGAATTTCCATAGTTTGGAAGTCTATCGTAGTTCCACTGTGTGAAGCGAAACATACTTTATATATATAGCCACACCCTTGACGCTGAGGTATACACTGGATAAAATCGGCTGGATATCCACTGGATAAAATATATATAGTGGCGGATCCAGGATACGATCAAGGGAGGGGCTAAACCATAGTTTGCCGCTTTATCCAGTGTAAGGCAGGATTGAAGCCGATTTTATCCAGTGTATACCTCAGCGTCAAGGGTGTGGCTATAGCCCCTATAGCCCCCCTTGGATCCGGGCATGTATATATATATATATATAGTTACGGAAGAATGATTTCTGAAAATTGATTCGTTGCAGTATCCATTACTGTGGAATAAAAGGAGAAAATGCAAAGAGTGCTAAACCAAGTGTATAGGTTTCCTTACCTACACCAAGAACCTCTCATAATGAAAGTGAACGAACTGAACTGAAAGACGAGCACTTAAGCCCTCGTCGTTGTTCCTAGTAATTAGCGTGTGTGCCTCTGGTACATGTGGTTCCAGATTCGATTCCTGATGGGAGAGAATAAAAATTTAATTTCATTATCATTCACTTTCATCATACGCCTCCTTTTATCCTCAAGGATATAACTATACAACGTTTAACTAAAAATTAAACATTCTTTTACGAAGAGGTAAGTGTAAAATTTGTTCAATACATGTATAATAACAGAACTTAAGCCTTTTTCTGTAATCCTAATATTAGGAGAGCATAGTATACTCTATCAAACTCACTTAATTCAATTATAGGTGCTACAGTCAAAATTTTTGTGGTAAGAGTGTCTTCGTTTTAACGTAGGTGGTAGAAAACAAATTATCACAAGTGCAGTTTTAGGATATGTCGTCAAATTAAAAATAAATCAAACTCCCTGTATTTGTTCTATATTTCTATCCAGATAACCTCTGAAACTTGCGATAGACTCCTGGACATCACCACCGAAACAAGTCGCCTGGCCATTTTCACTGGGGTGAGCTTAAAGGACTTTTCAAAAACAATTTACTTCGTTAATATTGCATATATAAAAGAAGAAAAAATATATTTATTTATTCCAGTCACTTTTCTTTTAAATTAAAATAAATAAAAAAAAAAATAGTAGAAACACCCATTCTTTGAAGTCTGGCAAAATGGGCTTTCAATGATCATTACCTGTGTTTTCCAAACTACAATCTCTTCTTCATGTAGCAAAACTGTAAAATGTGTTAATAATGGTTTTAAATGTTTACAAACGTTTATAGTGTTTACATTACAGTAATATAAGATCCAACAATGTTACGTGTTATTTTTGACAACGTTTCTTGCAGAAGAGCAGTTTATGTTCCTTTGCTTTTACTTATACCGGAGCTATAAAAAAACGAAAGGAAGCCTGTAACTGGCTTTCAACTATGGCTACCGAAACTTTGAGTATTACTATTACAATTCCTGTTACTTATCCTGTATATTTACGTACATTTGCTATAATATATTCTAAAATCTATGCTATAAATACTTGGTGAAATGGGAGCTGTGCTTCAGGTTCTGACAAGTAAACCTTACGTTTGGGTGAATCGAGTTGCTGACTGAGACACATATGAGAAAGTAGTACTAAATGTGGTCAGTATTTCAGTAAAGTTGTAGGTGCGAAGCTCCAGGGGTTTAGGAGATACAGCTACCAGAACATCACATGGAAGTACAGAATAGTCTTCCTACAGTTGGAGGTAAAAGCCCTGTAAGACCTCTTGTAACGACAAAAGATGAATAACAAATATATGGGTACATATTAGGACTAGGGGGAAGTCATATAGTAAGGGTATACCTGACGGCGGCCATCTTGAAATCCGCCATTTTTAATTAAGGTTAAGTTTTTAAAATAGGAATAGGGTCATGTGATACATGATTTAAGGCGAAAATTTAATTAGAAGAACAATGGTGACATTAATTTTGATTTACGCGCAATTGGTAAAAAGTTACAGGGAAATTAAATATTGTTGCAGCATAGTATGTATTAGTCCTTTACCCCACCTTGTAAATTTTGTGTTAATGATAATAATTAAATAAAAAGCAGGTTGATAAATATTAGGTCTATGGTAAGAGTTGCCTCGATGTCGGCCATGTTCAAATCCGCCATTTTGAATCAGACAAAAGTTTTAAACAAAACGCATAACATTGACACCTTATCAATAACAAATTTTACCATAAATCCAACGGTATAACTATTTTTGCTTTATCATTAACCAGCACAAAATTAAATGGATCGCTCCTTACGACTACTGCTTTGACGGAATTGTTAACGACAAATGTGTCAAGTGTAACTCTATTGCCTTTGTCAGGTGTGCTCACTGTGAGCAGAGCATTTGTGCAAGTCATGCACTCTTTTCTGAACTACATATTGATTGTACTAATTAAAGACTTTTCTGCAAGAAAGACCCAAGTTGAATTATGACTCAATTCCACTTTGGTCATTTTTCCTTAAATTAGCAACTTGTTTATGCGATAACAAATGCTGGTTAATGATAAAGCAAAAATGATCATACCGTTGGATTTATGGTAAAACTTGCTATTAAATAAGGTGTCAATGTTATGCGTTTTGTTTAAAACTTTTGTCTGATTCAAAATGGCGGATTTGAACATGGCCCACATCAAGGCAACTCTTACCATAGACCTAATATTTATCCAGCTGCTTAGGTGGGGTAAAGGACTAATACATACTATGCTGCAACAATATTTAATTTCCCTGTAACTTTTTACCAATTGCGCGTAAATCAAAATTAACGTCACCGTTGTTCTTCTGATTAAATTTTCGCCTTAAATCATGTATCACATGACCCTATTCCTATTTTAAAAACTTAACCTTAATTAAAAATGGCGGATTTCAAGATGGCCGCCGTCAGGTATACCCTTACTATATGACTTCTCCCTAGTCCTAATATGTACCCATATATTTGTTATTCACCTTTTGTCGTTACAAGAGGTCTTACAGAGCTTTTACTTCCAACTGTATGAAGACTATTCTGTACTTCCATGTGATGTTCTGGTAGCTGTATCTCCTAAACCCCTGGAGCTTCGCACCTACAACTTCACTGAAATACTGACCACATTTAGTACTACTTTCTCATATGTGTCTCAGTCAGCAACTCGATTCACCCAAACGTAAGGTTTACTTGTGAGATGCTACAAAAATCACATCACTTATATTTCATCTAGTTTCTTAGACATCATCCAATGATGATGAAATGAAATATTTCAGTTAAACATCCCACGATTATGCCGTTTGTGGTAAAGGAGATGGGTGATTAAGGCAATTAAATGAAGATGGAAGAATTGGTGGATTGAGAATGTGGGAGAAAACGGGGGTACCCGAGAAAATCTACGGACACGATGTTGTCCACCACAAACTTACTTGGCCGAGGATCGTACCATAGACTCCACGCACGAAAGAAAATATTCCTTCTTACGTATGATGGAAGAACAATACATCTCCTCAATTATCAGTGATGAGAAGTACTGGCACAACCTTTCATCAAGTTGTATTATTTCATTTTATGAGTTTCTGCAAAATTAGGAATGACGCAAAATTAGTTATACCATTTTCTTCTTCTTCTTTTTTTGACGTTTTAAGTAGAATGCAACGTGACAACATTTTAAATAAATGTTTGGAAAACTTAATAGGAAGAGCACTTTGACAGTTTGACACTACTGAGAAAATTGTCTTCTTATTTCGTCATTGAGCTTCCTCGTAGCTTCGCTGTAGCGCAAGAGACCTTGGCGGGATTCTTGGCGGGATTTCATGTGGTTCGGATTCCACGTCAAGCTGTAGGTTCACTTTTCATATAGCCTCGCTGCTGAAAGGGACGCTAAATTCAAATCAAACCAAAAGAAACCCTTCAGCTTTCTTGAAGGTCGATCTGTACGACTGACATCGGACTCGTACCCAATGGAATCCTTAAGACACTTAACATGTTCCAAAATCAATAAAAAGTGGAAACGCATCGAAAGATTACTTTTTCCTATTGCATACTATATCATGTATTACAATTACTTCAGTTCATTGATGAGTATATTTACTTATCTGATTCATATTCATTTCCGTGTGTTATTGCAACGATTTATTAACACAAACTATGTCACTGTAGTCAAATTTAAAACGTCTCTTTTACTCAGCGAATTGTTTAAACTGGTGTATTTCTAGCTTAAAATCTTCATTTGATGTTGCAAGAAAATTAAATATTTAGTTTGATATCCCAGACTTATGCCGTGTAGGAAAAATAACACGGATGATAAACACAAATGAATGATTAAGAAGGAATTGGTGGAATGAGAACGTAGGAGAGAGAGAGAAAACGGAAAAATTATAAGAAAGCTCGTGGACATAATCCTGCACACAACAAATTCAAATGATCTCATACCGAACTGGAATACATCACACCAGAGGTGAGCATTTATCCACTGAGCCATCTGCTGCCCTACGACCCTCAAAAGTTTGTTGGTAGGATTGATCCACGAGGCAGTTCGAATCTCAAAACTGTAATAAAATGGATAAAGTTCATAATAAGGGTGCCCATGTGACCACAGTTTCATTAAATTTTTGTTCTAAACGTCTCGCAACAGTGTTCAAAAAAAAAAATAAATAAAAAAGTAAAATAAAATAAAATAAAATAAAAAAAATGGAAGGGGTCGGAAGGAAAATTAAAACTTTATCCAGTGTACGACTTTACACTATACTGATCACTTACTAATTTTACATGTCTTATTTCTTAGTGTCTTCACCTTTGATGACGCAAAATCTGGTTTAAATTCTCAAAGAGAGAGATAGAGTATAGTTTGTATTCCATGTTACTGTAGGTTCCTACACCATAATATAGCTTGGATTCTAGAAACTGAAATCTATATATAAGCAAGAATAAAAACAAGAAAAACTATACTGATTCACTCTTTTGACACACTCAAAAAAATCCCTAATATTTAATTATTGAAATTAATTGCTACATAATATACCAAAATCATATTTCAACGTGCAATTGTAAGAGGTCATGATGGAGATCTACAATCAACAGGCTTTCAGAGTCTCAGCCCTCGTAAGGAGATTACAAAGTAACCAAGGCGGTTGTTGGGTCAAGCAACTTTGAACAGCGATCAATAATTTTACGTTTCGGCGCCACTACTAAAACATGCTTGAAAGCGTGATAGGTCGTGCATATGCACAATATCAACAATTGCCACTTAAGCAAAATGCCTGCCTGTCCCAGGAATTACGTGATTGTTTCAATGGATCTGGTAGTAACGAAAATGAATATATTAAATAATAAATCGATGATAATGTTACTGTTATTCAAAGCTGATACTTCTTCATGCTTCCGTAAATTATGTTATTTTAACATTCCATTCAGAACATCTACTTGTGCACAAGTTTTTTGTTTTCAATGGTCCGGCAATCTGAATAAAATTCAGATTTTAAATTCTAAAACATTTTTATATGACGTACAGTAAAACAAGAAAATGGCCAAAAAATGTCAATATCTCAAATGATTACATTTGCTAATTTTTCCAAAGTTGGTTGGATTAAAGTTTAGCATTTCTTTCAACATAGAGGCTATATGAGAGGTAGATTCACAGCTTAAAGTGGAGTCCGAACCAGCGCAATGCATTAAAAGTTTCAAGATTCTCCTACTGGGAATCGAATCCGAGACACTTTGTACCAAAAGCGGGCCCATTAGCTACTATACGAGCATGAAGGGCGATTTTTCAAAGTGAATATTACATTATGCATAAAACGTTAATGTTTCATTTGGTTGTTTGATGAGTTTACATAGTATTTAATTTCGGTACACTTTAGTTAGTACATTAATTTTTAAATCTAAACACAATATGTTTCACAGTAATGTGCATTCCATCATGTATAAAGGTGTATCAAAAAGTAAGGTGAATATTTCGATTTGCTGAAAAACGTGCAGCGGTGCAGAGGTAAATATCTGAAACTATATCATATTTCACAGATGGTTTCACATTGACATTCGACACTGCGGTCCAAACTCGCATTCCAACATGACATCAAATCGTCTATGCCTTTAGCAAAGAAATATTGCCTAGGTTCCCTAACCAGGTAATCGTAGATTGAATCACTTCTCCCAGTGTATCGAAATTTCGCCCACGGAGGTGTTTCTTTCGTGGTCCAAACAAATTTAGTCGGAAGGGGATAAATCAGGACTATACGGAGGATGGCCAAGAATTTAACCGTCGAAACTCAAGAAGTGTGTAAGCATCCATTGAGCTGTATGTGGTCTTAAATTATCACGCAGTAACAACACCCCCTCTCGTAGTACCCCTTTTCGTTTCTGACGTATGGAAGCTTTCAGCCTGTCCATGATTTGGCAGCACGTGTCTGTAGTAACGTTCGTACACTTTACAAGAAATTCGATATGAATAACACCCTGAAAGTCCCAAAACACAATAGCCACTGTTTTCTTGGCAGATGTTGTGATCTTGGATTTCTTGGTCGGAGGTGACGGCAGATGTTTCCATGCATGCTCTGGCGTTTTGATTCAGGTGTCTATATGGGTATTGGGGTTTCTTCGTCCGTTATGATACGATGAAGGAATGAATTTCCTTCGTGGTTATATCGTCTTAGGTGGTCAGAGAAATGCCCATTTAAAGGTGTTTGTGATCCTGACTCAGATGTTTTGCCACCAAGTTCGCACTACTTTCCTGAAGCCACTTGGTCATGGATGATACTCTTCATTGAGTCATATGAAATTTGCAATGCATCTGCAATGTCATGCAGCCACATTTTCTATCTTCACGAATCATCGCATTGACGTCACACACATTTCTATCGGTAATGGATGTTGCGAGTCTTCCACTTCTGTCATCATCTGTCACAGTTTTCTCCTACCACTTGGGAATGCGTTGCACTTCATACACATTAGTTTCTGCTACATAACACCGGGCTATAACTGCTGGCAGACTTCTCTCACCTTAGTATCTGCAGCATGCAAATAAAATAATTAGCTTCACAAAACTTAGAGATTTAGAATCAAATTCACCTTATTTTTTATACATTTTTGCAGATAGGCTCGCTATATCTTTCAGTTATTTTTCTGTTTTACGCCCTTAACTAACACCGAGGCTATAAAGGAAGCTAATGTGGGTTCCAAACCATGACCGGTTTTAAAGCTAGTGCAGTTTGACGGTTGCGCTGACTCTCATACAAGATTAACCCTCACAATATAGGTAGTTTCTTATCACACTATATCGCCTCCAAGCAGTAGCGTCATTTCATATTTTCTTACCAGGGGATATGCAATCTTACCAGGGGAATAGCAAGATTGTAAACCGACATTAAAGTTTCTTCTTGTTTCTTTGCTTGTAAAGTACCCAAAATCCTAACATGTACTTTGTTTATTGTAAAACAAGGAAGTGATATTCAAACTATTTGTTTAAGAAAATAAAAACAGATAACGTAGGCATCACACCACAGTTATACAATTTATTAAAATGTACGTGTTTCGCAAACTCAGGAGTGCAATTTTCCTTATAACAAAATACTTTGGTTTGAGTAATATTTACCTGTACCTTGGGCAGAAAGTACTCATACATATGCACTATACTTAGTAGAATGTTCGTTTCATATTAACAAAAGAAGAATGTTTTTAATATATGTAAGTGATTATTATGGGATAGTTGTTGATATGGACATGTTTTATGGTTACCTAGTCAGTGAGTTTGTGTACTTAACAGTTTTAAGAAAAGGATATTATAAGTTATATCAAATAATAAACCAGTTTAGCACCGTTTATAGACGTTGTCATTTTTATTAAAAAAAGGTGAGATTAATGGTACATAATTATCAAAGCTAATATTTTCATGCCAAAGAAATACTACCACTTCGAATTTTTATCTCAGCAAACGAACCAGGTTAACGACTATCTTTTTGATAAGTCGTTATAAAAATTTTGGTGCCGAAACCCGGGATCGAACCAGGGACCTTCAAAACTAAATGCTGTGTATGGTTTTGAATCTTCATGTAACTCGACCTGATTATACGCCATCACTAGATCTAGATTTCCGAATACAGTGTTCCCTTGTAAAGAAGCTAGTATTTCTTCTACTGGAGGATACCTCACTTGTTCCAGATCAATGTGACTGTTAGTGCGTCTCAAATCTAATACCACACGTAGAGAACCATTTTTCTTTGGAACAACATGTAGTAGATTAAGGTGGACGCTCCTTGAAGGCCTAATGATCCCATTTCTTAACATATCTGCTATTTGCTGACGTACATTCTCCCTGTATCTATATGGAATTATATAGGGCTTGGTTACTATGGGTTTGTCTGTTTTAACTTTAAAAGAATAAACAAAATCCTTGCAGCGTCCAGGACGTTCTGAAAAGACATTTCTATGTTTATATAAGATGTTCTTAAAGTCGGCTATTACTGTATTATCAGCAAAATCAAGACTGCTTTCGAGTGATTTAACATGTTCAGAAAATAATACATCATCCTTTACATTCACCAAATTTTGTGTCTTTTCCAACCGTTGATCATTTAATTTATCACTTTCTGCACTAATAGAAACATTATGCACTACAGGAGACATATCATTATATTGACAAGCAAGATTATCTAATTTTGGAAGCAGTTTCTGAACGATTTCCTGAGGTATACCCGGTATCGTCAACGTTTGGTTTTTAAAATCAAGCATGACACGTAATTGGGATAATAAATCTAAGCCCATAATTAATTTCTCGTTAAGATCCTTTATTACCAGAATAGGAATTGATATTTCAAAATCTTGAATAGATATTGTCACACGAGTAATTCCTGCTACTCTCTTTTTATGTTTACCGGTAAAATCAACTATAATAAGATTCTCAGCCTTTTGTAGCTTAGGATTCGAATAATTACTAGTAATTGCTTTCCACAATGAATACGATAATAGAGAGGCATTTGCTCCTGTATCAAGTAGAGCTTCGGTACTTAACCCATTGACTTTAATAGGTATTTTAGCTGTACTATATGACTTTAAAAATACAAAATTTTCTTCAATATTAAAACCATCATTGACAGTATCATCTTCAAACCAACAACGATTTACAACCGGTATAAATTGGTACTGACACCTATTAATTGCTATTTCAGAATAATTATTTACAGTGACGTCATGTGAAAGATCATTTTCATAATTAGCATGAACACAAACGGACCAGTGGTTCTTGAAGATAAAAGCCAAGCCTACTCATGACTTTTATATTCAGTCCCTTTGTCGAGCGACATTTTTATATAACAAAATACTTTGGTTTGAGTAATATTTACCTGTACCTTGGGCAGAAAGTACTCATACATATGCACTATACTTAGTAGAATGTTCGTTTCATATTAACAAAAGAAGAATGTTTTTAATATATGTAAGTGATTATTATGGGATAGTTGTTGATATGGACATGTTTTATGGTTACCTAGTCAGTGAGTTTGTGTACTTAACAGTTTTAAGAAAAGGATATTATAAGTTATATCAAATAATAAACCAGTTTAGCACCGTTTATAGACGTTGTCATTTTTATTAAAAAAAGGTGAGATTAATGGTACATAATTATCAAAGCTAATATTTTCATGCCAAAGAAATACTACCACTTCGAATTTTTATCTCAGCAAACGAACCAGGTTAACGACTATCTTTTTGATAAGTCGTTATATCCTTACCCTTCCAAATCACGTCCCTGCTTCCAAGTGATCTGGATTAAAGAACCACAGGTCCTGGATGTGGCGCCATAACCTTTGTTTAATATACTTCTTCTGTATGTTTGAAGAAAACTATTAATTAAAATACTTCAAACACAAAATAATTAAATTATATTAAGAGAATCAACATTCCACATAAATTTAAATTACATATTATTATTACTAACGGATATCGTGTAGTTTCGGTCTTGTATCGAAATTTCGAGACGAGACTGAGATCGAGACGGGTGCTTATAAGTCAAGACTAGACCGAAACCAAACGTGTCGAGATTTACTCGAGACTTCACCAAAACTCAACGTATCGAGTTTTGTTCAAGACAAGCTCGATATCTAGATAGACACTTATGATTCGGGGCGAAACCGAGTCGAACTCAGTCTCGGTTTCATCTCAAATATTGACGAAAATTACTGAAATTCCCTCTACTAAAAATGCGTTGCATTATTAAGCTATGTAAGAGAGTGGAACAATTGTTTCTGGATGGCAGCAGTTGTATGCGTATACACGAAAATGGGGGGGGGGGAGTGGAAACAAACACCAGCTCTGATAAATTCGTATATTGCAAGTGCTTTAAACGGAAAACACTTTTGAAATGGGATTCAATACGTTTTATTCTCTTTCCAGCCATTTTACATATGTACTCGAAAAGCATATTGCCAACATATTCCGAAACTTAATTTTGTGAAACAAGCATACAAGAGCTCAATTTCCTATGTATGAGTAGGTATTCCGGAATACGATAGGCCAAGATCATGGAAGGAGGAAGAGCATAAGATTAAACCTGATAACTTTTTTAAAGAGCAAGATGACAGCACTTTGCATTAAAAGCATATGACAAACTGTTATCAACATTTCTTTTTAAAAGCAATGAAATGTTAAAAAGAATCTTTAAAAAATATATTTTTAAGTTAAATTAGTATTACTTCATTGTTAACAAACTTTTCTACATTTACAAGATATTAATAATACTTACCATGTACATCTTTAATTCTACTGCTACTTACAGTTGAGAACAGATATAGGTCTACAATGAAGAACTTACTTTGTGAATTAAATAGTCGTAGTTTAAAGTTAGAAAGTAATAGATACGCTCTCCACTCAGGGTAGCCCAAATCACCACGGTTGGTATGAATATGACTTTATAATTCCATAACCTCGGTATTGAGAGGTGATGTGATCACTGGTCAGCACCCCCTCTGCCCGTCTTTTTCTCCAGGTTTCCCAGTTATCCATTTGACATAGATTAGGTGAATTCCAGAGCCACATTTGAGCGAGGGTAAAATTAGTTCAAATCATTCCATCAAGGATTGAAACCGGGCTGTCTGTTGGCAAGTAGCTGCCTTATCGACTAGATCATCGCGGTACTAATTTTATCAAGAAGTTACATGTTTAGGTTTCGTAAAAAAAAAAAAAAAAAATGAACATTTTAACGGATTATACAGAGAAGTTACATATTATATGCGATATAATCAAGCTATTCTAGTCAATGTTTATTTTGGCTCAGCAAATAATGCTCCATATATTTAGCCCATTATTTGCAGTAACTTCTTTTAGAACAAGAAATGATTAAAAGTACTTAAGTTTCTACAGACATTTTAAATAGGTCAACCTGTATTCAAGTGATGCATTTCAGAATCGATTCGTTTTCATTTACTTCGAGGAGTATTAGCCGATAGCTACTGATTGCCTTTTTAAATTATAATTTTCAATCTTTACAAAATATGACACTTTCAAAGTTGTACAGGAAGAACCTATAATAATAATAATAATAATAATAATAATAATAATAATAATAATAATAATAATAATAATAATAATAATAATAATAATAATAATAATAATAATATAAACATACTTTTTACATTTCAGTTCAATGATAAATTGTTCCTCACTTCAATTACTCGTAGAACATTAGTATGAGATCCCCGTGGTCTCATCTGCTTGGATGTTGGATTAGCGTACAAGCCTTCGGAATGAGGGACTCGGCTTGATTTCCGGTGAGTGATCATGAAGTTCGGAAAACACCCAGCCTGATTCCTTCCGCGTCCACGTCAATTATATCGGTAATCTTATTACTAAAGTAAAAATCTAATGCTCGCTTTAAAAACTAACTAAAACCTAGGATGACTCATTTCCAATATTGATTCAATTTAGAATTACAAGACATTTCTTCCAACAATTACAAGACATTTTAAAATGAATAGGGATACAGAGTAACTTTTGATATATGTTTTTCATGGTTTGAAGGGAAGGGAAAACAATTTCTATTTTATGTAGGTAGGAATGCTAAGCAATTAATGCCGAACGGAAAGCATAATTAATATGGAAATGCTTAAACATAGTAGACATTTTATTCCAAGGTTTAAATAAATCTGATTTTCTATTTTGGATTCTGTATAAGCTATGTTTCCTCTATGTTTATATCTAAAATTAGTAAAATTTTGCTCCACTTTAAACAGGAAAGCATAGGATAATTTGGAACTATTCATATCGTAAGGCGAAAGAAAACAAAAATGAAAAATGAAATGAAATCTTTAAGTTTTACGTCCCACGGTTATGTCGGTTAGGCTAAAGGAGACGGTGATTATCAGAAGTGAATGACAAATGGTGGAATGAAGAAAGTGGGAGGAAACGGAAGAACCCCGAGAAAACCCACTAGCACGGTGTTTGTCTACCACAAAGTCCACACGGCGCGAGCTGGGATCGAACCAGGGACCCCAAGCGCAGGAGGTGAACGCTCTGCCACTCAGCCACCGCGCGGGAAGAAAACAAATCAGCATAGTATACAACCCTATAAATTAGTACAAGAAGCGGATAACCGTATACATATTTAGAGTGGGATCTCAATTACGCGAATGTCGGGGTTTGACTCCAACCCGTTTAGGGATCCAGTCCGGGACCATTCACAGTAAAGCTTGAGTGTAGTTATGAGTTAAGTTGCAGGAAGTCTGTATTACATAGTGTCAAATAATTTAGGAAAACTATACTTTTCATTAGAATAAAAATAAGAAAACATTTTCTCAGTTTAAAATAAAACATATTATAGTAGTAGCACTTAGTAATATTTATTAAGACAATGAGTGTGATTTTCTGTTAGTGAGAAGGGCAGTCAAACAAGAATATAATGCATAATAAATGAAAATCCGTAAAAGTTGCATTATAATTTGATTAAACACGAGTTTGGTAGTATCTACGGTGTTATCTGACATGTGGTATTGAATAATACTAATTCAACTTACAGAAACTATAATGTTGGAGTCGATTTATTACAGTTTACTGTCCCTTTTTACTCCCGAGACTATGAGACAAAACCCATTGCTTAACCTTCTTCCCTATCGGGGTTCTTTTTGGACTCCATCGGCTCTAACTTATATATAACTTCATTGTTAATTGATGCAGGAAAGTCATCCTCATTAAGTGCATTCCTTTATTTTTTCCGTCATATTATCACGTATAAATAGATTCTTGTGATATTTTTTGGGTTGTTATACATTTCTGATTGGAGTTCAAAGAGACCCCAGATAGGTACTACGTGGTATCACGTAGTACCTACGTGACATTATTCTCTTCTTATTTTATTTTATTTATTTATTCCCTTCTTATATGAACGTAACTGTACATTAATTCATCAGATGCCCCTGTAACATAGAACAATTAGTGCACTCACTGGATGTCTCGTAATCAGCAACGACCGCCAATTTGACATTCTTCTGCAGACACAGTTCTAGAAAACTAGTGTTGTGAAGTTAAAAAAGATCAGATGAGATCTGCTAGCTCAGGGCTACAGCGATGAAGAGATTTTGCGTGATTTAGAAGACAGATGGTAACGATAATAGTTTTGCTGGGAGTGATGGGAGTGATGCAGCATAGTGACAACACACATTGAAATAAATTTCAAATGCTTTCGGTGTCGGTTGAGAGTTGGGGGCTGTGGTGGTATGTATGAACTTACGAGACTCTGAGCCGATTACAGAAAGCAGCTTGTAGAAATCTATTTTGTTCCATGGCGACAAATGTTGAAACCGGAAATGGTTAATTTTAACCACTCTCAGTTTGAATAGAGGGTTAACAGAAGGGATGGAACCTTTTATTGGAACGTTGACTGAATTGCAAAAATGAATAAATAAATATAAAGAAACTCACCTCGATATCACTTACTGTTTTTACTCTGTAAAAATCAGTATTGAAACTGAAAGTAGTAGTAAATTACAACCCATTCCTTTTATGGTAGAGTATTATACAGTAGAATTTACTGTTGGGAATCCGAAACGTAGTCAACGATTGCATAAAACTGCGTCTCAATATCTCTTACTATTTTTGGTCTGTGGAAATTAGTATTGAAACAAGAAGTTGTAGTAAATTTTAACCACTTCTGGTTTGGGTAGAGTGTTGCGGTTGTGATGTTACGTTCTCTTGAGACCCTGAATTGTTTGCAGAAAGCCACTTGCCACTATATAATACGATAAATGTCGAAACCGGAAAATGGTTAGTTCGAACCACTTCCGGTTTGAATAGAGGGTTAATGGAGGAGATGGAACCTCTTCTTTGGAAGCTTAATCAATTGCAGAAAACTGTATCTTGATACCTCTTGCCGTTTTCGCTCTGTTCAAATCAGCATTGAAACTAGAAGTCATATTAAATTTGAACCACTTTCGATTTTGGTAAAGTGTTCAGGATAGTCGTGGTAAGTTGCCGTAAGATGGTAACTCGTTTCCAATTAACCATTCTCGCTATTTATGACCGTTTTTGTTCTATGGTGATAAACGTTGAAACTGGAAATGACTAATTTGAACCATTTTCGGTTCGAATGGAAAGTTAACGGAAGAGAGGTAACCTATGATTGAATCTAAAAAAAATGAATTGAATGAAAAAATGAATTTCAGTGAATTGAATTAAAAATGAATTGAATGAAACAACGAATTTCAATATCTCTTTATCATTTTTGCTCTGATAGCTGTCGACAGACGGACAAAGCCATTTTATAAGACTACTGACACTTATGCATAGGATAATTTGCAGGTTTAAAATTAAAAATAAAATCAATTTGAATATTATATTGATATGTTTGACATTTCATTAAATGTGAAAATTAACATTTCCAACGCTGCCCATTTCCATAACCGATTTAAACTTAGAATGTATACTTTCTTTATGCAAGTGAGTTTCGTTCCTCAGTGTGAAACCATGGTAGACTTTCAAACTATGGAAGTCCAATATTCAAACTTGAAGCAGTACATCTATAACTACTGGCTGCAATAAATTAATAAGATCAAAGACAGAATCTGTTCCTCGGACACGTAATCCATGGCAAAAAGTTATTACAAGATATGCCCTACTATTTTTGTTCTACAGCGATAAAGGTTGAAACTGAAAATCGTTAGTTTGAACTCAGGGATAGAACCTACTCTTGGGAAGTTAAATCAACAGCAAAGAGAAGTGAATCTCGATATCTCTTACTGTGTTGAAATCAGTATTGAAACCGGAAGTATTAGTAAATTCCAACTATTTCTGGTTTTGTAGAGTGTTGTGGCTTGTGATGGTATGTTCCCTTGACACCCTGAATCGATTGCAAAAAACCGTTTGTCACTATGTATTACCATTTTTGTTCTATGGCGATAAATGTTGAAATTGGAAATGGTTAATTGTAACCGCTTACAGAGTCAATAAAGGTTAAGAGAGAAGGTAGAACCTGCTCTGGGAAGCTGAATCGATTCGATAAAACCGCATCTCGATATATCTGATCGTTTTGCTCTACAGAAATCAGTATTGAAACCGAAAGTTCTAATAAATTACAACCACTTTCGGTTTTGGTACGAATGTTGTCTATTGTTAGTGCAATAAATGAAGCTCAAATTTTAATGAAGATATGAACAAATTAGTAACAAGCTGAAAATTGGGACAGATGTTGAGAATTATGTTCTAAACAACATACTAAAAGTGCCCTGAAACCCCACTGACCTTCGCCCGCCATACTGGAAAATGGCCGATGGAAGTGTCAAATGAACAATACCCAGATAAAATAGTAATATCTTCGTTATGGTTGAACATAAAGAGGTAAATTTAGTGTCGTTTGTAGAACATCGATAACACAATATTTTTTATTGAGAAACAATTTTTTTAATAAAAAGAATACTTTAAGAAATATTTTGCTCTAAATTCTAAAATTAGGAAATTTACCGTCAAACTGATTTAAAATTTTATTGAGCTTAGGAAGTAATTATTAACAAGTTGAAATTTGACATGGATATGGACAAAGAATATTTAAATGACATACTAAAATCCCAAAACTTCTTCGTTCGCCATATTGGGAAATGTCCCAATGTCCAAAGTAATTGAAAGATGATACTTTTAAAGTGAAATACAAAAGTGTAGACCGGGCTAAATATTTGAGAAAGTGTAAATACAGTTGATCCGAAGTCAATTGGGATCAATGTTGGTGGGACGGGGAAACATTATGACGTGGTTAAGGTTGTCATCCGCCGTGTTGGTGGCCGCCATTTTGGAATCAACTTGTTTTTTAATCTTAAATGTCAACATGGTCGCATGACATATTAAACAAAATCCTCGTTCGAAGAGAAACTCAACTGTAAAGTTATTTTTCCAAAACCTACAACAGTTTCGAAGTTGTCAATACATTTAGGATATGTTATGTGTGGAATGCTGTGAAATGTGTTGAGCGATGTTTCGAATTGAAGGATAAAAGTAAAGTGAAAAACAAGCTTTGTAACATCTCACATTACGTATTCTTTAATGACCAGGAAAAGAGAGAGTTAACACACATGAGGCAAATACAATCACATGACATGTTCAACATGTAGACCGTTCTGTTTTATGCACATCATTAACCGTGCGACCCAATGCTTGTGCACTCTGCGAAGCATTGTCGGTCATATTTGTTCACAGGCCATAATGATCTTCCTTTTCAGGTGGCCAATGTCATTAATTTTACACTGGTAAACAACAGCTTTAAGGTGTCTCCAAAGATAAAATTCCAACGGAGTTGGGTCGGGGACCTTGCTGGCCATTCAACTGGTCCATACCGGCCTATCCAGCAACCAGGACACTGTTCATTGAGCGATTAATTATATTACAACTATAATGCTGCTGTGCCACATCTTGTCAATATTGTGGAAATCTCCCTTCCTCGTTCAACAAAAGTGGAATAACAGTGTTTTCAAGTATATCTTCATATTGTGCAGCATCCAAGGACCCATCAATGAAAACAGGTCCAATAAGTTTTTCGCCCCATATTCCACACCACACCATAGCTTTACTTGCATCTCGCATCTTTTATATGCACGGGATAGTTTGGAAGTCTAATAAATACAGATTAGAAAAATGTCGAACAAAACAATTCCACATTTTGTGTAGAAATACATAGACATGAATTTATATTGTTTTTACTAGCCTGAAGCTCGGAATTGTCACGAATTTGAGTCTATTGTCAGTCATGTAGGACAGATTTAAGGTGGGGAGCACTCACGGGGGTTCAGTAAATCTGGTCCCAGCTGGACTTATGGCACTTCATGCATATTTTAGAATTTTCTACAGAACATATGGTTAAAAAAGTGATTTTGGCGTAGGATGCTAGGGTTCAATTCTCGGTAAGAGGACATGTGATTCAGATTTCACGTTGAACGGTAGGTCTACGTTTTGGTACTGGAAAATTAATGGTCGAACGAATTACTCATTTGCATTAAAAACGATTAAAATCGAACGCATAATTGAACTCAATGAATCAAGAAAATATTATCGTGTCCCTACTTTACAAGTTAACAAAATTATAAACATATGAGCAGCATTTCTTTCAGGCATGTTTTGGGGGCAGTGCTTTTTCCCCTCCCCCCGAAGGAGATAAGGTTAATACGTGGTTTTAGGCCAGCCCGCCAGAGGCGGGGATTAGAGGGCAAGAGCGGGCAGTTACCCCTCCCACTTTTTAAAAGTTACCCCTTAATGTACATAGTTTTATTTGGAAAATGTAAAGTTTTTGTAATGCATTACTGGTTCATAGAAAGAATTGTGCCATACAATATTTGCCGTTGCGTGAGTACGTATTGGTTATTTGTCTTCCCGTGGAGTTAAGAAAGCTACAGGAATTGCGTTTTAATTGCAATTAATATTACAATTGCGTATTTATTTAAATGTCATAGCATATATATGTAGTATTTACTGTCTTTCATTTTCTAAGAGTAATAACATACATTTAATGGCATGTGTGGAATTAAAGATGGATGTTGGACTTGTTATTCTTATACAAGTTATTAAACAATAAGATTGACTGTATGGAGTTGGTCTCGAAAATATCATTACGGATTCCCACTTGCAAAATCAGAGTAGAAAATACAGGGACATTTTATTGTGCAAAAGCCAGGAGCAATATATTATATAAATCCCCTATGTGGAGGCTGTGTAAATTATACAATGATATTGTAAATAAGCTTGATAAAGTGGATGTATTTAGTCTTTCAGAAAACAGGTTCAGATCATATGTGAAACAAGAAATTTTCTGTAGTAATAGTTAAGAAATTTATATATGTAACGTTTGCTGTATGTACACAACACTGTAATTGGGTATTAAGCCTGTTGTGTTGTATATTAAATAAATAAATAAATAAATAAAAAAATATAAGTCGTTCATTAATTCCCAGTTTCAATTTAACTTCTACAAAACAAGCCTTATTATTCATTACTATGATTAATATTATCCTTTCTATTTATTTGTTTTGCAAATTTGTTATTAAATAATCTGATCACATAGTTTTCCAGACAAAATTTTAAGATGTTCATGAGCAAGGAATCAAATCTCCTCTTACACTTTCGTTGTTCGGGTACAAAGGGCTAGTACGTACTTGCGTTGCTCTTGTAAATTTACTTAACAAAATATGAAATATGATATACACTATTTTTTAACTGAAAAATATAGTATCCTATTAGTTATACAAGCTTTCGTCAAACAAAGTGTTAGAAACAACCTGGAAAACTAACACTCATATACAAATATTCAGATCATGTCTCGTCCCCCGCTTTTAACGTTCAATCGCCGCCACTGCCTCCCAGTACATGTTTTCTGAAAGAAACACTGTATGTGAGAAATGAAGGTAGTTAGACGTTCATCATTACATAGTTTATTGTATCCCTTTCATATTATATTGTTAATAGTATGTATGCTTAGGGGTATGTAACCGAATAGGTTTACAGAATTGATTGAGAAATTCAAATTGAAGAAGTACACTCACTAACCAAAACATTATCACCACCTACTACTTTTTGAACGAAATCGTTCGACTGACGTAAGAGGCAGGCGTACAGAAGATTCCCTCCCCAGATGGTGACACAGATCTCACTCAATCGCTCTGAAATATTTGTGTGTAGAATGGGGAAGGCTAGTGATATATCAGAGTTTGATTAGGGTCAGGTTGTGATAGCCAAACAGATGGAAAAGAGCATCTTGAAGACAGTCTGACTAGGAACACTTGTCGGGTGTCGCGAGCTGTTGTAGTTAGTCTTCTAAAAGTGAAAAAAAAAAAAAAAAAACAGTGAAACCAAAACAAGACCACAAGAAGTTGGGCGGCCACACCTCATTGAAGATATTGGACGTCGTAGACTGCCGAGGTGTGTGCAACAGGATTGGGAGCAAACTGTGATACAATTAACAATAGATTTTAAGAAACTTGAATAGTGGACAAAGCACAAGTGTGTGTAAACACACAGTTCATCGTACACTGTTACATATGTGCCTCCGCAATAGACGTCCCACATGTGTATCAATGTTCACTGCAATGCATTCTCGATTACGAGTGCAGTGGGCACATATCTATCGGCATTAGATCGCAGAGCAATGGCAAAAGTTGCATGGTCCGACGAATCATGGTATTCATCACATAGATAGTCAGGTCAGAATCCGTCATCTTACAGGGGACCAGCTGATCGAGATTTACTCAGAATGACAATTCCAGGTCGGTGGTGGCTTCATTATGATTTCGAGAAGCCTTTCGTGGTCATCTGTAGGCCCCTGTGTTAGGCACCATAATAGTTCCTAACTATTGGCAGACCATTCCTGATCATGTAAACCCATTCATGTGGATCGTATTTCCAACTGAGAGTAATATATTTAAGCAGGACAACGCCCCTTGTCACAAGGCGAATATCGTGTTGCAATGGTTCGAGGAGCACAGTAGTGGATTTTAATTGCTGCAATAGTACCCGAACTTACCGAACCTTAACCCAATTGAACACCTTTGGGATATCATTAAGCCTTAGATCTGAGTTTAACTTCCTCCTCCTTAGAATTTACAGAAAAAAGATGTGATGCGCCATGCCTCCAGCTAGCTACCAAGGTTCTATTGATTCCATGTCAAACCGCATAGCTCTTGTCCTGGGTGCCAAAGATGGACATATCAATATTAGGTAGGTGGTCATAATGTTTTGGCTGGCCAGTGTATGTTGAACACTGTCAGTAATATCAATTGCTTCCCACTTTTTGTATACTTCATTGTAAATGCTTTAAAGCATTTACAATGAAGTTCAATAATTCTTTAAGTAAGACATATATGCTTATGTGATTATGCAATTAGAAATTCGTTGTAATTTCCTATAATATTTGCGTATCACATCACACATTAAAGAATGCCTTCAAAGTGAAAAATCACTGGAGTTTCCAAACTCTACTTCGCTGCAGCTGCGTATGTGACTTCCCTCTTATAGAACTCGGGTGTCGCCACTGTCTGTACGAAACCACAGATGTGCAGAACAAAGTGCATAGTATCGTCGAGTAATGTATCGTTCGTATAATCTTTGCAATGCAAATACTTCGGTGCAACCGCATATCAATAAGATAGCACACAAGCAAACTTCAGAACTTAAGATTAAACTCACCCCAAGTACTTGCTGATAGGATTAAAATAGTGGAAGATGTTGAAACCTCTATTCCGTTAATTGAGATATATTTTGAACTAACAGTAGTCGAACAGAGTTCGCTGCAGAGGGAACTAACCAAGTTGAAAATGTTAAACACAAACCAGAGAAGAGTGATATGTAACATTACCGTTTAAAAGATTATTTTCCGAGAGAAACGTTTGGTACAACTACGAGGTGGTTTCTGATCAAAATGACAGACAAGTAAATTTCATATTTTGACCTACTCATCTGCTTTTCCGCACAAAGGTCATGTAGAAGGGTCGTAGTTGTAGCAAATGTTTGTCTTGCAAAGATATTTCAAACGGTACATATTACTTTTTTCGCGCTGACGTTCTTCAGCATATATCACGTCACACAACTTTGGAGTTATAGTGAAGGATGTGTCTTATGTCTTGCCTTCTATGGGCAGTGGTCACATTTTGTCAATATTATTTGGAATTCGAAATTACATCTATTCAAACATGGACAGATATAAAAAAAAATACAACATGTGCAGGTCATCTATATATTAAAATGTTAGATTTATATGTTTGTCTCCAAAGAAATGTTTATATGTTTGTCTCGAATCCTTTCGACAATGAGATTTCGAAAACCACAAATGCTACAACCGTGCTGTTTTAACTGGTAGATTCAAAATTTTGCGTAGATTGTCCAGTCCTAATTGAACATTTACAAAACATGGCTGTTATTTCTTTATTACATTTTTAGAGTTACACTGGAAGTGTTGAAATTTCAAAAAAGTAAAGCATCATATCCTACGAGTAATATATTCCAACACCACATCGTTGTATATAGGGGCTGCATATCGCTCGGGCGTTTGTTTCATGGCCAAATGACAATTAAAATTGAAGCATAATCATTTCTCCAGGCTAAGATGAATCTTTATTGTTTGGAGTGTTTTGCCCAATGAACACCATATATCATAGGCAATATAATTAATTGTATATGTAATGTATTTGCTTATTAGATACTGCATGCAAGAAAAAAACACTGATCATATATGAAGTAGAAACTTCAACCGGAAGTAGGCTCAATCTTGCAAACGGTGTTAGATATCGAAAAAAAAAATCTCCCCTTTATGGTACCCCTTGCCGATTTTTATCAAGACGTTTTTCACTTGTGTGTGTAAAGGGACATGTACATATGTTGTGAGGAATAATAAGGAGATTCATGCTCATATGTGAATTATGTGCTGTGTAGAGAGTGCAGGTACAGCTACTCTATATATTAAAATGCTAGGTTTATATGTTTGTCTCCAAAGAAAAGTTTATATGTTTGTCTCCAATCCTTTCGACAATAAGATCTTGAAAACCACAAGTGCTAGAAACGTGCCGTTTACACTGGTCGATTCCAAATGTTGTGTAGATTGTCCAGTCCTAATTGAACATTTACAAAACATGGCCGTTATTTCTTTATTACATTTTTAGAGTTACACTGGAAGTGTTGAATATTTAAAAAGGTAAAGCATCATATCCTCGGAGCTGTATGTTCCAACACCACATAGTCGTATACAGGGGTTCCATATGCCTCAGGCGTTTGTTTCATGGCCAAATGATAACTGAAAACGGAAAGATAAACATTCCTCCAGTCTAAGATGTATTTTTATTGTTTGGAGTGTTTTGCCCAATAACACCATATATCACTGACATTATAATTAATTGTGTGTGTAATGTATTTGCTTACGCATGCAAGAAGAAAGAAAAAAATGGTCATACATAAATTAGAAACTCCAACCGGAAGTAGGCTCAAATCTTGCAAACGGTGCGAGATATTGAATAAACAATCGAAAAAATATCTTCTTTATGGTGAGCTTTGCCGATTTTCATCAAGACATCTTTCGGTTGTCTGTAAATGGACATGCACATACGTTGTGAGGAATGACAAGGAAATTCATTCTCATATGTGAATGATGCGCTGTGTAGAGAGCGCAAGTTCAACTAGTCTATATATTACAATGTTACTTATATATATATATATATATATATATATATATATATATATATATATATATATATATATATATATATATATATATATTTGTGTCCAATCCTTTCGACAATGAGATCTCGAAAACCACTAGTGCTAGAAACGTGCCGTTTTCGCTGGTCGATTCCAAATGTTGTGTAGATTGTCCAGTTCTCATTCAAGTATTCCAAAACCGTGTTGTTAGTATTCTATTCAACATTTGAAAGGCCATTTTGCTCCCATAAGATTAACATTGTTGAAGGACGAAACTACGGTGTTAGGCAACCAGTGGAGAAGTTACGAATGGCGGATTGACGAACATTGCAGGCACTTTGCTTAAATCGGAATGGGGAAACTTACTGCATGCTGGCAACTTCAAATGCCTCAATAGACACAATGAGGCGTACTCAAAAGGATATGGATTTATTAGAAAAAAAGTTTCTACTTGGTATCGTGGTTCTTCTAAAAATTTATTACAAACTCACTCCAACAACTATGCATATCAATTCACTTTTTTGTGAGTCTTCTATCCTTTACCCTAACAGCACAAGATGTGCTAGGCATATGCTATTTAGGTTCCCAGCTACTTTTTAGGTACTCGACACTTGGCATATATGATATTCATGTGCTAAATATGTACTTCAACTACTTACAGTTTTAGGTACTTGTTACACTTAATTGATATTTGCAACTACGTATGTACCACAAATATAGCATTTATATACCTAGCTGTTTCGCACTCTAACAGTTATTTGCTTTTATGTCGTCATTTGAGACACATACTTGTCATGTTTTAGGTATGTCCTTCAGGTACATACTGTTTCAGAAACCCTAACATCAAAAGTAGAGATGCAAGGGCTCGAAAAAAAAGGCTTTTTGGAAAAAAAAACTCGGTTTTTTCTGCTTCGCTTTTTTGCTTGGGAAATGTTGGGCTTTTTTGAAAATTTTGCTTTAAACTGATAAAGCAGACTTTGTTTCGCGTCCCTACAACAAAAAAACTCATTTAAATAGTGGTTGATGCAGATAATAATATGAAACTTCCAAAATAAACCATGAATTTCAAAAAGATCTTTTAAAATTCTTAACATATTTACATTATGAATTCCAAAGGATTAACCAATATATGTAATAATATTTTAACCTCTTATATACAATAAATGCTTTAAAAATGATATACAAATAACTAGCAAAATTGTATGTAGTATTTTTACTTCAAAATATCACACACCCTCTTTTTAAAGCAAAATAAAGAAAAAACATGAGAGAAATTTGCACTTCAAGAGCTTTGTTTCGGGTGGTTCTGTACATTAATGAAATTTTTCAGTTAAATTTTAACTTTTATATACATTGTATGAATATTTCGAACAATTTTTTCACTGATTGATCATATACGTAATAATATGTTACCATCTATCAGGTGCTTCGGATCTGCAAAATCGGCAAAGCTCCAATCTCTGTAATGCACTGACTGCTCGTTAAGCTTGTTCAGAATCGAGAAAGTATCGAATTTTCTGTTCATGGATCATATACGAAGTAGACGGTTCATCTGAGCGTATGGTTTCCTAGGCTGTAGAATCACCATCACGGTTTACCCAATGCTGAAGGTTTCTGAATTTTTAACAAGAAAATTCAACATATAGTTACGATACTTTTTTATATATAAAAAACTATGGAATACATTTAAAAAGAGTGGAAGAATCAATTACTGTTCCAATTCACAAGAAAGACGACAAATTTGATTGTAATAATTGCACTATGCAATACTTAAAAAAAATGTCCTTCGGTTGCAATTGTTGATTCCAAAGTCATATTCATTAAACATTTACGAAAATGTGCATAATTCTCATGAAACTTCGCTTTTGTAAGTTTAACATCGATTTGTTTGAAAAAAACATAACGCTATGAAATATATTAGACATTGCATTTAAATTGATTAAAGGAGTTTGGTAGTAAGTTCCTCAACACCCCTCTTATAACATCAAAAGAGTAGGCTACTTAAATACTTAACTTGGGTACATAGATATCAGGGGCGCCCCAAGAATTATTTTCAGGGGGCCATCTCCATGACTGTTACATTTGATATTTCTGGTATTTAATATACATGGTTCGCTATATTACGTATACATTGTCGTGAGTCAGGGGTACCCTCTCTGCCCCCTTCGTGCGACCATGATAGATGTCCATGTGTACCTGTGTATACCTTAGAAATGTGTCTTTTTCCTACATTTCCGTTTATGCGTATCATCATTTTTATGAATTAGCCCCAGATGTAGTTCCTCATCATGTTCTCGTTATATTGTCCTTGGTAACCGCGTTGGAAAGTCATAATGTCTTGGTGAGATCGCTCACCGTCTTCCTCTGTACTCATATTTTCCTTAAAACTGTCCAGATGAGAGACAAGAACATGTAACTTAAGTGACATCCTCCAACCCGTTTCGCCATGGTTTGTCACCATGTTCATAATTTCCACACAATTTTAAGCTCTGTAATTTCCTAAGAAACACTGAACAACTGCCACACAGCTGCTCCAGGCTTCTTTTTCAATCTCAGTTAGCAACGTGGAGACCTCAGTGGACTGAATTATCATCATCATTTGCGGTCCTACAAACACTCCAGCCTCCATCTTAGCATGAGATAGCTGCAGAAACATGTCTTGTAAAAACTTGAATGTGTCAGAATATCTATCAAAAGCTTTCACAAATTGCTTGATAATGCCAAATTTAATGTGTAGAGGTGGTAACAATACCATTATATGTTCCACAAGTGGCTCCTATTTTACGTTATGTGTCCTCGCAGTATTTTATTCCCGTTGTGCTCGGCATCACTACTGTCTCACAAAGGTAATACGAGAATTTGGTGAAACCGCCCTGCAAACCCATGAGTAAGGCAATAATTTTGAAGTCCCCTATTACTTGCAACCCATATTTTGTATACTCTAAATTGTCCAATAAGGTCTTCAAGCTGTTAGTCTTCCTTCATAGAGACGGAATGAATCACAGGAATAGACAGGTGCTTATTCCCATTGTGCAAATGCACAGCCTTAAGACTTCTATACAAGCTGTCTATAAACGAACGCCACTCTTTCAGAATGCAGGGTATCTTTAAAGCATAAACAGTTACCACAATCCAGCTTTCATACAAAAAAATTTGGAAAACTGTTCGTGCCGTCTCCTTTGAGCTGTTGCGTTTACAGATTTATCAACTATGTTCCAACCTACCATCTTTACTCAGATCTCGAATAAGATCATTTACATCTGGTTAGGATAGTAGGGTTGTCTATTAATAGTTCATATCTGCAATGTTTAATAAGAAAGGCATGTTATGACACAATTGCAGTATAATAGGATATTCTTTTGTTATAAATATACAAGGTGGCTCAAAAGTAGGTATATAGTACCGTAGTGATCAGCTCATTGCATTTTATATCATTTCTTATTGTTATCCAACAGGTAGACTTAGCTTCTTTATTTGTTCTTAATGTGTTTTTACTTACATCTTAAGCTCGGAAGAGCCGAAGCAAATACACCCATAAATTAGAATGTTATACTTGGTCAATGCAATACCTACTTTTGGGACACCCTGTATATACATATACCTTTAAATCCTTACAAATAGCCTTAAAACATTTTGCCCAATGCATGTTGATTCTATCGCGAATCTCTCCGTGTTTGCAGGTTCTTCAATCGAATTTAAATGCAACTTAACGCAACAAACATTTTAAGATGCGCATATAAATTAATTAATATAGGACAAATTCCATATTTTTCATGCTACTACTTACATAAGCGAAATTTCATGGAAAAAAATACACCATTTCCAGTCTCATTCAAGGTAACAATACAGGAAATCACTATTATAAGACAAGGGCAAAATGACTGTTGCATAGTGTTATCGAGGCATTTCTCTTAACATTCTATTAATAAGATTGACCCCGTACGTAGATGAAATTATTGGAGATTATCAGTGTGAATTTAGTTGAAATCGACCAGATATTTACCATTCGTTCGACAAATATTCCAAAAGAAATGGGCATATATTACCCAGTACATCAACTGTTTATTGATTTTAGAAAGGCTTACAACTCGGTTAGGAGGGAAACATTGTACAACATTCTTACAGAATTTGGAATGCCGAAAAAGCTAGATTTATTAAGTGTTTAAATGAATCCAGGGTAAAGTCCGAGCAGAAAAATGCGAGCTTCCACGTCAAGATTGGCCTGAAACAAGGATATGCATTGTCGCCGTTATTATTCAGCTTTGTTCCGGAGTACGCTATAAGAAAAATCAAAGATAGGAACCAGGGCCTAGAGCTGATGGTATTCACCAGGCTATGGTGTATGCTGATGATGTAAATCTGATAGGAGAACAATCGAAAGAAATGCAGAGACCTTATTAAACGCTTGCAGGGACATGAGTAAATGCAGAGAAATATAAATACAAGGAAGATCACAAGGAAGTTACGGCAAGTAATGAATGTGTTAAAATATCAATTAATACTTTCGACACACTGGATACTTTCAAATATCTTGGATCAGTATTACCAGACCAAAATCATACCCACAAAGAAATTAAATGTGGACTGAAATCAGAAAATTCTTGTTATTATTCAGTTCAAAATATTTTGTCGTCGCGAATTCTGTCAAAGAATTTAAAGCTTAAAATATATAAAATGATAATCATGCCTGTTATGCTTTATGGTTGTGAAACATGGTCGCTTACGCTGAGGGAAGAACGCAGACTGAAATTATTTGAGAATAAAATTCTGAGACGAATATTTGGACCCGAGAGGAACGGGAATGGGGAATGGCGGAAACTTCATAAGAAGGAACTACATAATTTATACGGTTTACCAAACATCGTTAGAGTCATCAAGTCTAGGAGGTTCAGGTGAGCAGGTCATGTGGCCAGAATGGAAGAGAGTAGGAACGCTTTCAAAGTTTTAACTGGAAATGAAATCGGTAAACGTCCATTAGGAAAACCTAGGCCCAGATGGGAGGACAATATTAAGATGGATCTAGCAGAAATAGGAATACAGAGTAGAAACTGGATTGAATTGGATAAGGACAGAAGTCAATGGAGAGCTTTTGTGGCCACAGAGAAAGAAGTCCGGGATTCAACCCCGCATTCGACCATTTTGACAAAAGTTTTTCTTAATTCCATCTGTGAATGTAAAGATAGTGCGTGTACTGTGAGTCCTGGCCGACTTACTTTCTAATCGGTTTTAAATCTTTATTATTATTAATTACCAGCAGTGATGGGTTTACGAAGAGGGTTAGGGTGGGAATGTCTTTCGGATTGAAACCTCTACCCCGAAATTAGGGAATTTCAAAAACAAACTAAATATTATTTTTGCCTTTACTCATAAACTTCAAGCTGTCCTCAAATGAAAAAAAGAGAAAAATATGAATTTTTGGAAAAGCTAAACATTAATAAGAAAAGCCCCTCCCAAAATACTTTTCTAAATCCGCCACTGATTATCAGTATAAAATGGTCTTCAAGGTTGTATCTGGAAGATTATAGCTCAATATACAAACGAAACGAAATATTTGTTATGCCTGTACTCAAACTTAAGCTCCTCTTAAATAAAAGTTAGGTATTTTTAGAAAAAAAACAGACATTATTCGGAAAAAACCCTCCCAAATATTTTTCTAAATCCGATACTGTTTATTTCTATCAAATGGTATTGAAGGTTGTGTCCGGAAGATTATTGTTAAATCATTGCACAGCTACAGTATAACGGAAATGTGGAAGTACGCTCTGACAGACATATTGAAAAACGTACGCTCTGATGGATATATTGAAAAATATAAGTTTAATTATGTGCTAGAAACTAGAGTACTAAGCTCTAAGAAGTGAAACACGGGTGACTAAAAAGAAATGATCTAGAGAAGAAAAAATGTCGATAATTCAGAAGTTAAAATAAAGTTAAATAGCTTCTAAATTTGCCCTCAAATACTACGTACTTTATGTTTACTTTAATTCATAAACCATGTGCTCCATCCATCATGATGGTGAATTCCAGAGCGAAATATGGCATTCAGGTCGTGAAATCTTATTTAACTTAGTATACTATAAGAAAGCTATTTAAACAGAAAAATCATGAAAATGAAAAAAGCCAAAATTTCCAAAATTCTCGTTTTTTCCCCAAAAAAGCCGGTTTTTTATGTGCAAAAAACCATCGATTCAAAAAAGCCGGCTTTTTTGCATCTCTAATCAAAAGATGTGCTAGACATCCAGCATTTAGGAGTTCTAAATTCGTCTTTCACATTTGATGCATTTGTTGCATCTTTTTCTAAGCGATTGTGTACTAGAAGCAACAAACGCATCAACTTTATTAGATGGCAACTGTCGCCGATCATTTGAAAGTGAATGTGGAAGAACCATGAAATAAAGTAAATAGACACTCGTCATTTTGTTATAAAATTACATGGCGAGCACATTTTATCTGATCTCAAATGGTTATCGTCGAATATACGCGGTTAAAGGAACACTCTGATTAGCCAAATTCAAAAGACCTCAACAATTTATTCCTTTGTAAACAACGTTCTCTTCATCGCCTCCGTGGCCAAGTCGGAAGAGCACGCAGCTAGTAATCCAAAGGTTAGTGGTTCACGCCCACTCTGGTGTATCGGTACACACTTTTTTTTAGTTATTTAAAGTGTTTTTAGACTCACCTTAATGTAAACACATTAGGCATATAGGCGATTTAACATATTTTGGGGGAGTAATTTTGTGGCTCATTGACGCTTACGGCATGGGGAACATACCTAGAACATTCTAGGCACGTTCCCCAGGTACTTGTCAGGCATGTGCCTAGGTGCGGACATAGACTGTGAATATCACTTGCCATCCATGTGATTTCTCTCTTAGAGATACATAAGGCACATACTGGACCCATTCCCATGTACCTGAGGGAACATGATAGGCATATGCCTGCTATGTAATTGTGCTGTTAGGGTACTTGTGTGACTAAGGACACATGTACAGTGGGAAGGAGATTCGTGGCCATAACAGAACGATGCACTGAGCAGACAGCGCAGGTTCAGTTAGTCTATATACTAAAATGCTAGGTTTATATGTTTGTCTCCAAAGAAAAGTTTATATGTTTGTCTCCAATTCTTTCGACAATGGGATCTCGAAAACCACAAGTGCTAGAAACTTGCCGTTTGCACTAGTCGATTCGAAATTTTGTGTGGATTGTCAAGTTCTAATCGAGTATTTAAAAAAAAAACATGGCAGTTATTTCATTACTACAATTTTAAGGCCACACTAGAAGTGTTGAAATTTTAGAAAAGTAAAACATCGTATTATACGCACTATGCATTCCAGCACCACATAATTGTATACAGGAGTAGAATATCTCTCAGGCGTTTTTCATGCCCAAATGATAATGACCAGGGCCCGGATCTTGTTGACAAGTCAACTTTTTTCTGTTAAGCATAGGACAAGGCAAGTTCAAATAAAAACGTTATTCATCAACTCTAGGTTCTAAAAATATAGTTTTTTAGGGACAACTTTTGGTCACTTTTTGTCGTTTTGATATTTCAGGTCATTTTTTAATATTTTAAGGTAACTTTTAGGTCACTTACGGTCTTTTTATTCTTTTTCTTCTACATAAGGAAATCTTTAAATGAACACGGTTTACGAATGTGGAAAACACGAAGTTGAATAATCTCTTTTCTTGCTTCCTGACTATTGGGATGGAAAAACTGCATTTTTAACAAGCTAATGAAAACTAAGCTGTAGCTGGTTAACGAAAGATGGGGGTTGGTAGTTTTGGGTTGTTGACCACAAAGGATGTGATCACGTGAATAACTAAAAATGGATTAGAAGGCGTACAAGGATTTAAAACAGGTTTCTATCCATTATTTTCATGTAGTCTACACTTGCGAACTTTTATTGTTTAAGAGTGCTCCCTAGCGGGAGTGAACTGACGCTTTCAATACTTACAATGCCGTACAATGGACTGATCAATAGAAATGAATGATCAATGGACCGCAACTAAGTGAAACAATGCTTTTTGAATATGAGTGAGAAATGTTAACTAAAAATCCAATGGATATTAAAAAATGTCAATGTTTAACGAAATAAACGTTTAAGAAAACGCAAGTTTTAAGGTCAATTTTGGTGATTTTTAGGGTCATTTTACAGGAATTTTAGTGTCATTTTATAGGTCACTTTTTAGAAAATTTTAGGTCAACAACATCCGGGCTCTGATAATGACAAACTAAGAACAACCACTTCCCAGTCTAAGATGAATCTTTATTGTTTGGAGTGTTTTTAACAATGAACACCATATATCACTGATATTATAATTGTGTGTAATGTATTTGCGTATTACATACTGCATGCAAGAAGAAAGAAAACAGTGATCATACATGAATTAGAAACTGCAACCGCAAGTAGGCTCAAATCTTGCAAATGATGCGAAATATTGAAAAAATCTACCCTTTATGGTATCCCTTGTTTATTTTTATGAAGACGTCTTTCGCTTGTGTCTGTAAAGGGACATGTATAGATGTTGATAGGGATGAGAAATGGCAAGGAGATTCATACTCATATTTTTCTATGTGAATAATGCACTGTGTAGAGTGCGCATGCTCAGCTAGTCTACATATTAAAATGCTAGGTTTATATGTTTGTCCGTAATCCTTTCGACAATGAGATCTCGAAAACCTCAGGTACTAGAAACGTTCCGTTTTCACTGGTCGATTCCAAATTTTGTGTAGATTGTCCAGTTCTAATTGAATATTTGCAAAACATGGCCGTTATTACATTTCTAGAGGTACACTGGAAGTGTTGATTTTCTTTTTAAATAGAGCATCATATCCTACGAGTTATACATTCAAACACCACATCGTTGTATATAGGGGTTGTATATCTCTCAGGAGTTAGTTTCGTGGACAAATTATAATTAAAAACGAAGGATAACAATTTCTCCACTCTAAGATGAATCTTTATTGTTTGGAGGGTTTTGCTCAATGGACAGCATACATAACTGACATTATAATTAATTGTGTATGTAATGTATTTGCTTATTACATACTGCATGCAAGAAGAAAGTGAACACTATCATACATGAATTAGGAACTCTAACCGGAAGTATGCTCAATCTTGCAAATGGTGCAAGATATTGAAAAAAAAAATAATCGAGAAAATCTCCCCTTTATGGTACCCGTTGCCGATTTGTATGAAGATATCCTTCACTTGTGTCTGTAAAGGGACATTTATAGATGTGAAGAATGACAAGGAGATTTATGCACATAAGTGAATGATGCGCTGTGTAGATAGCGCACGTTCAGCTAGTTAATATAATTCTTCGAAGATTTTGAAGAGAATATCCAGACTGAAAGTTTTGAAAATAAAATCTTGAGACAAATATTCGGACCTTCGGAGGAAAAGGGATGGAGAATAGTAGAAACTTCATAACGAGAAACAGAATAATTTATACCATTTAGCTAACACTGTTAGGATCATTAAATTCAGCAGACACGAAACAATTTTGAAAATTATATTGAAAATCCAGTTTGAAATAGTTCATTAGGAAGATTTAGACACAGATGGGAAGGCAATATTAAGATGGATCTTGCAGAAATAGGACACAAAGTAGAAACTAGGTCCAACTAGGTAAGGACAGAAGTCAATAGAAAGCTTTTGTGAATGTGGCATTGAACCTTCGAGTTCCGTGGGCATAGAGTTAGACTTCAAAGCACTCCGTAAATCATCTAATACATCGTTTGTTAACCACCAATGGATTGCTACCCAGTCGTGCGTTCTGAGGAAGTGTAAGATGGGTCACGAAGTTCTCTATCCGACTCGAATCTTAACGATTTTTATGTAATTAAGAAGTGAATATTTTGAAATGTTGAATGTGAGTACAACAAGCTTATATCACTCTATACCATATGTTTGAAAGAATGGGGAACAAGATGACGCTCCTGTTTCAGGTAAAAGTCAAGCACAGAGATGTGTTTGATGCATTTTTAGGACTTGACAACGTGCTGGCGTTATGAGACACAAAGCGAAAGAGGGAAACAAACAAAAATCACAAGTTCAACAGTGACTCCTTCCCTGGGTACCTATGAAAATTACAAAAAAGTAAAGAAAGTTTATTTTAACGTCTTACTGTTACTCACTCTAGTCTAAAGAAGACAGATGAATAATGAAAGTGAATGACAACGAAATAATTGGATGTATGATAATATTGGAGGAAACAAGAGAACCTAAAAAAATCCACGGACACGATCTTGCCTACAAACTCATATAGCCAGGAATCGAATCAGGGATCCCTCACAGTGGGTGTGATTTCTCTGCCAGCGATGCACCGTCTACCCTATGAAAAGGCTTGATTTTAATTTTCAACATCTGGTTAATTACAGGTACCGGTACTTAGATTCTGGGCCTCGTGAACTTCGATATCCTTGTGTTGGGATCCCAGATTTCTAGATTGAAAAACACTGATCTATGATTTACACACCTTGAAAACGAAACAACAGACATTAAAAAAATGTTGTTACAAATAAGGCCAATAAACAGCATATCAAACCTTATGTTGAAAGGTGTTTTAAATTTCGAAATTTATCGGAAAACTTTAAGACAAAATATAGAGTAATTTACAAGCTGAATTATGCAATATAGAAAGAGTACAGAGCTGAGTTATTTCTGATTTATTTTAAAGTTTTCAAACAAATTGGAAAGCTATCTATAGGGTGTATCAAAAGTAGGAATACAGTTTCGTACTGATCAGCTCATTGTATTTTATATAATTTCTTATTGTTATCCATCATGTAGACGTAGTTTCTTTATTATTTGTTCTTGCAGTTCTTTTATTTATGCCTTAAGTTCTGAACAGCCAAAGCAAATAAACCTATAAGCTAGAATGTTATACTAGATCAATGTAGGGGTCCATACCTACTTTTGGGCCACCCTGTATATTACATTCTCAAGAGTTAGGAAAATCACTACGTGCTACCTACTGATATACCCAGAAACCGTTAGCAAAAAGAAGCTTTTCGCAGTTAAAAAAGAAAAAGAAAGATAGATAGATAGATAGATAGATAGAAAAGAAACTACGGTCCCAAGATATGTATTCTGGTTACGTCACTGAATTAAAAAAAAAAAAACAAGCTGCGCATCCTGAAACGAATGCTCTTATGATATTACTGGATTTAATACGCCACGATTTGTTTGTGTTATGAAATCCTATGCACACAGGATTTCCCTTCCAGAAATAGTCTAATCGGGGAATAAAGTTCAATATATAGTATATTGCAAGGATCTAACATCATGACAAGAGCACATGTCAACACAACACGTGCTATTCTTTGAAAACAACATAGCAGACGAGAACCCAACACGAAAAACTCCGAGGAACGCCGAAAGAAGATGGACCTATAAAATTCAATATATAGTATATAATATAAGTTCAAAAATTCTGTTTTCTTAAACGCGTTTTCCTTTGTTTCTTTGCAAAACTACGCTCCTGCGGTCATTGAGCCCTGCTGATTTGTAACTCCTCCTTCTCGCTAGATGTCTCTGTCTACACTCGGTCCGCTTTCATGCTGTAAGTCACGTACACCATCTACATCCCATCTAGATTCGCGCTATGGTATCGTGACTGAGGTGTAGCATTGCAAGGTAGTTAAGCGAGTTCTCGCACATTGCAAAATAAAGTTACTAATACAGAGAACTTCGAAATTTATTCTAGTGACCAACAAGTAATACTATAAAAAAAAAAAAAAATACAAAAACACAAAAGGTCGAAGCAGTTTTTTTTATTAATATTACTTTGGTCTTACGTCCAATGGCGAAGCGTGACGTGAAAAACTGGGTAGACTAGAACTACACACACACACAGTGGCGGCGCTAGGCTCGTAATAGTAGGGGGCAAGAGGGGAGGCAACCACACTTGTTTTGCTTTTATTATTATTATTATTATTATTATTATTATTATTATTATTATTATTATTATTATTATTATTATTATTTAATTCTGAGCTTCTAAGGTTTTAACAAACTCTGTAATTAACGTACCTCTGAGCTTTTGTTTTTGTAATTTTCTGAAGATTCCTTCAGTGCTCATTTTCCATACGAATATAATTGAGAACATCTCACTACATAAAACGGCAGCTTTTGTAATCACGTCTCATTCTCATTATATCTTCTATATCTGTTGTAGCGTTCCATTTAATTTGTATGTTCATATTAATAAATATAGGTACAGTAAGATATGCTTTCTACATGGTACAAGAAATGGTACTGATTTACTATTAGGATGGATAATGAGTGCCATTACCTTAGCGGTAGTGCAATTACTCTCAAACGTACCTAGGTATATTGTTACTTTCTGGCGTTTGTGGAAATAATTGTTAACGATAGGCAAGAAAGTAACACGCAAAAAAGTACTAGAAACATTGCTTTTTCAGACGATCGTTCTCTTTTTATTTTATTCCGCACAGTTTTTGAGATTTATAACTTTTCCCTTCATTTCTTGACCTCCATTTTCCCTTACTCGTTCCAATTTTCGTATTTATAATGATTTTCCTGTTAAATTTACAACAAATATACATTTCACGATTATACACATAGTAACAGTACTAAAAGGACCCTGCAAAATCATTAGCAAATTATATTCCCACAACAAGACAGTTATAGATATGCGACAATCATTTTGGACATGACTGTACTTGAAACAAGGAGTAACAGATGAATTTTATAAAGACATGTAACAGTATTATGAAAGCATTTACATGTAAAGAAACATTGATGTCCACTATTGTGAGAGTTTTTCAGTTTTTATATAAGGTTCTGTTCATTGTAATGGCAAATATAAAACAAAGTAATACGTCACAATATATCTAACAAAACTGGCATGAATGCGTTAATGCACAAAGGTAGCTCTATATCTCTAAACATGTCAGTGAACAACAAAGATTTCAGTGACAAATTTAACAGTACCAACCGGTTGTACAAGGGAAAATTGGGGGGGACAAAGGAGGGCTAGAAAAAAATATTAGGGTTGCAGTCGCCTCTCATCGCCCTGAGCGCCGCCACTGCACACACACACACACACACACACACACACACACACACACACACACACACACACACACACACATATATATATATATATATATATATATATATATATATATATATATATATATATATATATTGATTTCTCACATCGAAACTTCATATGAACCTACGGAGAAAAGTGCATAGTTTCAGAGCTAGGGCTATCCAAAATCGCGAAAAAGCTAGATTTCAACAAGCTCTGTTTCGAATTCCAGAAACTGTGGATGGTGGCCTTATCAGTGTAAAGGAAGTAATAGTAATTGCGCCACCCTATCGCACTCTTGATTATCCAATCTGCGGGCCCCATAGACCAAAGCGTTAGTGCGAATGAGTCAGAGGTAGTTTTGCCCGGGATTGCGTCACCTATTGAAATTTTGCTTATGCTTACTGAGAGGCCATGCACGCTGGTGCGAATGAGTCAGAGGTACCTTGGCCCGGATAATGCGTTTGTATGACGCCATTGAATTGGGATTTTTGGATCAGAGGTTATGATGATTTGTTTGTTTTCTTTTATGGACATAAAATTATTAAAAACATGGTCTTTGATCTCTTTCTTGACGATTTATTACGTTATTAATTAGTACAGGTTTATGAATGCTTTTTATTTTCGTTTCCTTTTATGGCATAAAATTTGGAGATTGTTATCCGTCTAATGAGATGGTACTACCCTATATCATTATATATTGGGACTAACACTGGAGCAAATGAAAAATGAAATGAAATCTTTAGTTTAACGTCCCATGGTTATGCCGGTTAAGTTAAAGGAGACGGTGATGATGAGAAATGAATGAAATGGTTGAATGAAGAAAGTGGGAGGAAACGGGAGAACCCCGAGAAAATCCACGACCACGGTGTTTGTTTACCACAAAGTCCACACGGCGCGAGCTGAGACCGACCCAGATACTCCAAGCACCGGAGGTGAACGCTCTACCACTGAGCCACCGCGCCCTTACTGGTGCGAATGAATTAGAGGTATTTGGTCCGAGCTAATGTGTTCATATGACGTTACTGAACTGGAGCTTATATGACTTTGATATTAATTTAAATTCTTGTGCTGTTTAGGATTTATGCTCTACATAGACGTTGTGAGAGCTCTTCAAAGTAGAGTTTGGTGTCACTTTATTTACATATAATGAGGATATGCACTCCTCTTAAACATTTTTATATGAGAGAACCACGATACTTTAAGGTCACCTTCTTGGTTCTGGTGTTAGTTCGTGTGATTTATATCTTAAATAACCTTGACGGTTTAGTTTAAATCATAATTCAAAAATATTTTAGTATGTGCCAAAAATTTTCAGTGAGTGCAAATAGGGAATTGGTTAACCGTCAAACGTTATCCGGTTTCAAACTATTCGATTAAAAACAAACGGTTTTTAACTATTCGATTAACAAATAAACGTTTCTTAACTATTCGATTAAATTTTTGAGTCCACTAATATCCAGTTATTACAAAAGTTCAAGTGAAAATTTGGAACTAAAATATTTCGAACTCAAATTTTCAAATCAAAAATATTCAAACTGAAATTTTTGAATTAAAAACATCAAATTAAACTTTTCGAACAAAATAGTTGAAATCAATATTTTCGAATTAAAATTTTCAAACAAAAAAATCAAACTGAAATTTTCGAATTATAAACATCGAACCAAAATTTTCGAACAAACATTTGAAATAAACTTTTGGAATTCAATTTTTTCAAACCAAACAATTTCACTGAAATATTTTGAACTAGAAATTTTAAACTAAAATTTACGAATCAAAACATTTCAAAACAATTATTAGAACTAGAAAGAAACTAAAATTTTGAAACAAAAAATTGAAATAACATGTTTCGAATTCAATTTTTTTCAAACCAAACAATTTCACACTGAAATTTTTGAACTAGAAATTCTAAACTAAAAATTTCGAAAAATGAAATAAAAATTTTCGAACCAAAATATTTCAATCCAAATTTTTGAACTAGAAAGTTGAAACTAAATTTTTCGAACAAAAATTAACAAAAATTTTCGAATTCAAATTTTTCAAACCAAACAATTTCACACTGAAATTTTTGAACTAAACTTTTAAGCTAAATACTTCGAAAAATGGAATCAAAATTTTTGAACATAAACATTTCAATCTAAATTTTAGAACTAGAAAATTGAAACTAAAATTTTCGAACAAGAAAAAATCAAGATTTTTCAAACCATAAAATTTTCAAACTGAAATTTTCGAATTAAAAGTTTCAACCTGTGTTCGAGCTAAAAATTTTATAACGAAATTTTCAAATCACATTTTTTGGACCTAAAATTTCAAACCAAAATTGTCGAACTGAAAGTTAAAATTTCGAACAAAAGAAATAATTTGAAATTTTCAAAGAAACTTTTTGAAAACAATTTAGCAGAAGTTTGAAAGTGATCACATACATATTACACCTCAGAAATAAACGGTTTTCAACAAATAACCGTTTTTGACTACATTTATAATCTTAAAATTAAAAGTGTAAAGTTTATTAATGGATTTCAAGCTCGAACTAGAAGTTAGAGGTAGGGATTAACTAATTTTGGGCAGAGGTAACTTCGCATCAATAACTATCTTCTATTCAAGTATTGTAGACATAAAAGTTTATCATTTCAGATTAGGAGAAAACACCATAAAATTAAATAATTGGCAATGATCTGTTTGGTCATTACTCATTTCATAAGGCATAACCATACCCGTTTACTGATTTGAAAATTAAAATTGTCGTGAAGAAATATTTGGGACTAAGTTTTTAAGACGATGAACCGTTTGGTAAGCCATAGCCGGATTGAGACATTGATATTGCTTGAAATGAAGTTTAATCAAGCTTTATTTCATCAGACAGTCCTAAGTTACGATCCGTTTTAGTGAACTGTAACCTTTATTTGTTTAAGATCAACGTCGATGTAATGGCCAGCCATAACCGGACTTTTTTCGTATCATCATGAAAGCACGCAAAATTTCTTGTGGTCATAGCCGCTACGCTACGTGAAACCCGAATCACTACCACAGAACAAACAAACTCATATTTTTAAGACTACAACGATAACATTATATATACTTGGGCAGAAAGTGCTTTAATGTATGCACTTTCTCAAGAAAAGAAGAAAACGAAAAGAAATAGTTAACAATTATTACTTACTTGTTTATAAGGATAATTACAAAGAAAATCTGACACAGAGATGGAAAATAAACGTTTCCTTGTTTACAAAATGAGGTTTGATTAATTAAATGATACAAACCAGGTAAATAAAACGAACATTAGCAATTGTTTTCGTTTTATATGGTGCCTTATTACCGGGAATTGGATAGTCTGAAGTTTAGTATAGATTACCAATATAACTTTGTGTGATTTCTTTAAATAAATTAGGTCACCACGGATTATATATTATTAAGAAATGAAAAGAAAATATATGTTAAAATGGATGGTAATCGTCAATCTGCGCCAACAGGTGCTGAATGTGTAGGAAATCTAACCACTGCTATTACCGGATCTGAGATTATGGAAACACAATTACAGATGATGTTGCAAACTATAACAAGACAAATTGAAACACAATTTAAGCAGATGGATAATAAAATGGATCAGTATAATGCGATACTAGAGGATAGGATTGAACAAATGGAACAGTCCAATGCCAGGATAGAAGATAAAATTGAAGTACGATTTCAAAAGGTGGAACGTTCTCTTGAAAATATACAGAGAGTCTTTAATGATGATGTCACATCCTTAAAGGATAAGTTGGAAGGGCTTGAGTCACAAGTGAATAGAGATCATAACCATATTGCTATATTGCAGAAACAGATCCAGACTATCGAAAGGAAGGTGACTCCCAATCAAATTGATACTAATGACATTAGCGGCACAGGAATCCCTGTAGAGGAAAGGCTTAAAACACCAACTGCTATAAATGAAGAAGAAGGTGATACTAGAAACAGGACGAGAAATCGTATGAAGGAAACACGTGTACCAGTAATTGCATCAGACGTTGAAGTTCTGTCTAATACCGACAGTGATCAGGATATACAGGAGGAGAGAACGAAAAGGATATTATCTATCAAATTTAGCGATATCAAGTCGTTAACAAAATATAGCGGTCGTGTTGATGATATGCCAGCCAGCATGTTTCTGGAAAAATTTGAAGAGCAGTGCGAATTGTTCGGCGTAGGTAAGGCTAGTTATTTGAAAATCCTTTTCCATGTACTAGTACCACATTGTTCCATTTGGCACAAGGCAATTAAAGGATCGTTACGTAGTTATGAGGATTTTAAAGATGCTCTTCTAGTAAATTTTGAAAATGATTTTGTTTTAGCCAATAGAGATGCTCAAATTCGTAATCGCAAATATGATCCTAGGATTGATAAAAGTATTGTGGATTTTGTGGTGTCGGCTTATAATGACCTTAAATCACTCAATGTGTATCAACCAGACTCGAGAATTATTACTTCAATTCGTATTCTGTTGCCCTACAAATTGCAGCAAATCTTACTATCTTCACAATGCGTCAGTTTTAGCCATTTGCTGCTGATTGTACAGAACTATGAAAACAATTTACCAATTCAAGGTAATGTAAATAAATCGCAGTCAGGCAATTTAATAACAAAGGGACAAGGTCATTTCCCTATACGGAATATTTCTGTAACAAAAGGCAATAAACTTAACGTTAGAAATAACTACAGGGTAGACAGAAACTCTCAGAATAGTAATAATGATTATGATCACAGGAATAATACCCTTAATAGATCTAATCACAACAGTAATCAATATAATAGAAGAAATAGACTTGAATTCCAAAGAAACAATGATGCATCTAAAGCCAATATAAGACCACCTACGAGAGAATGTGCTATACAGTGCAGTTTTACAGATATTTCGCAAAATTCTGCATCTTTAAACTAAAGAAAGCTGGCTGGAATCGGGTTAATGCCATGTCAGCTAATGGTTTGCACGATAGAAGCTTGGGGAATGTAATCCAGGAAAGTAGTGTAAATATTTCTGTTTCCGAAACTACTACTAAATGTTTAGATAACGTTAATTATTATCAATACATACCAGTTCGTAATTGCTTTTGGTCTATTGATGATACTGTGGAAGATAACTGCGCCATAGACGAGGACTTCGTTTTCTTAAAAACTTATTCTACTGCGAGAATACCAGTATCCGTTAACGGTAAGCAAATTCAAGCTTTAATAGATACTGGAGCTTCCATATCATTATTATCATATTCATTTTGGAAAGAATTAACAAAAGATATATCCAATCATACGTTACAAAAAATTGACAATATAATTTGGTTGATTACACTGGAAAACATAAAAAGAGAGTTAAGGCAAAACCCAGGTGGTCATCACTCTAAAAGATTTTGAAGTAATTCTACCTCTTTTAGTTATTTCTGAATTAAAGGAAAATTTATTACTTGGTTTGTACTCTCTCACACAACTACGTGTTATAATAAATTTTCAAAATAACACATTTTCAATTAGCACAATTAGTGATAGAACAATTCTAGATTTAATTCCAGTTCAAGATAATTTTGAAAGTCAATGCCAATGTATAATCAAAAGTATCGATTCAAATGAACTTACTGATAAATCTACAGGAAGTAATAACAAGAATGTTCAGTGTTTTAAGGATTATAATCAAGTTACTAGGATTAATCGGTCCTTAGATGACAGCGTTGAGGCAATAATACAATCTTTAGAACCTAAATATTTAAATTTTGCTCCAAGGCTCAAGGAAATCATTTTTAAAAACGCAAAAGTGTTTTCAACGGTTCCAGGGTGTTGCAATAATTTTACTTATACTATTCATGTGGATACGGATGAACCGATAGTGACCAGACCGTATCTTATTCCATACAAATTTAGAGATGAAGTTCGCAGATAAATAAGTGAGATGCTGGAAGAGGGAATAATTCGTGCTTCGCAAAGTATTCATTTAAACCCAATTCACGTAGTACTCAAGAAAGATGGTAATAATATAAGAATAGTTCTTGATCTCAGAAAATTAAACAAGATGAGTATAACCGTGTAGTTTTTGGCTTGGTAAACGGAAGTGCTGCTTTGGCGATATGTCTTAATCGAATATTGGGACAAGACCTACGGAAAAATGTCATATCTTATGCAGATGATATCTTAATTAAAGGGTGAAAAACCCGATGATTATTTAAATCATCTCGACATTGTTTTATCGCGTTTGGGGAAAGCCGGCCTTACTATCAATTTAGATAAACCTAAATTCTTCAAAGAATCAATTGAATTCTTTGGTTATGTCATCAATTCTCAAGGTATCCAAGCTATAAAAGATTTACCACCTCCAACAAATATAAAGGAAACGAGACAGATATTAGGATTATTTAATTGGTTCCGCGGAAATAGCAGAACCCATGTTCCACGTCGTAAAGAAAGGAATACCCTGGCAATGGGGTGATAGTCAAGAACGTAGCATCCAGAAACTAAAAGCATGTATTATAAATAATATGTATCTAAATTATCCTGATTTTGAACGTCCATTTTACGTCCAATGGGATGGAGCATTAGCGGGAATTTCCGAAATTCTATGGCAACCGAACCCAACAGATGATAATCCTGCCGTGATACATTATGTGAGTCGTACTCTTAAAAAGGCAGAGAAAGGATATACAACAACAGAAATAGAATTACTTGCAGTACGGTTTGCTGTACATAAGTTTGTACCATATTTAATAGGAAGACATTTCACTGTTTTGACAGATCATAATTCGTTACATCTTCATAAAGTTCAAGGATATAATAGTCGTCTTCTTAAGTGGTCTTTGGAACTACAATCTTTTGATTTTGAAGTAAGACACGTCAAAGGAATTCAAAACACTCCTGTAGATACTCTGTCTAGCATATTCCCCTATCAAGGACATAAATTACTTTCTATCAACGCGCTCAATGTTTTACAAGAACAAATAGCTCAAATTTCTCCACAAGAATTAATAGAGCAGCAACAGAATTTTGAAGAATATGCAAATATTAGAAAACATTTAACTTTATGTCCAAAAGAATGTACCTGTCCTCGTAACTGGATGACAATCTACGAAATTCAAGACGGAGTACTTCTTATTAAAGATCTTAAATATATTTCTAGGAGAAAAATATGTGTACCACCTACCTTAGTTCCTCGTATCCTCAAAGCTCTTCACGATGATTTTGGTCATCTCGGATACTTCAAAGTGTATTATTTGATAAGTAAATCATTTTATTGGAAATCAATGAGGACCCACATTTAGAATTACGTAAACGACTGTGAAGAATGCATGCGAATCAAACACAATTGTCGAGCAGTGTATAAACCTATGTTATCTATTACGCCGGAGAAACCACATTCATGGATTTCTGTAGACTTTTATGGTCCATTACCCAGAGCAAGAATAGGTGACACATATCTATTTACTGTAATGGATATATTTACAAGGTATCTAGTGGCTTACCCTTTAAGGAGAGCAACTTCATCTGCCATCGTAAATAGGATACTGAAGGTCTACATTCCACATTGTGGCCCTATAAGTCATATTCTTTGTGACAAAGGTAGCCAGTTCTGTTCCAATGTACTTTTACGAGCTATGAAAAATGCAAACATCAAGGTTCATTTCGTGACTCCATATCATCCAAGTAGTTCTGTCGTGGAGAACCTGCACCGTAACTTAGGAATGTTATTCCGCCATTTGTGTAAACGTAAACATTCAGATTGGATCGACCATGTCACGGAAGTTACGTACTTCTTAAATTATTCCATCTCTGAAACGGTAGGGGTGGCTCATGCTAAGATACACAACGGAACGGATTTTGTATCTCCTGTTGAACAACATTTTGGAATGATCTGAGTGGATATAACAGTATTGATTATTCACATCTAATTAATATGGCTCATATCCGAATAGAAGAAAAATTTAAGGCCTGTAACCAACGGATTATGGAACAACAGCTTGACAAACTCAAAATTCAAGTTAATGATCTTGTATTTGTTCGTCTACATTCTCAAAGTGACACAAATTTGAAAAGAATTTCCAAGTTTTGTGAAGTATTTGCAGGGCCTTAAATATGTACGAAAGAAATTAATCCAAAGGTATTCGAACTGTATGATGCGAAAACAGGTAAACTTGTAGGATTACGAAATGTTGATGAACTTGAAAGATGGTGTCCTTCTAAATACACAAAGGAGAAATGGTTACAGATAGTTAAAAATGTTCCGCAAAATGTCTTCTCAGAAATAAACATTGAATATGAATAGTAAGAATTTTATATAAAATTATGAATATCTCTTTTGTAGATACAATAAATGTATTGAGTTAGCAGTAAGGGCCTGACCTAAGGAAACTTTTGGCCCCTGGGTTCCTGCCTCAGGACCCATAGTCGTTGGCCCGGGGTAAATAACCTAGGAGTACTTACGACCACCCCCACTAAATTTTGGCAGGGGTACCATGGCCCACCCCCCAAATTTTGGCAGGGGTACATAGGACCACCCCCTTAAATTTTGGAAATTGCCAAATCTAAAAATTGGGTGTGGTAGCCTAGGACCATAGTATGTACCTCTATCAGTATTGGGGGTCTATGTCGTTCCCTTTCATGGGTAAAAAATTGCCAAAAAATTAAATTTCGAGGATTTTTGACCTAATTTATCGCCTTTGATGAGGAGTTATTATATTATATAGTTATATGGTCGTATACAGGGGTCCATTCCCTTTCATAAGATACGGGTATATTTGTGCACAACTTTTAAAATTTGCACAATAGTACACGTCAGAACATGGGGTTGTATTTGAAATGAAAAAAACAAATCATTGAAATCGATCATTTTATTACACTGCATTGGTTTAATCACATACATCCATACCAAATAAAGGATCTGGATATTGTCGATACAATGTATTTTGAAATTTTAGCACTAGTTTGTCTTTAGCGTATAATTTTAATTCCAGTTGAAGTCTTTTAAGGTCTATTGCAATATCAATTGGTGGAAACTCAATGTCCATTTGATCAAAAATAAACTGTTTATCAATACAGGTATGCACCCACGAACGATGTTGACAACCTTCACAACATCTAGATACATGTTGTACAATATGCATGATACATTTCTCAAAATAGTACTTTTTCAGGAATATACTTATTTTGTTGCACACTTCCAAGGCATGTTTAACACACTGGAATACGTTGATGAATTTGTTCCATTCCGTTTGCGTTAGATACACCATGTTGCGAGGGACATGCAATGTACTCTTTTTACGTAACAGCACCATCTTCTCTTCGAGGACTGTACGCAGCACCACTTCATGATTTGAGCCTAATGATATGACTATGGTCACATTTAGATCATCATGAAAATAATCATTTATTTGGTCGATTCGTGAACATAATATTTGCCATTCTTCAAAGTTCAGTTGTACACCAAATTGTTCTGCTTTGCCCAATCGAATCACTGGTTCAAATGTTCTAGCACTGATACCAATCATCACATGTTTTGTTTGAAATATATTTATTGGATAATAGCTTGCGAAGAGGAATTCTTTATTGTTATAAGTACACATCTTTCCTCCTGAAAAGCACTTGCTCAAATGATTTCATGGGCTGACACTGTATTTACTGATTTCATATTGTTATTGCTGACGTAATAGGAAAGGAATGTGCTGACGTTTGAATTCATGATTTCATCACAGTTGCTGACGTCATGCTGACAAACCAAATTCATAGATCGCATTCTGCATACAGCTACGTCTGACGTCAAAGGAATGTGCTGACGTTTGAATTCACGATTTCATTACAATCACTGACGAAACCAAATTCACTGATCCAGCTGTGTACTAAATTCAAACTGATGACTTCGACCCAAGAATCCTTTGTAACATAAAGATATCGATCCAGTATTTAAGGAAAAAAGCAGTTCTTCTTGTTTTGATGCTTCCATGGGTAAATATCTTGCTGGTAAATTATATTCTTATCATTTTGAAGCTACACTACGATTCTTAATCCAAATTTTGTAGGGATTTTTTGGCTAGCTAATATTCTATAAGGTACATTCTGTTGTAAATCAGTAGTCTTGGTAAATAATTTCATCACATCACGTGTGTTTAAAAACTGCAGACAAGTAGCCATTATGACGTTATTATGAATAATAACTCAAACGATACTTATATATGATGCAAAAACTGATGACGTTGCATTATCATGTTCTGACGTGTACTATTGCACCATGATAAACAAGGTTGCCAGAGGTTTTTGTTCTAAACAGTTCCGGTTCTTTACTAATGAGTGCAAAAACTTTTAAAAATGTGAAACCAAATTTTGAAACAAAAATTTCAAACAAAAAATTTTCAAACAAAAATTTCGAAACAAAAATTTTCAAACAAAAAAATTCAAATGAAAAATTTCAAACCTAATTTTCTTCTAAGCTGTTCCGGTTCTTCACTAATGAGTGCACAAACATAAAAATTTGAAACCAAAATTTTCCAAACAAAGATTTCGAAACAAAAATGTTCAAACAAAAAATTTTTAAACGGAAAAAATCAAACATTTTTTTAAACTAAAATTTCCAACAAAAAAATTCAGTTTTGAAACCAAAAAAAATTTTTTAAATTCAAATGAAAAATTTCAAACAAAATTTTCAAACAAAAATTTCAAACAAAAATTTCAAAACAAAAAATATTAAAAAAAACATTTCAAAAAATTTCGAAACAAAAATTTCAAACAAAAATTTCGAAACAATAATTTTCAAACTAAAAATTTCATACCAGTTTCAAAATAAAAAAAATTGAAACAAAAATTTCAAAAAAATTATCAAGCAAAAATTTCAAAACGAAAAATATTAAAAAAAAATGTCAAACCAAAGTTTCAAACAAAAAAATTTTAAACATAAATTTCAAAAACTTTATAAATGTTAAACAAAACTTAAAACTGAATGCAGCAAAGATTTGAGAATCATCAACCAATCCGAGTGCGCGAAAGATAGTGATCGGCCAATCAGATTGCACAAAAGATAGTGATCAACCAATCAAATTGCATCAACAACAACTTTGCCAGTGTCAGATTACATCACCTTGTGACTAAATTTCAGTGTTGTAGCATGTATTCCCTTAAGACTATGAGTCTTAAGATTCAATAAGGTTAGCTATCAGATTTCTAAAGCTCAAGGTCAAATCAATCACCACAAATGATCTTAGACTATGAGCTGTGACTAAAGTTCAAAGTACTGTTTCAAATTTCGCGCCTTTTTTTAAAATTCTGTTTATCACAATTCCCAAATTAAAAGAATACTTCTCTTGATATACTTAAGTCTTAGAATTAATCATATTATATGTTGAATAAGGTCAATACTGTCCGTCAATTGTTTACCTGAGTAGAACCAACTGTTTTCTACAAGTGTGTACTCAAACTTAAGAAGTACCACAACAAAGGAAATGAATCCCTGTACACTACCTCATCAAGGTCAATCACGTGGTACATCGTATTGCTTACGTTTATCTTTGGTCCATAGGCTGGAATAATCAAAACCAATGACGCAATTTCATTTGACAATTCTCAAATTATTCTACAAAGTTTAAATGTACCAATGTCCTGGACTCCTAATTCAATCATAGGTCAATAACTGATCACGTGATCATACTAATATTTCACAATGATTTACCCAATGAATGAGATAATATCAAATTTTAAGAACAATTACCAAATATTGATATGACAATAAGAAATGTACCCCTCCCAAAATTTAAGGTTGGTACACAAATACACCTGTGTCTTATCAAAAAGTAATAAATCCTGTACTTATTCAATAGTAAAGCCGTATCAAAAAAATAGGTCAATAACATTTAAATTTTGAATATTTGGCCATAAGAGGAACACCAACATCTACAATGGGTCCTAGAAAACGTTTACCGAATTTTGTTATTTGATAATTCCCAAATTTAAAAGCGAACATAAACATATGAAGGTAATAAACCTCTGTACATACCCATATAACGTGTTAAATCCTTATCAAACGGGGTCAATAACCTCCGAAATTTGATTTTTGGTAGTTCTTTACCCATGAAAGGGAACGGGGTGGACCATCAAAATTTATAGTGATACCTATTGAAGTCCTGTACTATGATACCAAAGCCTTATATTAAACAATTTCTAAAACCGAGTGGATGAGCCAAGATACCCCTCCCAAATTTTTAAAGGGTGCATCAATGTACCCATGTCTTATGATAGGAAATGAACCCATATACATGACCATATAACCATATAAGGTAATATAACCTTATCAAAGGGGAGAAATTGGGCCAAAAACCAAACACGTGGTACAACATATTGCTTATGTTTATATTTTAGCAATTTTTACCAATGAAATGGAACAAGGTGGACCTCCCAAATTTAACATGATACATGTTGAGGTCATGTACTACGATAGCGAATGCTTAAATTGGAATATTTTCAAAATTTAAGGGGTAGGCCAAGGTACCCCTCCCAAATTTTTAAAGGGGTACACAAATGTACCTATGTCTTATGATAGGGAATATACCCCTATACATGATCATATAACCATATAAGGTAATAGGACCTCATCCAAGAGGATAAATTGGGCCAAAAGACGAAACACGTGGTACAACGTATTGCTTACGTTTATATTTTGGCAATTTTGTACCCCTAAAAGGAACGAGGTATACCACCCAAATTTATCATAATACATGTTAGGGTCCAGTACTATAACACCAAGTGTTTAAATTGGGCAATTTCCGAAATATAAGGGGTGGGCCAAGGTACCCCTCCCAAATTTTTAAAGGGGTGCACAAATATACCCATATCTTATGAAAGGGAATGGACTCCTGTATACGAGCATATAACTATATAGGATAATAACACCTCATCAAAGGGGATAAATTAGGTCAAAAACCCCCGAAATTTGAATTTTTGGCAAGTTTTACCCATGAAAGGGAACGACATAGATCCCAAATACTGATACAGGTACATACTATGGTCCTAGGCTACCACACCCAAATTTTAGATTTGGCAATTTCCAAAATTGTCCAAAAGTGTTCTCAGGTCAGGCCAATACTACTTTGCCTTGCACTATTATTTTAAGAAGAATTGATTGTGTGACTCTCTTAATAATGTTTAATGTCAAATGAAAGTAAATGGATATAAAATGAATTAAATATTTAATCTCAAATATTTATTACAAAAGACACTAAAAATATGTAGCAAAGACAATTATATTGTGTATAAATACATTTAAAAGATGAAGTGTCAAATTTATTAATTATACGAGGTGTAATATCTTTGTTGCAATAAGCAAAGTCCTATATTTTATATAGTGTTTTTCACTTTAACGGTCCAAGAACCTTACACAAATTGTACCTGGAATACAATTTATGTAATTCCCATTGTTCGGGAACCATATACAGCGATAAGATTATATATACTTGGGCAGAAAGTGCTTTAATGTACGCACTTTCCCAAGAAAAGAAAAAAAGAAAAAAAATAGTTAACAATTATTACTTAGTTGTTTATAAGGATAATTACAAAGAAAAGATGACATAGAGACGGGAAATAAACGTTTCCTTGTTTACAAAATGAAGTTTGATCAATTAAATAATACGAACCAGGTAAATAAAGCGAACATTAGCAATTGTTTTCGTTTTAAGACCTTGAATCGAACCTGGGACCTTTTTAAGAGAAGTTAAACAAAGTAATCACATCATTGAATTAAACATCAGTTTTAGATTCCTTTTTTTAAAAAAAACAGTTTAAACTTCTTTAATTCAATGAGTTTAAAAATGTGTTTTATGATATAAATTTATTTAATTACATAATTGATTATAAAACATATTTATTTAGTAGGAAATGGAAAAATAAGAAATAAATCATTTGTTTTCAGAGAGAAAAAGAAGAATACAAAGTATTTATTGACGATAAAACTATTTACGCAATTAAAACGACGGTAAGTATAGTACATTTTTAAAAGACAGTACGTTAGATTTTTTTCATTTCCCAGTTGATGATAACTTCACAGTTTCCATATACTGTTCACTGATGCTGTCCATACACACGTACACAGTTGTATTATTTTTTACACATACACAGTTCATTGTTCAATTAATGATAACTTCACAGAAGATACTACTGCTGTTGATGATGATGAAGCGTAGATAAACATTATTATGTACAATGATGATGTTCATACACCCATTGACGATCTTTTACTCTCTCAAATGAAAAAAATTGAAAACATAACTTAAAATTTATTTTATCTATAATCATGAACAAATCAAACAACAAATGATAATATATACAAACATTATAATAAAGAAGAACTTGCTTGTTTATTATTAAATGTATAATAAATGGAATTTCTACATAGAAATTGAATATGTTGCATTACATATGGAGGAAATCCAAATGTATCGAAGTAGTGGGCACGCCATTCATTATGAATATATACGGGAATCCAGTGTGTGCCAAGTTTGTTCGAGGGATCTCTATTTATGATGATAGCTGCAGGTAGTGGAACATGTGTTGGTAATTGATTGGCTGCATATACGCAAACGAAATGATTGTGAAATTAATTTGTTTGCAAAGCATTTGATAAATCTAGTGTAGAGGACATCATGTATAAAAATGCAGACATGTACATATATCATACGGTATTTAAATAACGTACCTTTAAAAATCGATGATGATGATCCACTTCTAAGAAAGATTGGAACTCGCCATATGTGATGCATGAGAGACGTGCTGGTAGAGGGAACTTCCAGACGAACACATCCATGTTTGATGAGATTCCAATGCTGCACAGCGCTGGCTTCTCCATCTTGAGTAATGTCGAAAACAAAGATACTGTATCCTTGAGGAAAGGCAAGGCGAGGAATATTGTTGCCATGATTGGAAAAGTGAATACCTGATCCACAGAATAAGGTATGATATGAGGAAACAGAGGTTGTTTTCGAAATTTGGATGTAAAAGTTTTGAAGGTACAGGTTTTCCTTCAATGTATAGGGAGAAAAAATTAATGTCAAAATGTTTGAAATGAAATGGATTTGAAGTTATTGTTCCTGTATAGGCATCATTTTGAGTAAACGCCACAATCACTCGAGTTGGTAATACTCCCATAAATAAATTATCAATTGTTTTTGATCGAAGATCCTTTGGAATGACGAATGACTTCATTTGCACTCTTGTGAGAGGATAATTGGCTGTTGTTGATTGTAGGTGCTTGTTATGTGCTAGTTTTATTGTAGGACTAACATTAATCTTTTTAATATGTAAAGCAGCGTGTAAAATATTCCTTTTAGCCTCAATAGACGAATCACTAGCAATGAGACAAGTTTGGCTTTGCAGGAATTAACTTGATGCGTAATTCTACTCCTTGGATTAAAAATTTATCCTGATTAAAAATATCACAATGAAGATGTCCAAGCATGTCGAATTTTGCACTTTTTTGTTAATTCATAGCGTTGTTGAAATCATCTATTACTACTAGATGATGCATCCATAGGTCCAGCAGTATCTTGAAACCAGAATGCACATTGAAGATGAGTATTTTTAGCAGAATCATCATAATTTAAAAGTATTTCGATGTATGATCGATATGGATGATTATGAGATGAAAATGAAATCAGTTTGCTATTTAAATACACTTCCACTTCACTGAGCATAGAATCTAAAAAGTCATTAATAGGAGCCACAGCTTTATCACTTTCAACAAATGCTGATACATCGGGCGTAACGATTTGAGCTTCAATGTAAAGAAGAGTATATGGTAGATCTATGTATTCATCGCTTGTTCCTGGGATTAGAAATTCTATAGGAGCATTATCAGCTAGTGAACTAATTGGTTTGTATGTAACAACATGATTATCCAATATAGTGGTTTGCGTTGGTTTTGAAGAAGAAATATCTAGTTCACTTTTTGCACACTAGAGGATTGATGATGTAAGAAAGCCATGATGGTTATGATTTAATCAAAGATATCGTGTGATACTTTCTTCTTCTTCTTATACGACTAATTTTTCTTTCTTTTCTGCGTACGTTTTCTCTTGCCCTTCTTCGTCCTCTTCGACTTGCGCTTAATGATGTGTAATGATGAAGGGTTAAAGATGGAATGATGTGTAATTCTCCATTTCCTTTGCTGATATCCAGATCCTAGCATAGATTTCAGTTTATTTTTTGCTTTGTCTTGCAAGACGAATCTCGCTTCACCCATTCGTTGATTAAAGGATTCGTTAATAGGTTGTTTATCGACGATGACATCAGTAATAACGTTTGCTCCAGATTTTAATAATTCCTTTCCTACTGTTTTAGCTCCTGTTTTACTAATGGCATGACGGAACGAAATAATCCTCCAAGAAAACTTCCAATATCATGTCCAACTTGATAAGGGGATCCAACATAAACGTTTCCAGTTGGAGAAAGACCTTGTTTTTGATAATATTGTAAATATGGATTATTCAGATTTGTAGATGTTGACGCACTGGTCGAAAATGTAGTTTAACGCATACAGTTCCGAAAGTGAATGCCAGTGGAGAGCTTGTACTATCTCTTATATCTATTTTGATGTGTCAAAATGCATCGTCTCTATAGGCACATAATGTGGAGGATTAAAAATTTCTATAACACTACTTCCAAATGTATGATTCACAGGATTCATATTTATGATACGTAATAATAGTGCTACTGTATCTCCAACAAATACAGATTGAATTATATCACAATACACATACATTGTAGATGGAAGTCCTAAACGTAAATTTGGAATGCTTTGGCCTTGTTTCATATCTTTTAAATCAACGTCTGGATCAAATCCCAACATCGCACTAACACTTGGTGATAACGCAACGTCTACATCTATTTCTTCATGAAGACGTCGTATAAAACAGATATTACTCTCACGAGTATAGGAAATATGTAAATTTGTGAATCTGTTGTACGTATTAATTATCTTTATCAATTCTGAAATGTCAGTGTAATAACGTACAGGAATAGTTACAAATTTCCATTGATCACCTTTTGCAGGTTTGTAAAAAATTTATTATTTTCTTCATTAATATTTAATATTGAATGAGAATAATGAATTTCAACAATAGCCACTTCCCACTTTTCATGGAATTCCATTCTTTGATGAAGTTTAGTAGTGTATGATGTTAAGGTGTTGTCAAGAAAATATTCCATAGAACTATTACTAGGAAGCGTAACGTAAAAATCTCTGTCAGGCTCCATTGTACTTCTCAATCTTCTTTACGGATGATGCAGGTATCCAGGAATCGAAAGAAGAAGGATATCCTTTCCAATGAACAAGATATTCTTTTCTGCTGCCTTTTCTTCTTGTACGTATAATTTTATCTATGTAAAACGTCTTTGATAAAGCCACAGTTTGTAATTCCTCTCCATAAAATAATCCATCCAGTGGTTCCTTGCTTAAATCTTCAATTTCATAAACGGGTGGATCTCTTGGTATTATCTTCTTCACTTTCAAATATTTCCCAAGTCCAGTTTTGCATGTATCCTTTATCAAATGTACGTTTAGTTTTACTAATTTGTACTGTATCACCAATCTTAAGATGTTTTGAGAAACTTGGATTTTTCTTCTTCTTCTTTATTTTATTATCATACTGATTATGCCATACGTGTAATAGGTTATTTTGAGAAACATTTGCAGGTGACATCTTTATGCTTGAATGATAACATTCATTGTATGATTTCACTAGAAGAGGTAATACATTTAAGTAATTATACGTTTGATACTTTGGAAAATACTTCCACATTTTTTCTTTTAGAGTTCTGTTAAATCGTTCTGCAATACTAGCTTTTATATCAGGATTTTTAGTTGTAATATATTTTATTTTGTTGTCGTCTAAGTACTTCTGTATTTTTTTATTAGTTCTGTTCAGAATGTAATTGGTTTCCTGTCTTTGAACACAATTTTCATTGCTTTTAAGATATGATTAGTACTTTTAGATTTTAATGGCACAGCCCAGGCATATCGACTGAACACATCTATCAAAGTAAGAATATAACGATATCCAACATTAAATTTATGAAGAGGTTGAAGATCATTAATATCACTTTCCCACTCATCATCAATGTTAATCAATACATAGAAATCTCTTTTAAGACGACGACGTACTGGTTTGTGTAACGTATATTTTGTTTGTTGCAGTAACCATTTTCTTATACAATGTATAGGAATTTTCTTTGTAGCAATCCACAATTTTTAATAGTTGAAAACGATGCAGGATGTGAAGGGCTGTAGTAAATCTTGCTTAACTGTTTGTTTATGGTTTCCATCTTAACAATACTGGACGTTTACAGGCACGTTCCCTTTTCCTTATGGGAGATACTACTTTTTCCTTTTCTTCTTCTTCGTCTTCTGGAAACGATTTCAGAGGTATTTTTTCCCTTGACGATGATGCTGCTGGTGATGCTTTAGTTCGTCGTAAAATATATGACAAACGTTTTGGATTTCCAATAAGTTTTTGAGGTGTGTTATTAAAAGGTAAATAATTACAAAATTTCTCCCATCCCGGTGGATTTGTGTGTTTCCAGGGTCACGACACATCAGAAATTAAGTCTACAATGTGAGATCCTTCTAGTTTATCACCTCTGATGTAAACAGTTCCTTTATTATCCCACGTCATATTATCATCATGTTTCATTGTATGTAGTAGTAATTCACCTCTTTTACGAAACATTTTGGATATAGATAACAATATTTCTTCTTCTACTCCAGGCTTCTCTGATTTAGTTGACGTAATCGAAAGTGTCACAGGTTCTTCTTGTTTTTGTATTAAATGTAAATACTTTTGAAGAATATTATTATATTGATCCCACTTTTCTTCATCACTAAGCGATGATATCTGTCAAATCTCTTGCATCTCTTGATCCAAATTAGATTCACGTTTCTCCAGGGCTGATGATGATGATGCTGGTGTTGTTGTACGATTAAGAGCTTCAGGTGGAACTAAAATCATTTTCTTTGCGCGGAATACTAAACTTGATAATGCACCAGTTAAAATAGGAGCTAACAATGCCGGTAGGAATCCACCCTGCTGCTGCACTAATAAATGTTTCTTCTTCTTTTGGATGGAGTTTCCTTTCTTCACAAGATATCGAAGCGTCCTCTTTTATCGCTTTAATCTTGCTTTTTGTGTCTTTGTAAAAGGTACATTCCCTTTTAATACATTATAACAACATTCGCAAATACTTCGAATCACTTAAGAGTTGACATTGGCCACTATAGCTTTAAGTAATTTAGGATTTGCTTTGCACAGCGTAAGAAGATATCCGTGTTTTACGCTTGAAGACATATTGTCAGAAGGAAGAAACACGGTTTGAAACTAACATTATAAACACATCTTGTTCTATTTCGTTGGAACATAAACGTAATGATAAATATCATCAGAAAAGATATTTGTTTGAAAACGAAGTTCATCTGGCGTATCCTGTTTTAAATCAATAAATAAACATCCATATGGTAACTTTGTTGCGTCGTTGAAACTTTTTTGCAGAAATTTTGGATTCTCAGGAGTTAGTTGATAACTCAAACCTGTAATTTGTGATTTATTTCTTGGATTTTTAAATAATACGAGATAATTACAATTCAAGCTCACATCTCTGCTTCATTTTCCCTGATGAAATACGTTTTGTGTAATAAATAGTACACTATGAACTCTATGATGAGAACCCTTCTAAAGAAATCAACTATATTGCGGTTCACGTCACATATTTTAACATCAATAATAATAAGACGTGGTCCAGTTTCAGGTAAAAGTCTTTTGTCCAAAGTAATCCTTCTACTTCTTCAATGCTGGGAATATTTGAGTCTCCAGGTAGATAGATAATAGGACGACGAATTGGAAATTTCTTAGTCTTACAAATATATGGGTATAACGAAATAACATCCTTGTATTCGATTGTTTCTCCTTCAGATTCTTGTACTTTATGATACAAATATATGGCATTCATACGTCCTCCATAAAAAGCGTCACGAGGATTTAATCGTCTTTTCTTTGTATATGGATGATTACTAACGTACATCTTCATCTCTTCATTTCCTAACAATTGTTTCTTTTAATTCACAACCCCATATTTCGTGCACTTCACAGCCAAAATCTCTTAATTTTTGCATTTTCTTCTTTGTTGCTTCATATCGAAATTCCATGGTATCAGCAACATTGTTATAGATGGGTTTATCTCTGTCGTTAGGGTAACAGAAAATGCAGCCATGGGTCCAATCGCTTTCATATTACCATACGTGTATTCTTCCTGTGTTGGGATCTGTCCATTCACCACCTACTTTTATTGATGGAATTCGTTTTTCCTTACTACGTGCAGCATTGGTAATTTATGTTTCTTGTTTTTTCTTTCCAAGCTATCCATTGTACTGCTTCAAATTATTGGGCATCTCACCATCGACACCCGTTCTTTGGTATGATACCAATCGTTTTTTCCTTTAAGAAATTTCTTCGATACACCAAGTTACATGCACTGGCGATTGTAATGCAATCAAGTAAGGGATTTACATTTGTTTCAGATTCACATCTATTCATAAAAGAAATACATGCTTGACGTAATACTTCAACATCTTGTACACAATACTTGATGAGTTCTTCTTTCATTTTAAAGGTATTGTTTCGATGTTTTGTATACCATTGGAGAAACTTGCGTCTTTCGTCTACTTTCATGGCATCTGCTTCGTAATATCTAATATCTGGAAGTGTACCTTCATATGTTTGATTCTCACGTCGATTGAAAAAGTGTGCGAAATATCCTTTGCACGATTGAAGACCAAATGCACCACTTAATTTACTTAAGGGCATAGGAAGAGAACTTAGTGAATCAATAAAGGTTACGTTCTCTACTTTAGGAGATAGAATTTTCGCCACATTCATGATTAATTCTGGAGTCCAATTCATCTTCTCAACCATTGTCTAATGATGAAATGTGCATCTTAGAAACATGGGCCACACATGTTACTGATTTAGTGTTTGGACGACGTTCTTGAAGATGTTTTAGAAAGTCTTCTATTGCATTTTCTCCGTGAAATATATGTTCTTGTTTTCCACAAACGATACAATCATTTTTTATGTTGTTGCCTTCATAACATCGGTAACATGCATGCTGAGTAACCAAGACATTAGGTATATGTTCATATGTTTGCGTCCTCATCTTCTATTTTCGTATCTTGCGTACATTCAATATCATAAAATACTATCATAGCTCTTTTCTCCATGAAAATTTTTCATTCTTTTTGATTTTCTTCTTTCATTCACTTTCATGTAACATTCATGATTAGGTGGTACTGTAGTATAGCAAATATTGCAATACGTTTCTCCACATACGTGACATCCTTTTTCTTTCACTACATAAATTTTCAAGCAATGGCCACGACATTTCACAATGGAACATAAAGGCTTTTCATTTTGATAAGGAGCTGACTTCTGATAATCATAGCATGACTGGCCATAAAATTCTCGATTACAATTATTGCATGTAATATGGGCTTCTTTAAAGTCACATGGTGGCTTCTGATGACAACGATAACATACAGCTGTACAATGTTTCAAATGTTCATGCTTTGTTGTATATTTCTTATGACAGCTTTCGCAATAATATACACAGCTAAAACATGCTGTTAAGCTTTCAATGACAATGTAGTGATTATCTATGTAAAGTAAATTTAAAGATGTTCTCTCACTATCACTTGGTGGTGCTTCGAAAATGACATCACTTCCTGAAAATGCCCTACACAGTGATTTTATAATCCTTTAAATATTTCTGAAATTTACGAATTTCAGGAATTCCACCACCATGAATGAGATCCACATCAGCTGCTTCACACAGGTCTTCTGCTTCTTCTTCAATTATATATTTATATTGATTTTTATATCTTCTGTATTCGGTTTGATTTCTCCCCTTGTGTTTTTTCAGTCCTATGGCAACGATGATTGCATGCGCTAAACATCTTGTACCTTTGTTCTTAATTGTGATAACACCACGTTTTGCCTTTACGTACTCCTCAGTATTCATAATATGTTGCTTCAAACGACCTTGACCTCTCGGCATCCGTATATGATGAAAATTCACGATACAATCTTCATTTATAAGAAAAGCCGCATTAATTTGTAGTACTTTTTCATAACTTGTCCATAGAACTTCTGCTCAGAGATTTTTTGTTTCTCTGAACGATAACCAGAACGGGCGATATCCTTCTCTTTCATTTGTGATTGTATTCCTACGTAATCATGCTGGTCCACATTACGTGGCAAATAATCCATTAAAGCCCGTAGACTTGTTTCAATTGCAGTAGAACGATGTTCCTCTGCACGCACGGGGGCTAGACGGATTCTTAACATTGTACCTTCCATATTGTATCTTCTGTATTGTCTTCTACGTACTTCTATTATATGAAATCTATTATTTCCATCATTACGCCTGTTATTTCCAAATCCTACTTGTCATTTGTGTTTCGTTCTGCTTCAAATGCGGATAGCAATTCGTCCATGCTTTTTTCCATTTCGTCTAAATCGATTTCTGTAGGTTCTTTATTAGCCTCTGATAATGTTTCCATAATTGATGGATATATTCTTGTTCTTCTTTTTCAGGATTAGGAAATAAATTGTTAATCCATTTTTCTAGCTCAGTTTCGTAGAACTTCTCTTCTTCTGTCTTCTTCTCTTTCTCATTGTAAGTCTCTCCTATTATTTGGGAGAACGTCAGATTTAGCAATTCTTCTTCTTCTTCATTTGTCCTTTCTTCGACGTCTTCTTCTTCCTTACTTTCATGATGATCTTCTTCTCCTTCTTCTATTCCGATTACGGCATCTATTTCTCTTAGAAAAACTTGCGTCTCTTTATTTACTACGATCTCCTCTTCTTCTTCTTCTGTCATTAATAAATGCGTTAATCTGTTTTAATGAATCTTGTGTACAATCGTTTTCCTTTTTTACCCCCAGATGTATATACGTAATACAATATATATATATATATATATATATATATATATTCCAATTTGTATATGTAAATAGTAAATAGAGAATATATAAGTATTATTTAAAATGTAATATAAATAAAAGTGCTTTAAAAGAATATACGAATAAATAAAAAAGGGCTATCTATAAGTAATTAACAAAGGTATAATAATATCAGGAAGGATAAGGAAAGTATTATACACGTATCTTTATTTGTATTCTACCTAAAATATAAAAGAAACGCATCTCGTTACTTATAAACATATTCCAAATAAATATAAACAGTATATATACACATACATTTCAATTTGTTATACGGAAAAAGCAGAATTTTCAAGGAAAAAATAGCATATCTTTTAAGTAGTTAAAATGATTTGTAACTTTTTTCGTATTCCATGGGAGTGAAACAAATGTATGTTCATAGTTTGCTTCCAGTGTGTTGTGTAATGTATAAACGTTCTCTACGTGAATTATATACTTATTGTTTCAGAGTTTCAACGACCACGAAAAATATGTGTTTGACACTAATATAGTCCGTTTTACAACGTAAGGAGCATATTTGTGGGACATTAAACTGAAATATTTCTCTCTTTCTCTTTATCTCTCTCCCTCTCTCTTACAAGGGTTTGATGTCTGAATGATCACGAAAGCTATCACTTAACTCAGTATATTTTTATTCCGTAGCAAATAAGGAAACTCAATTTAAAGGGACGTCCAACCCCGTTAAATGATGTGTTATTGAGTTCAGAGTATCCTCATTGAACACAGCGGCCCTGCATGAGGGTTGTGGTTTGACCTCTCTTTCTTTCGTTTTTTGGCTCTTGGTTGTTTGGTGATAGAGCGTTCACCTCTGATGTATGGGGGTCACAGGCTCAAAACCTGTTCCCACCAAGTGAACTTTGTGGTGGACAAACACCATGTACGTGGAAGGTCCCCGGTTCAAAATCCTGTTCCAACCAAGTGAACTTTGTGGTGGAAAAACACCGCGTAGTGAATTTCCTCCCACTTTCTCCGTTCCAACATTTCATTCATTTCTCATCATCACCGTCTTCATTATCATAGCTGACATATCTGTGGGACGTAAAACTTAAAGATTTCCCATTAACATAATCATCATAAGCGTTGGACGTAAAACTCAAAGATTTCATTTCATTGTTTCTCTCGTTCCATATTTTTTATTCTACCATCATTCACTTAGGGGGTCACGGTGGCTCAGTACTTAGGGGGTCCATGATTCGATCTTAGCTCGATGGGCTCGTGTCTGACCATATTTCGATACCTTTTCATCAGGGGGTCTCGGTGGCTCAGCGGTAGAGCGTTCACCTCTTGTGTATGGGGCTCACAGGTTCAAAATCCTGTTCCCATCAAGAGAATTTTGTGGTGGACAAACATCGTGTACATGGAACGTCCCAGGTTCAAAATCTTGTTTCCACCAAGTGAAGTCTGTGGCGGACAAACACCGTGTACGTGGTGGACAAACGCCGTGTACGTGGATTTCCTCTGGGTTCTCCCGTTTTCTCCCACTTTCTTCAGTCCAACATTTCATCCATTTCTCATCATCACCGTCTTCATTAACCTAGCAGGCATTGCTGTGGGACGTAAAACTCAAAGATTTCCAAGCGTGGAACGTAAGACTCAAAGATTTCCTATTAGCCTTGCTGGCATAACCGTGGGATAAAACTCAAAGATTTAATTTCATTGTTCGCGCCTTTAATGTTTGCTGGCCCCGAGCCCATACTACAGACAGGTAGACATGATATTATCAAAATTAAAACACATAATATACCTCTTCTTTTTATAATATTATTTTAATATTAGACTATAAGTGATACACTTTACATTCATTAGCTGTTTTATTCAAACCTCCAGACATTTCTTATGTCAGCTGTAATCCACTTGCAATACGAGTCAGAAAACATTCAAGAATTTCATCTTATCATTTTCTCAGAATTCAACGTGCAACGAGCAGAAGCATCATACAGTTAATGTTCGCTTATAAGTATGTGTTTTTCAAAGTTAGAATTTCAAATACGGAATTATCAAATACGGAAACGCAAAGTAAATATACTGACTGGAGTGTATCTTAGCTCGGGGGACGCGTTTCTGACCACACTTTAATACTTTTTCATCAGGGGTCTCGGTGGTTCAGTGGTAGAGCGTTCTGGTGCATGAGGTCACAGGTTAAAAATCCTGTTCCCACCAGGTGAACTTTATGGTGGACAAACACCGTGTACGTTGATTTCCTCTGGGTTCTCCCAGAGCGTTCACCTATGATGAGTGAGGCACCGTGTTCAAATTCTGCTCCAGACAAGTGTACTTTATGGTGGACAAACACCGTATGAATGGATTTCCTTGGGAGTTCTCCCGTTTCCCCCACTTACTTCACTTCATCATTTCTCATCATTACTTTCCCTCCACTAGTCTAGTAGGCATAAACGTGTGAGTAAAACCCATTTTGTTTGATAGCTTTTCGAATCCCTTCCTCCATTATTATAATAGGCATATCCGTAGGACGTAAAACCCCTTTTGTTTGATAGCTTTTCGGCTCCCTTCCTCCATGAGCCTAGTAGACACAACCGTGGGACGTAAAACCCATTTTGTTTGATAGCTTTTCGACTCCCTTCCTCCATTAGTCTAATAGGCATTATCGTGGGACGTAAAATCCATTTTGTTTGATAGCTTTTCGGCTCCCTTCCACCATGAGCCTAGTAGACATAATCGTGGGACGTAAAACCCATTTTGTTTGATAGCTTTTCGACTCCCTTCCTCCATTAGTCTAGGCATTACCGTGGGACGTAAAATCCATTTTGTTTGATAGCTTTTTGGCTCCCTTCCTCCGTTAGCCTAGTATGCATAAACGTGGGACGTAAAACTCATTTTGTTTGATAACCTTTTCCAATCTCTTCCTTCATTAGCTTAGTCGGCATAATCGTGGGTCGTAAAACCCATTTTGTTTGATACCTTTTCGGCTCCCTATCTTCATTAGCCTAATAGACATAATCGTGGGACGTAAAACTCATTTTGTTTGATAGCTTTTCGACTACCTTCCTCCGTTAGCCTAATAGGCATAACCGTAGGACATAAAACCCATTTTGTTTGATAGCTTTTCGGCTCCCTTGCTCTACTTGCCTCGTAGGCATAAGCGTGGGACGTAAAACCTATTTTGTTTGATAGCTTTTCGGATGCATTCCTCCATTAGTCTAGTAGGCATAACGTGGGACGTAGAACCTATTTCGTTTGATAGCTTCTTTGTTCCATTCCTCCATTAGTCTAGTAGGCATAACCGATGGCCGTAAAAACCATTTGTTTGATAGCTTTTCGACTCCCTTCCTCCATTAGTCTAGTAGACATAAACGTAGGACATAAAACCCATTTTTATAGCACTTTGGTTCCTTTCCTCCATTATCCACGTAGACATAACTGTGGGAGGTAAAACTCATAGAAATCATTTCTTTTTTCTTTCGTTCCACATTTTTATTCTATTATCATTACTTAAAGGTAAAGTGGCTCGATGTTCCAGGGGGCTCTCCCAAGCACATACTACAGACAGATAACATTTTAAGACACATAATATTATTTAACATACAATAAAAAGTACTCCATCTTTATCGTCCGATGTTCACTAACATTTCTCACGGCAGTTGTTATCACTCGTTTAGGAGGGCTGTAGGTCAGTTTGTTAACTAGTTGCAATACGAATCAGCAAAACACACACACACACACACACACACACACATATATATATATATATATATATATATATATATATATATATATATATATATATATATACAGTGAAACCTCTCTAAAGCGGACAGCCTTGGGGAACCAAAAATTGTCCGCTAAAGAGAGGTGTCCGTCTTAGAGAGGTTTCGATATTTACTTACGTAAATTAGTAAACAAGTTAATATGTAATTACAAACTATTGAAGGTAATTTATCAAACCGTTCTATGACTGTGGGCATGTCGACATCTGCGCATTCTCCACAAATCGCTTTGAATGAAATTTTGTGTCTAATCCGAAACTTCTCTAACCGCTCGTTCGAGACCTTAAAAAATGAAACATCCATTTCTGTTGCTACCTCGAAATTCTTAGATTTTAGCATCGACACTAACACAGGAAATTTTTCATTCCGCATTCTACATAACCATTCACTTGCACACCAACTTTTTTCAAAGCAATGAGACAATATTTTCATTGTCATTTTCACACACAACTTTATTAACTTGTTTTGGTTTTATTTGGTCTAGGAATTAATTCGTGCGGGTGGATAAGAGATGGCGCAACGAACGTCCCACAGTTCCGTGTATCCACACATGTGTTGCAAACCCCTGTCATCGCGTATCGTTCGTAGTATAGGGCAGTGGATTAAAGCGTCAAAAACACCAGTTTGTAGTTAAGTGAACATGGCGCAATTTGTGCCTGATAAAGTGTTTTTGCGGGGTGTCCTGCTGCATTACTTTAACATGCAGAAAAGTGCGACTGAAAGTCATCGTATTTTGGTGGAAATGTATGGTGACCATGCTCTACCTGAGCGAACGTGTCAGAAGTGGTTTGCACGGTTTAGAAGTGGTGATTTCGGCTTGGCAGACCAAGAGCGAGCAAATTTTAAGACGAAGAATAGACAGCATTGCTCGAGCAGGATTCGTGTCAAACGCAGGAACAACTTGCAGCAGCATTAGGCGTTGATCAAACAACAGTCTCCAAACGCTTGAAAGCCATGGGAATGATTCAAAAGATGTCACATTGGGTTCCACATGAATTGAAAGACAGAGACGTTGAAAGACGAAAAACCATTTGCGAATTGCTGCTTCAACGACAGAGCAGAAAGGGGTTTCTGCATCGAATTATTACGGGTGATGAGAAGTGGATCCATTACGAGAACCCTAAACGAAAAAAGGCCTGGGTGAAACCAGGTGAACCAGGTCCATCACAACCAATAGGGATGCATTCGAGTCGAGTCGAGACAGAATTTTCCTGACAAAATTCGAGTCGAGACACAGCTCTTCCAATAGAAAAACATATATTTTTCGAGTCGAGACATCACTTTCACAGCACATTTTCGAGTCGAGACAGTCTCAAATCTTGTCTCGTGCGCATCCCTAACAACCAAAACGAGATATTCACTGTGCAAAGGTTATGCTGTGCATATGGTGGGATATGAAAGGTGTGGTGTAATATGAGCTGCTGCAACCGGGTGAAACTATGAATGGAGAACGTTATCGACGACAATTAATGCGTTTGAAGCAAGCTCTGGCCAGAACACGACCAGAATGGGAGAACAGACATGATAAACTTATTGTTCAACATGATAACGCTCGCCCACATGTCGCAAAACCGGTCAAAACCTATTTAGAAAATGTCGGATGGGAAGTTTCAACAGACGTTGCTCCTTCGGACTACTACTTGTTCGATTGCATGAACAACGATTTGATTGGACAGCGGTTTACTTCTTCAGAAGATATCGAAACATGGGTCTCTGACGGGATCGCTTCCAAGGATGAGGACTTCTTTCGCCACGGAATCCGTACATTGCCTGACAGATGGGCGAGAGTGGTGGCTAGCGATGGACAACATTTTTCTTAAGGTATTTATGTATTTTGTGTTTGTACTACAGCTTCAATGTGTGCGTACCAACCACACGAATTAATTCTTAGACCAAATATATTATCTCAGATGCTTGTGTTTTACGGATACAAAAATTTTCAGGAATCCTTCGCACACATCAGTATTCTTCGAAAATTCAATCAATTCGATTTTTAAACTAGCGCTTTTCGTGGCTTTTCGAAAGCTCACAACTTACACCTTATTGCTTATTCGATGCAGAATGACTTTAAACTATTTACTTATACAAATAGAGGCACTAAGACAATATGCGTATACATGGACATAAAATACTAAACATGTCTTTTGCTTGATTCCAGCGGAACATTATAATGACGTGTCATCCAAATGGCAGGCAAGTGTAGTAGCATAGACCGCATATATGTCCTAAATGTGTTGCCAACCCCCTAAAATAAAATTATCTGTTTTTGTACTATTTTATTAAATTTTTACTAATTTTATCCTATTTTATGGTGATTTTATTCAATTTATGGTGAATTTATGATAATTTTATACTGTTTTTGGTGATTTTTATCATATTTTTGCCATTTTATAGTGATTTTAAGTGTTGCCATCCAACAAAAAGTATTGTAAAATATTTTTGATAATATACTTTGATATTTAAGTTAGTAACACTTGTTGGAAACACACAAATGGTTGAGAATACAAAGTTAACTTTTCATCCTTCTTAAGATTCTAAAGAAACTTGTTCTTTCCCTTTTTCGTCCTTCCCTCAAGCGGTGAAGAACAGGTGAATGAACTTGAAGAAACTACCTGGAAATTGTCGGAGGAAGGAGACACAGGTGCATGAAAGAATGCTAGGAATTCCTTTGTTCACGGAGTAGAGGTAAGACGAGGATCGCGTATGCAAATTAGGGTAGGTTTGACAATAGGTCTATTGTTAAGAGGAATGTGGTTTATCCTTGAATGTTCACGTACGCAGGTAGGAACAATGGATGCCGCAGATGTGTGTATATGTAATAAATTAGGGTCATTAACATGCCGGCTTCATTTATCCTTTGTTGACAGAGAAGTAGTTGGAGTGCCTACGTGACTGGATGCACGTACGCAAGAGAAACTTGTTTAGGGAGCGCAGCTGTATGTTAATTTTATTCATGATAGGAAAGTGGTTGGAATGACTACGTGACTGGATGCACGTACACAAGGGTTGAATGTTTCGATTATAATAGGGTGTAAGGTAAAATATTTAAATCATTGTAGGGAGTGTGGGATTGCCTCTTAACTGATAGTTGAAAGAACATACCGACATTGTTGTGTTGTAGTATTACTTATTGATGTTTTTTATTGATAGGTAGATAAATATTCATATTATGTCTAGAGAACATAATGATTGAATAGAGGAAGAAAATCTAATAAATTATGTTAATTTGTATTAAATTATGTTTAAATTTGCACGAATTATAAGGAGTTTTTGGTTCTTAGGAGATAGGAGAATACAGCCTGGTAAGAGGTAGTTGATTCTGCTTCAACTTGTTTGAGCTTTGAGGCAGGAGGTGGAGCTTGTTAACTTGTATAGAAAGACTCCAGCAAATGAAAAAACAGACTTGGAAAAAGGATTTACAACTTTTTATTCCAACCCAAAACTTGTAGGAACCAATAATTAAAGGAAACAGGAGGTACTAGGCAAGAACGAAGAGCGAATGTTGATTTGATTCCCATTGCTTGAAGGAGGTCTTTACGGCTTAAAGATCCCTTTTTAATTGGTCTGTCTCCTGTCAACCAACGTGTTTTATGATCTTGCCACCCGAGGTTAAGGAAGATCGACCCTTCTTTACCTGAGTTTATTTTTATTACAGGGTGCAATAAACTTGTTACCTGCCTTTAGGTTTATTAGGGGTGCAATAAAGTCTTTACCTGACCAGAGTCTTCCTTCTTTCTTTGCAGCCAAACAAGATCTCTATAAAATATTTTGCAAAAATTAGATTAATGAATTAATTACTCATGAATATTAATTAGCTCGTAATGAAAGGGTTAGAAAGAATATTTTTTTCGTATTTAGCGTTTATTTAGCGGTATATTATGATATGTATCGTATAGATTAGTATATATTGTACAACCATATAGCAGATATTGTAAGAGGAAACGGACACAACTCTTAGAAAAGTATCTTATGCACTTATATTGTCTTTTAACTGAATGATACGTGATTTTAACGATCTTTTAATGATGACTGGGTGTACGAAACACAGTTGGATTACAAATGACGTATGTATATAAGTACATTTTCTCAATAGATGTATGTATACCTGTTTTGCCTGATATGTGTACAGGAATATATGTGCATGGATATTATGTTCTGTATGCATGTAAGTTTTTTATCATCACCTTAAATGTAATGTGTGGTTGCATAACCTCTTCCTTGTGATATGCTAGGTTGCATAACTCACACCTTTTGATTTGTATTGTAGACCTATATAGTGACTCTTTACGCATGTAAGTGTTTTAATCTTCCCTTTAACGTAATGTTGGGTACCATAACGCCTCTATTGGTATAATGGTGGTTACATAGCTTCTAATTTATCGGTTGTACTGTAGATATATTGCGACTCTTTATACATGCAACCTTGCCTTGACTGGATTGTTAGGTCTCTTATTATGATTCTAATGATGGCTTGCATAACCTTAACTATTGTTTGTTTCGTATGGTTATATATTTTGGTGCTTGACGTATGTAACTGATTTAACCATGTCTTAAATGTATTGGTGCGATATATATTGTGACTTTTACGTATGTAAGCGCTTGTTAGTTATGTTCTAGTTCTATTTTAACCACATGTGATATAAAGGATTAATTGAACGTTTTTTGAAGTCTAATTTTGCAAATAACTTATTTGTGCGTCCTTGTAGAAGACATTATGATGTCATCAGGGTTTGCAGCACATGATTTATCGTAGGGTGTCAAATAACCTTATATGAACCATATGTATTCCTTCTTTGTCTTATGTAGATAACCATATTTATTTATTTATAAGATACCAATATTTTGTATAAAGGTTTGAGCGCCACATAAAGTATTATTAAACCATGTAAAAGTGATCAGTAAATACTTGTTATGACTCAGTATATGTATTCTTCCTTTATCTTATACAGAATACACATACTTCTTAATATGATACCAATTATTGAGGTATAGAATAAAACATGTAATTAAAATTTGTATTATTTGTTTATTACCATTATTTTCGTTCTACAGTGGCACGGTATGTTAATGATTGGAGATATTATTTACATATAATTAGGTGATTGATATATTTATAATTATTCAATATAATAAATAATTATGTATTTAAAATACTGATATTTTCAGTTTATATTTTCAATATTGATGTTTTCGTTCATATACTTATATTATTTACAATAAAAATATTTACAATATACTATTTATATATTTATAATATTTACATATTTACATTATTTACAATATACTATTTACATGTTTATAATATTTAAAATATTTACATATTTACATTTTTACAATCACAATATACTATTTATATATACACATACATACACGTAGGGAAGTGTCAATTGACGAGTGGTGTGAAAATATTTATGAAATTTGTCTCTGTCCGAGAATATCATGACTGTCACTGTGTTAGGACACATTTAACATAAGATATGTACAAATATTTATCAAACACCCATACCAATAATGCTAATCATTCGACACGCCTAATACTTTGATACCCGTATGGCAATGTCCTAAAGTCAGGCATACTGTGAGGATCAAGTCGTCGTCTTTTATTTTCAACCTTTTGATGTGTCTTAGTTTCAGACCTGGACACAATGACAAACCCCGGCTTTCGAAAAATCCTCCCTAGATTGTTTAACTGTTTCTTGTCAACTTTATCTTGAACTAGATTATAAAAATGATCAAAATTAATTTGTTGGCGCGTACGATGATTTAAAGTTATTCCCCTAATTTTAAATACATAATCTACTTTGTCCGTCCCAACCTCTTTTAAACGGTACGCGTAATTCTTTGGCCCTAATCCTACAAATGCATTAATTTCCCACCCTTCGGGACTTCGTTAGTAAGTTCACCCAGGTAGGAACCCAAAGAAAGCGGAGATATTTCATTGCATGGCTGTACAAACATAATACTATCGGTGTCGGAGTACAGCACACGCTCAGGCCCTACGGTTGTCAATAATTCATAAAGTTTTAGACGTGCCCAAGGGGTGATGAACGCAGCAAGGACAACATTTGAGAACTTCCATGGTTTGTTTTTGTTCTCAATGTTTTTATACGTTACAATGAGATGCCGCTCCCCAATAGGTAATACAGTTTGCACCTCGTATTATGGTGCCCATAGGTAAGTCAAAAATTTTTCCGGAGTATCGACAATTACCGATTGTGATAAATCCGTTTGCTGTCCCCATTTTCCATATAGTGAATTGAGAAATATTTTATAAATATACCGCAATCCCGGGTTCTCCCTTATATTATCATAATTTAATTTAATGCCTTCATGAGAATAATAATCTGCAATATATTTCTCTTTGTCTTCTTCACTTTTGCAAGATGCAGGAAAACCTGAAGCTTCCTGTTTCATTTGAAGAAAAGAATTCAGATATTCTTCAAACAGACCATCTGAATCCACTTCTTTAGGGTCCATGAGTTCGAATTCCAAGATTTCAATTACTTACAGAATTTTGTATCCGAGCTGTAATGCTACATGGAGTTCAGGTGTACAGAACGTGGCCGAGAACGATTTATTGTCTGTTCAAGAGCCATGTCAATACCCACAGCGTTAAATTTTCCACTTGTCCTTCGTACAACAAAATGTCCTTGTTTGAAATTGTTATATATATCAGGATGGCGTGTTTGAAGATTCAGCATTTGCTCAAAGAATAGTGAACTCCATCTCAAATAGTTTATTCTGTCAAATACCTGAAAAACTGGAAAGATATCTTTTAGTGTTTGAAGATAGAGACTCCAATTACCTTCTCTGTCAGCTCTTATGAGGTTCTTTAAAATTATTAGATGTAAGAACCCCTCAAGGAATTGACACTGCTCAGACATCCTCATCTGCTCTTCAGTGAAAACATTTAATGCTTCCAAAACTTCCTGTGATGCTGCAATCAGCTCTTTAAACTTTGTTTGAGCATCTTCTGTTGTTGAGTGATTCATAGCAGTAAGACATTCTGCAACTCTTGTATATAACTGATAATCACCGTCAGAAGTATGCAAAAATGCTTTCCAGTTTAATTTCTCCACAACTTCTGCTAACATTAACATTCCTTTGAGTGACCTTACATAATTACTCCCTTGAAGGACACTTTCAGCAACTTTAACACCAAACACGTGATTTTCGATGAGAACATTTTCTAATCCACTCCTATTTATGTACTTACCAATACAAGAAAATAAAATTTTGGTCATATGGAAAGATCCCAAGAGCAACACTAGGTTTGGAAATTCATTTGAAAGTAATTGAATTACTGCTGCAATATGAAAAACGCCTTCATCACATGAAATTGGCAGAGTTTGTTGATCGAGAACTGAAAGCAAGCTTTGAAAGTTTTTCATACATGAATATACAGTATCATAAGATGTTACTGGATAAGGCAAAATAGGGAGAAAACCAACTTGTTGTAGTGGAACATCAGCTTCTGAAATAACAGCATGAATTCCAGACTATGTCAATGTTTTTTGTTTGTCAATCCTCCAACAGCTTGCAACAGACTTATCACTACATCTTCTTTCTTGATCTCATCACACGGCAAAGTGTAAGCAACTTCAATGATTTTAAGATCCTGTGGAATGTTCAGCGGTGTTGATGGTTTCTGGTAATCTCTAATTTGTTGACATGGAAAAGGACACCAGTTCGTTTTCTGAGTTTGTTAAGAGCTATTTCAGATAGTGGTGACTTACTAGGATTTACACTTGGAGTTTTCTGGAATAATACCATAACAGTATCATGCGTACCCTGTAGACCGGAAAGGCTTGCCTTTTCGTGGTCAATGTTACCCATAGCACCTACAGTAAAGTTACTACTGACAAAATGACTTGGAAGTGCAAGGTTCTGTGAGCATGCCATCATACTGTATCATGCAAGATTATGACGAGATTACATAACTTCATTATAGCTGACTGATAACCCAGCTTTATTGAATAATGTTATCAGCTGTTTCCTCTTACATTTTTCATGAATTGAATGGCCAGTCATTAAATGCAAAGGGGTTTTCCTTTTTCCCTTATGATTATAAAACATTATCTGGAAAAGGACTTCAACTCGATTTGTTATAGGAGTTTCTTTTTTATCGTTGTTGTCTTTAATTTCACTGCATTCTGCTTCTTCTTCGTCTGAGCTCATAAATGCTTGACTGTTATCATTGATGTGAGAAAACAGTGTCAATTTATTCACGTTGAATACATGAGAGAAAAAGTAAATTAGCGCTGTGGGAATAGGTGTTGTCTTCCATGATTTTTCTCGTTGATTCGCATCAAAATTCATTGTCTAGGTTGAAGTGTTTCTAGAAGTGATTTTCTAATTAGCTTTCCAGCCTCTCCGACAGAAGAAACAGAACGTAGTTTGTCAGCTATTTCATCAATATTGAGGTTTGATGAATAAACAAGTTGGGACTGGTTTCTTTGTAGTGGTTGGCATAATTGAATAGTATCACCAAATATATTTTTCATGTATAGTTTGACCTCTTTGTTAGTAATTAAATTCTCTCCAGCCTGCTTGTTGACATAATCGCGAATCACAGAAAGGGTTAGGCCATAGCCATTATTTAAAATTTTCTGAAAAAGTAGTCGACTATCCTCCATTAATTGACGTTTTGTTTCTTTGGGTTGATTCTCTTTTTGTTGACTTTGCTTTTTATATTTTTGAAGGTACGCTTCCAAACAAAGTTTGTGGTAGTATAAATCTGCTCCAAATACAGCGGATTGATCTTCAAGATCACAAGTTCTCGTGTACACGTCATCTTAGAAGTACAAAGTTGCTGTAAGGAATAATTTAGCACGATTTGTTTCACTTATTCGATATTTTTCTTTGATATTATTGTGTTTCAAATTTCCACAAATAATACATGGAAGACTGGCAGAATCCACCATAGGAGATGGAGGGTTACGAGACAGTACGTCCCCTCTTAATCTTTTATATCTTGATGTTCACGAATCTTCCATGACGTCTTCCTTTGGTTCTACTTGCAGATTGGCTTCGTTCTATCGCTTCTTCTTCAGCAAACGATTTTTATGAGTATAGTTTTTGTAACACTCATTTGAACAATGATATTTGAACTCAAAATCTCGTCCAAGGACACTGATTCGCTGGAAGGTCTCATCTTGCTATATTTCAGCTGCATCCAAGACTTTTTGTCTTCCTTCTATTGTAGTTGTGGTTTTCTCTTTATTCTTATGCTTTTGACATATGATGCATTTGCAACCATCCACTTCTGTTCGGCTTCCGCTTCCACGGCCTAATTGTAGGCCAACAGGATGTTCATCATCATTCATTTCAATAAATGGGTCAGCTGAGTACTGAAAAAAAGAAACAAAACGTCAATGCCTACATTTAACGTGTAGGTGGGTTAAACACTTGAACATTACATCAAAATCACGCGTTTAAAAATTACTTTGGTAGGTGAAAATTCAAGGAATATTTTAATTAAGCTGGGGATTTAATTACAATAATGTCCCGTATTGAATATTGATAAAATTATTAAAGAAGTTCCTTTGTTAGTAATAAAGAACAAGATTTTGCAACACTGCTTGTTGCAAACATTGAGACAAAGGCTTTGGAGTAAGAACAGCAATCGTCCATGTAATCAAAACGAAACTTGATTACTTTCATTTGAGAAACTTATTTCTTTTACAACACGCAGAAAATATATAAAAAAGCCATTCCACTGACTTAAATAAACTACCTGTTCCACTCAAAATTTATAGATTTAAAGTATTAACCCACATTCTTACTCTTTGCACTATCATCCTCGTGTAAATATTACTCACTAATGTTTGCAACCCTCAGGACAAAATGTTACTAACTTTTACACAGCATAATTTTGTGAGAGTTCATAATATAACCCTTCCCCCCACACACAGATTCGAAACCACACGAGGGTTGAAATGGAATTTTCCCCACTTGAGGTCTCGAAAAAGTGAAATTTACTTAAATTCCGTTTATTTCCATTTGAAAAGTAACTTTTTTCCCTAATTTCTCCGCACATTTCGCACCCTGCACACACACACACATCCTTAAAATGTTATATACTAACGTAAACCCCATTCATTACTACCAAACCAGTGTTACTTCCTACGAAACCATAAATTTTAAAAGGGCGTGTCAAAAAATAACGAAGAATGTTCTTACCTTTTTGAGGTAATGTGAGGTGATTTTAGTTTAGCATCCCTTTTCAGCAGGGAGGCTATATGAGACGTGGACCTACTGATTAACGTGGAATCCAAACCACATGAGCTCCCGCCGGGAATCGAACCCGGGTCTCCCACGCCAAAGGCGCGTATGCTAACTGCTTAGCCACGAGGGAGCTCTCTTACATTTTTGAATCTGAACTACAAAAATGGTGTCTCGCATTGTATATGGAGGTTACAGTAAATCTTAGTCGTACTTTTCTGGCACAGTCTACATAAAAATAAGGCGATGCCTATTTTCAATTATTACTTTGGATGAAAAACATGATCACCTTACTAAATTTAATCTGAAGCCATACACCTTGAGCTACTAAAATTTCAATAACTCCGTCAAATTTAATGATAGAGAAAAGATATTGATACCGTTGGAAAGCTATCATTAAGCTCTATCCCGTTTATTTGGGGTATGCTTATGGTGTCTCTTATAGTTTCGTAGTTATCTTTGAATAAATGATAATAGTGTACGAAAAAAATCGAAATTTTAAGAACCTGCCGAAATATTTAAAAATGGCGGCACTATGTTTCGACGTTACGAATGTTTCCTGATTACAGTGTTCATTATCTTGAATTCGGTAAAAGAATGAAGTTTCTACCTTCATTTAATGATGAGATATTCGTGTTTTAGGTAAATATGACATTTTCGCATTGCTGCCATATTGAATTTCCAATTTGCCAACTTATGCCCGGGTTCCCAGATGATCACCCAAGATTTTTTTCCATCACTGAGACGTGTCTTACTAGATCTGAAGAGAAACTTAGTCCACCTCAAAATTCCTACGAGTCATATGGACATGGTCTGTATTATGTTCTAGGATGTATACTGTACAAATGATCTGTCAAAATACCATTTATAAGATCACAATCAAAGATTGTTCAGAGTTTCAATATGAAGCGTACCGATTAAAATTATGAAAGTGTTGCAAGATATTGTATAAGTTACGTAATGATCATAAAATTATTTTGTGTTTGTTATAATGTAATATAATTAACACTGTTTGTAATATTACTAATACTAATTTAGAAAGAAATCACAAAAAAGTAAGTGTATCTGCGTACAAGATTACAAACTAAATGTGTCTGTGTACGAAATTGCAAAGTAAGTGCGTCTGGGTGCGAGATTACAAACTGAATGCGTCTGGGTACGAGGGTACATTTCGCGTCTATATAAGGTGTGTGAAATCGGCGCGGCCTCACTTTAGAAGAAGTACTGCTACGGTGGAGACGTTTCTGATTGTACACTACATGTTGTAATTGTAAACATACAACAGTTAGATATAGATACGTGACATTGCCATTTACAGTTATCTGAAAGTAGCGGAGGATTAGTCAATAAACTTTTAAGTGCATTGTAGGTGTACTGAAAAAGTTATAAGCCTTTGCCATTTTCGGAAACCTTCTACAAAGTTCGAGAAAGTTTGTGGGATAGAATTCTTGGAATTTGTAGTACTCTGCATGTATATAAGAGAAGTAGAATTGCACAGGCGGTCAGTATAAAAGAAGAAGTTGTATGGTGAAGACGTTATCTAGTTGTACGTTGCGTGGTGCAATTAGCTTGAAGAAAATTTATTGCAGTAGATTAAAAATTACAATTACTGGAAAGTAGTTAAGGATTTACCAATTATCTTAGAAGAATATCTACGCTGAATTGAAAAAGTTACGGTAATTTTATCAATATTCAATATAATTATCGGAAAGTATTATTGCAATTGCCGATAAACGTTCAACTGGATCATCGGGGGACTATAAAAGTTACGGGACATTATCATTTTCAAGAGGAGTTAAACCTTTGGTGACATTGTAATTTCAGAAACTTTAAAGTGTATCTTTGATAAATAAGAAGTAATTATAGAGTTGTAACAAACAGTAATTGCAAACTAAACGTGCGTATTTTACTTAAACAGTAATACAATGGAGGGGCGTAATGAGATTTGTACCCTGCTGAAAGCACAAAAAACGCGTGGATACGAAAATCCAAACGATGTTTTATTTACGTGGGAAGTGTTGACGCAATGCCATGCTACGGGTGTAAGGGTAAGCAATGAAGCTTATTCCAAGCTATTGCAAGCGCTGTTCATGCATATTGGCTGTAATCCTCATGTTGTTTTGAAGAAATGTAAGTCTGCAAAAGATATTATTGATTTATATCATGTAGGGTTCTTTCGCCAAGATAATGTGAGGAATTTAGCTCGTGAAAAGTTTATGGAACTTGTGTCTTCAGGGAAAATATCCGGTTTAACTGCAGATGAGTCCAGTCAGTTCCTCGGTATTCTTCCTGAGCGTAGCAATAATTCTGCACCAGAACCTGTAATGTATGGTGCTGGAACGGATGGATATTTTCGTATTGTTAATAGTACAACCAAGCATTATATTTATTTCGGACTAACAGGAAAGGAAGTTACCATTGAACGTATGCGCACCAATGAAATTCATGATCCGGAAATATATATTAATTCATTACTTGAATTTGTAAAAGAGCATACGTTAAACGAGGTCGACGACCACATGTATGTTGGCATGACATCAGAGTTCTGCTTCCACAATCAAGAAGCGAATATACATATCATGGCGTCAAAAGTCGCAATTAAGCCCTGAGGTTCTGTTTCAGAGTATTGAAAATGTTTTAAATAGTAACGAAAATTATTTATTTGGGGACAAAGTAACTTTCAAAATTCATATTGTTGATTCACGTAAGGGTAGGGGTCGAACTATGGGTACAGCAAAATATAGCAGTCTTGTAATACATCTGGACCAGTGTACTATCACAATGGAAAAGGATGTGTATTGTCTTCCCAAGAGTATGGTCCTTGGGATGGCTAGGGCTGATTATCATCATATCCAAGTTCACAAGTTAAAAAATCATCCTAAACGATTGTTAAATCAGGCAAAGGATTTGTGTGTCAATGCTAAAGTTAACATTGAAATTCGTGATGGATGTACTATTGATGATGCGAAAAAGTTCCAAAATAAGCTAGCTCCTCATTACCAAATTGTCATCTACGAGAAGAACCGCTCGAATCGAGACTACACTCTAATTTATCCGGGAATACATGCATCAAAGAAAATTTTCATTTTGTATACTGAAGGACACTATGAATTAATTACAAACATTAGAACTCTATTGAACAAACATGAGTATTGTCAGTATTGTTTGGAAGAATATTATCATACAGAAGATCATAAGTGTAACTTCAAATGTAAGATGTGCGAGAAGTATCACGATGTCAGGATAATGCTGATGATGATATTAAACGCGAATGTAATGATTGTCGCAGACTCTTTTCATCAGAAGAATGTTTTGCCAATCATAAAACGGTGATTGTTAGCAAGAGACTTTATGAGAAACAAAAAGAACTTGTGTCGAACGTGGTGATATGGTTGACATGCGAGGTCGTAAGTCTGAACACGAATGCGGTGAACGTCATTGTAAATCATGTTACACGTACGTGAACGATGACCACATTTGTTTTGTTCAGGTTGCTACTTTGCAACATGTAGAGGCCTTTTTATACATCACCTTTGATGTAGAAACGATGTTACTTCCTAAAAATGAACAGAGAGAACAAGAACATTACGTGAAATTCGTAAATTGTATTCATGCCTGTTACAAGTGTAAGGACACAAAGCTGGATGATGTTTGCTTTGTATGTGGAGATAAAAATAGGTTCCGTTCGTTTGATTTCCAGGACATTGATGGCTTTGTTAATCATGTATTAATAACACGACCAATGTTTAAAAAAATCATTGTACTTTCCCATAATGGGAGTAATTATGATATCCAGTTTTGTGCTAAAACTTTGATAATGACTCACCATCATATACCTGAAGTAATAATGTCAGCGCTAAAAATATTGAAATGCGCTTAGGAGAAAGGATTTACTTCCGTGACACGTATTTGTATATGGGAGTTAAATTATGAAAACTCCCTACAACTTTAAGTCTGTCAGGAAATTTGAAAAAGAGAGATTTCCCATATTTATTTAACCGTTCGGAAAATCAAAATTATTTAGGTCCGGCTCCCGCACTTGAATATTTTGATCCTGACTCGCGAAACACTGATGAAAGACAACAACTAATCGCCTGGCACCAAGAACGTGCTGCAAGTAGCGAGGAGTATGATCTCCAAAAGGAAATGGTGACGTGTTGTCGAAATGATGTCAAAATTTTAGCAGAAGCTGTAATTACATTTTCAAACTTAATTGAGGAAAAAACGAATGGCATTCAATGTTTTATCGTCGCGCCTACTACTGTTAGTTTGGCCATGCTGACCTACTACTGCTAGTTTGGGTGATGGCACGTAAAACAATGCCTGTAGGGAAGCCAAAAATATACAAAGGTCAGACTTTCCGAAAGTGGAAAGTATCCATGGGTTACTCAATGGCACTGTCTTACCCCTAAAAGATATGTATTTTCCGGTGTTACCATATGCGTGCAATGGTCATCTTTTGTTGTGGTTGTGCCGTACGTGTATGGAAAATACTAATGACAATTGCGTGCACAGCAATTCCGATCGTGCCTTAACGGCCACGATCTGTACACCTGAACTCCATGTAGCATTACAGCTCGGATACAAAATTCTGCGAGTAATTGAAATCTGGGAATTCGATCTCATTGACCCTGAAGAAGTGGATTCAGATGGTCTGTTTGAAGACTATCTGAATTCCTTTCTTCAAATGAAACAGGAAGCTTCAGGTTTTCCTGTATCTTGCAAAAGTGAAGAAGACAAAGAGAAATATATTGAAGATTATTATGCGCATGAAGGCATTAAATTAAATTATGATAATATAAGGGAGAACCCGGGATTGCGGTATATTTCTAAAATATTCCTCAATTCACTATATGGAAAATGGGGACAGCAAACGGATTTATCACAATCGGTAATTGTCGATACTCCGGAAAAATTTTTGACTTATCTATGGGCACCACAATACGAGGTGCAAACTGTATTACCTATTGGAGAGCGGCATCTCATTGCAACGTATAAAAACATTGAGAACAAAAACAAACCATGGAAGTTCTCAAATGTTGTCCTTGCTGCGTTCATCACCTCTTGGGCACGTCTAAAACTTTATGAATTATTGACAACCGTAGGGCCTGAGCGTGTGCTGTACTGCGACACCGATAGCATTATGTTTGTACAGGCATGTAATGAAATATCTCCGCTTTCTTTGGGTTCCCACCTGGGTGAACTTACTAACGAAGTCCCGAAGGGTGGGAAATTAATGCATTTGTAGGATTAGGGCCAAAGAATTACGCGTACCGTTTAAAAGAGGTTGGGACGGACAAAGTAGATTATGTATTTAAAATTAGAGGAATAACTTTAAATCATCGTACGCGCCAACAAATTAATTTTGATCATTTTTATAATCTAGTTCAAGATAAAGTTGACAAGAAACAGTTAAACAATCTAGGGAGGATTTTTCGAAAGCCGGGGTTTGTCATTGTGTCCAGGTCTGAAACTAAGACACATCAAAAGGTTGAAAATAAAAGACGACGACTTGATCCTTACAGTATGCCTGACTTTAGGACATTACCATACGGGTATCAAAGTATTATGCGTGTCGAATGATTAGCATTAATGGTATGAGTGTTCGATAAATATTTGTATATATATGTCTTATGTTAAATTTGTCCTAACATAGTGACATAGTCATGATATTCTCGGACGGAGATGAACTTCATAAATATTTTCACACCACTCGTCAATTGACACGTCCCCACGTGTAAATATCTGTATATGTAAAAAGTGTATTGTGATTGTAAATAATGTAAATATGTAAATATTGTAAATATCATAAATATGTAAATAGTATATTGTATATAATGTAAATATGTAAATATTATAAATATATAAATAGTATACTGTAAATATTATCATTTTAAATAATATCAGTACATGAATGAAAACATCAATATTGAAAATATACAATTGAAAATATCAGTATTTTAAATACATAATTATTTATTATATTGAATAATTATAAATATATCAATCAGCTAAATATATGTAAATAATATCTCCAATCATTAACATACCGTGCTACTGTAGAACGAAAATAATGGTAATAAACAAATAATACAAATTTTAATTACGTTTTATTTTATACCTCAATAATTGGTATCATATTAAGAAGTATGTGTATTCTGTATAAGATAAAGGAAGAATACATATACTGAGTCATATCAAGTATTTACCGATCACTTTTACATGGTTTAATAATACTTTATGTGGCGCTCAAACCTTTATACAAAATATTGGTATCTTATAAATAAATAAATATGGTTATCTACATAAGACAAAGAAGGAATACATATGGTTCATATAAGGTTATTTGACACCCTACGATAAATCATCATGTGCTGCAAACCCTGATGACATCATAATGTCTTCCACAAGAACGCACAATTAAATTATTTGCAAAATAAAACGTTCAATTAAACCTTGATATCAAATGTGGTTTAAATACAACTAGAACATAACTAACAAGCACTTATAAACGTAAAAGTCACAATATATATCGCACCAATACATTTAAGACATGGTTAAATTAGTTATATATGTCAAGCACCAGAATATATAACCATACGAAACAAACAATAGTTAAGGTTATGCAAGCCATCATTAGAATCATAATAAGAGACCTAACAATCCAGTCAAGGCAAGGTTGCATGTATAAAGAGTCGCAATATATGTCTACAGTACAACCGATAAAGTAGAAGCTATGCAACCACCATTATACCAACAGGAGACGTTATGGTACCCAACATTACGTTAAAGGGAAGATTAAAACACTTACATGCGTAAAGAGTCACTATATAGGTCTACAATAGAAATCAAAAGGTGTGAGTTATGCAACCTAGCATACCACCAAGAAAGAGGTTATGCAACCACACATTACATTTAAGGCGATGATAAAAAACTTACATGCATACAGAACATAATATGCATGCACATATATTCCTGTACACATATCAGGCAAAACACGTATACATAAATCTATTGAAAAAATGTACTTATATACATACGTCATTTGTGATTCAACTGTGTTTCGTATACCCAGTCATCATTAAAAGATCGTCAAAATCACGTATCATTCAGTGAAAAGGCCATATAAGTGCATAAGATACTTTTCTAAGAGTTGTGTCCGTTTCCTCTTACAATATCTGCTATATGGTTGTACAATATATACTAATCTATACGATACATATCATAATATACCGCTAAATAAACGCTAAATACGAAAAAAATATTCTTTCTAACCCTTTCATTACGAGCTAATTAATATTCATGAGTAATTAATTCATTAATCTAATTTTTGCAAAATATTTTATAGAGATCTTGTTTGGCTGCAAAGAAAGAAGGAAGACTCTGGTCAGGTAAAGACTTTATTGCACCCCTAATAAACCTAAAGGCAGGTAACAAGTTTATTGCACCCTGTAATAAAAATAAACTCAGGTAAAGAAGGGTCGATCTTCCTTAACCTCGGGTGGCAAGATCATAAAACACGTTGGTTGACAGGAGACAGACCAATTAAAAAGGGATCTTTAAGCCGTAAAGACCTCCTTCAAGCAATGGGAATCAAATCAACATTCGCTCTTCGTTCTTGCCTAGTACCTCCTGTTTCCTTTAATTATTGGTTCCTACAAGTTTTGGGTTGGAATAAAAAGTTGTAAATCCATTTTCCAGGTTTGGTTTTTCATTTGCTGAAGTCTTTCTATACAAGTTAACAAGCTCCACCTCCTGCCTCAAAGCTCAAACAAGTTAGAACAGAAATAACTGCCTCTTATCAGGCTGTATTCTCCTATCTCCTAAGAACCAAAAACTCCTTATAATTCATGCAAATTTAAACATAATTTAATACAAATTAACA